>NC_047055.1:25442109-25781549 GCF_011762595.2 Tursiops truncatus | reverse complement strand
GAGAGTCTAACCAAAAGTCATTCTAAAAACATCCACTTAGTGTCTACTAAACTGTATTTTTCACAGCTCTTAATGCAGAAGTGGGTACATAAGTTCGGTAAATGCTTGCTGAGAAATTAATTCCTCTGCTGGGTTCCAAGAAGCACCCACTTCATTCCAAACTCCTCTTAACAGCAAATAAAGTTATAACACATTTTCAACTTATTTGTTTTGCCAGAAATCGTTACTGAACATTAAAAATTGTTTTATTTTTGTTTTGTAATTTAGGCTGTGACTATGTACATAAAGAAGAGCTATCGTTTAAATAAAGTCAAGCAACCAAATGAAAATGGAAAGAAATCATTTATAATACATAGATTTGGTGTGTTTCTGTCCACTTGAGGAAATGATATTAAAAGACATCGTGCTCCTCGTAGTTTGCCCCTCCCATTTATTCCAGACAAACCAGGCAAAATAATAATCCATTATTATGGATTTGTACGTGCTTCCTTCTTATCGATGGATGCATTTGCTTTTTACAATAACCCTGAGAAGTTGGCAGGGAGGTTTTGCCATATTTCCTTGTCTCTAAGATGCCATAAATTATAAGCTGAACTACCAATTTAATTATAACTTTTCTCAGAAAAAAATAAATGTCATGTTAGATGGATCATAATACTTTTTCTGATTTCAAAAACTTGAACGTATGAAAACAAAACTTCCGTCTTAGCCCTGAAGACATGTGGTATAATCCCCTTTTGAAGATGGGAATTCACACCCATGTCACATAGCTATTATGTAGGAGAGCTAGGGAGGAACTCAATTCTTTTGATAGGTCCGTCAGTCCTCTTTTTATTCTACTAAATTTTCCTAATGTCTGTTCAATGGAATAAAAATCTTGTGGGAATGTTAATAAGGGGGGAAAGACTTCTGTACTTAACTCAATTTGAGAAACTCAGAGTTAAAAATGAATAGGTTACTTTACTATATAACTTCTCAGAACTTTTACTATGCTAATTATGTATGTCATGAATTTCCAAGGTAGGCCAATACTACACAGCCTCGCACAATGTTATTTGACCATAGGACTTTTTTCTCACTCTTATAAAGTATCTTATGTAACTAATGCTCTATATAATACACTTTGGAAAGCTACACTAAACCAATATAGAATTTCATCGGCCTCCAAAAGGCATGAACCACAACTCCCAATTTGTTAACTGTCAGTTTCAAAGATCACATATGGTAAAGCACTAAGCGGTAGATACTACTGCCTAACCCTTGATCCAACTCGGCTCTTAACAGTGCTGAAGTGAGAAGTTCCACTCAAGAAAACCTGAGGAAGTAGCCATCAGTATAGTCACATCGACCAAAGCAGTATTATTCTGACATTGTTATATAACAAAGATGCCTAGAAACAATGAGAATTCTCAAAGTCAGCCTCCCACCAGGAATATAATATTTGCCTACCTTTTGAGGCAACAATATCCTTGAAAATTGTCTGACGATTTTTCAAGTTGTTTCTCACTAGCAACTACAGAAATGTCTACTAGTCAACCAAAAACTTTCATTCGTTCATCCAACAAATAATTCCCAAGAGCCTAGCATTTATCAGGCACTACCTGAACACTAGGGATATAACAGTAAAAAGGGCAGATCACTCCCTACTCCCATGATGCCCACAGTCTAGTCTATGAAAGAGTGATATGCAAAATACAATCTAATGAACATTAGAGTCAAGTTTGAACAGGCAAAGTGATGTAGAGCCTGGGTCTTTTACCTGCATAATTCATGCCCTCAGAAGTCTCCGTCTGAAATATCCAAATCAGGAATGCCAAAGTAGAGCCAAAGGCCTAACTTGATAGGATGATTGGCCCAGCACTCCCGCGTACGTTGTCAGCAAAGTGCTGCTCTTACCAATGCCACCCAATTGCAAAGACAAACAAAAATATCCAGCATCTTCACCAATGCCAGAATTCATCTTCACTCACAGCAAAGAGCAAACATTTGAAAATGCATTTGCAGAAATCTACCTGCCAGGTCCTGATGAACAATTGTTTATTTCAAAGATATTGGAATTTTCTCCAAGTTTAGTAATCCAATGAGCTCACCACAAGGAAACTTAGAGATAGAAAATACCTACTAGAGGGCTTCCGAGGGCTTCCCTGGTGGCGCAGTGGTTGAGAGTCCGCCTGCCGATGCAGGGGACACGGGTTCGTGCCCCGGTCCGGGAAGATCCCACATGCCGCGGAGCGGCTGGGCCCGTGAGCCATGGCCGCTGAGCCTGCGCGTCCAGAGCCTGTGCTCCGCAACGGGAGAGGCCACAACAGTGAGAGGCCCGCGTACTGCAAAAAAAAACAAAAACAAAAACAAATAAAATACCTACTAGATAGACTGCTACCAATCTGTCTCCCTGCCAGTGCCAAAAAGCAACAGAAGCACTGGGTCCCACACAGTATTAAAGCATTAAGCAATACTCTGTCGCCTGGAGTTTTCTTTCCCTCTTCTTGTCATTCATATGCCACCTGATATGTTTCTCCGTTTTCATGCAGAAGGACACGTTAACCTAACAGCTGCCTTCACTGATTGAACATTTGATGTCCTTTTTACTCTTAAATGATCTGCTATAATTTTTTAGATATCTATAAACCATGTGAACTCTCTCTCATTTCTATGAATTACTGTTTTTGCTCCTATCCATGTTATTTGCATTCTCCCTTTTACCACCAGCTTTCATTTCTGATCCCAGAACTTTGAAGATGGCAATTCTCAAGGAGGATTACGGACTCATGTATATATTTGTCAAAAAGGCCAGAGGGCAGCTGTTTGTGGGGTAAACTGAAAATACTGTTTTCTTATGTTTCTTATTTTCATCTGATGAAGCCATTCTAACTCAACAGAGCAGGTTATGCTGAGTGCTCCTTGCTGAGTGTGCTGGCAGGGGCTGGGCTTACCAAGTGATTCATGAGCTTCCTTAAACTGCAGCCTGAACATTGCTTAGGTTTATGAGGATGGCTTTTACGGAGGATGACATGGATCGGAACAGTCAGACTCATTCGTTTATAGTTAGCTGAGACAGTTGAACTATGAGCTCCCGTAACTGAGGCCTTTATTAAACACAATGTTGTATAATATTGTATATGATAAAATTAACAGTAGTAGGTCTTATCGGTACCTTATTATATCATATTATAGTAAGTTCTACTGGGCTTACTCTTTGCCAAAAACTGTTCCAAACACTTCACATCTATCAACTTATTTACTTCTCACAAATGCCCTATGGAGAGACACTATTTCGAAATCCCAACTTTATAGGTAGAGAAACTGAGGGACAGGGATATTTGCCCATAATCACAGTTAATAAATGATGGAGCACGGCTTTTGTAGCCATTAACTGCTTCAAATTCACTTCTCTCCTTCCCTTCCCCTGCTATGCTGTTCATCACAGGCAACAACATCCCCAGGTTCCCCTGTCCTCTGGCTTCTGCATAGGTTTGGTCAATGGGAGGCACTGATAGTTAGAAAGAAAATTGTAGGGAAGGAGTTGGCGAAAAGTCAGTCTCTCTGTCTCTTTTTCCCCCTTCTTCCTGTAGTATCCCTGGAAGCAGCTGTGTTTTCTCCAGATACATGTAGACAGCTCTCCCTCCACAGCCCCAGGTCTACCTGGGCAGCCTCTGCCTGGGTTTTAGCTTCAACCAGACAGCCTGGCTTCAAGGTTCTGGTAACACCACCTCTTCCCATTGCCCATCTAGCCCTAGAAGTGGAAGCAGCTTCCTGTAGCTACTAATCTCTTGGTGGACTCACAATCTCATGTATGATTTCTCAACAAATCTATTACTCATTTAACCAATCCCTTATATTAAATTCCCTTTAGTGGAAAGATCTAGAGTAACTTTTGATTTCTTGTCAAGACCCTAACAGACAATGCCTTGAACTCAGTCTAGCCCCAGGGTCCATGCGATTGAACACTAAGCTACTTTGCCCTTCCATTGAACAGTTTCATTCATTCTGTAGAGAGTTTTCTAAAGCATCTAAAAGATGAATAATTCAACCTGGAAGTTGACTTCTTTAAATTCTGGTTTGTCAAGAGTAACCCCAAACTACCCCCAGGGCCCCATGCTAGACTGTAAGCTCTGAGGACAGCAATTGTGCATGTCTTGTTCATTGCTGTATCCCCACACTACACAATGCCTCATACATAGGTGCACAGTACATGTTTGCCGAAGCACCACCTGAAATCCACTTCCTTTTGCTCTTATGTAAATTTAATAATTCTCTCAAAATATTTATTCAGCATTATATATATGATAATACATTATATGTATGAATATTAATAGCAGATATAGGTTTAGGAATCAGACTGTCTGGGTTCAAATCCCAGCTCCATCATCCCCTACTAAGTGAATCTGGGCATGTTGCTTAATCTCTCTGACCCGCTAAAATGAGGACAATGTTGGGATCTATCTCATAGAATAGTTGTAAGAGTTAAATGAGATAATATATGTAAAGCGCCTAGTACAGGCCTGGAACATGGTAATTACTCATTAAATGGAAACAGATGCTGCTATTACTGTTGTTGTGTTGTTACTATTATTGTTTCTATTGCTGCTGCTCTTATTATTTATCCTTTCCCCTTTACGAAATGAATGCTGGTGTTGGAACATTTCCTCAGGAGGCAGAGACTATTTTTAAATGATCTTCTGCCTATAAGACCTTTCACCCTCTGCTTTCTCCATGCCTCCCTGCCGTACAGGCTGAAGGCCTTTAAAACTGGAGTCCATCAGGTCCTTGAGCCTTACTGCCAGTGGAGATAACTGAATTACTTCATCTTTCCTAAGCCTGACACCACCCCAGCATTACCACATACTCCATGAGCCTCAACTTCCTGCTAGGTTTAGCTGATATACATAACTGGGATTCTGCCTCTGTTTCCAGACAGCACTAAGCTTCTCTAGTGGCTCTAGAGCCTGAATCTCTGACTCCATGATTACCCTTTACTGATAGGGACATGATCTTCATTCTTTGCTTTCAATCAAGTGGACCTTATAGAACCACAGTGCTACCACATTTCTCCATATAGAACTAACTATTGTTTGGAAACTTCTGCTAGTGAGCATCCACATACCATATAATCATATTAGACCACCATCCCCCTTGGAAATATATGCTAGTTAGGCCTGAACTTGCTACACTACTGTGGACACTATGATATTAACTGCTAGCTCACTCCTTCAGAAGCTATTGCTAAACTGGTTTAGTTCCACAGCCCTGATCATGTTCTCTCTGGATTATTTCCTTCCCTCACTGGCCCTCTAAAGTCCTCGTTGGTTTTGTAGTCCCATTTATAAGGATTATAAGTGTTCATCCCAGAACTATATGCGATTAGGTGCATCCCACACGTTTTGTAAATGAGAATGCTGGCTCTATCGGACCCAAAACCATTCAGCTAAGTCTGTTCATTTGGTCATTTTTCTGCATTCCTCATTCCTTCGTTCATTTAGCAAATATTTATTGAGCACCTCCTGTGTGTAGTCTACTAGGAACAGGAGATACACTAGTGAATAAAACAAATCTATAACCTCAAGGAGCTTACATTCTGCAGGGTTGGGGTTCAACAAGAAAACTTTCCACAAGATTCTCAGGCCCTCTCTTGTTCTTTCTAGTCTTCTAGAAAGTTATTTCAATGACCATATGTCACTAATCTACTGGCTTCCACAATGATTCCTTTGCAAATAAATTTGGTTGTGCCAATAACATCATGAGTAAAACTGATGAACACCCTTATCCATACACACACCCACAAACCCACACACTAAGTTATCAGTACTGAGGAAAAATAATTATTCTCATTCCACCGAAAACTATGCTCCAAAGTGTCAAAGCATCTAGAGATTTGGTTCTATTTGAGAATGGAAGAACTAATGACCATGTTAATTGGGCTCATCAAGTCAGACATTTGACAACATTGTGTAAGTTAGGAAAATAAAATGAGTGTGATAGAAGACCAGCCTTCAGATTAGCAGTCGCCCTCCCTAATGGAGCTCAAAATCTATTCCAAATGTCCAATCTAATCCAGAGTAACTAGAATGACCAGAAAAATCTTCCAAGAGCAAAAGACCCCATCACCTCTTCTCGTTTGCATCTTTCATTGTCAATAGGGAATTAATCACCAGGTGCCACCTCAGTGCTACAGGAATTTTTCTAATGATTTATTATACGAATAACTAAGGAAAAAGTCTCCAATGACATAATATGCATAATGTGTATTTTAATTGGAAGGCAATTTAGATATTTATCTAGGCCATGTTCACGTGCAAGTTATTTCTAATGATGGAATGCTGCTTTGGTGGAACTAATTATAATAAATTACTAATGGCGGCTGCAAACATTAGGTGTTCAGTGAATGTGATAAATAGACCAAAAGTTAAGCACAGACATAGTTGCAAATGCTTTATATGAATTTCTTATGGAATTAAAAAGAGGCCCCCTTTATACTGTTATACGAGAGAATGAGTCCTCTAAGCCAGGTGCACTAAGATCTTCTCAGCATTCACAAAGCTGCCTTAAGATACAGATCTATGTACCCCTAGATCCTCAGCAGTGGACTCTGTCCTGTCCCATAGTGCACTTAACTCTCAGAAGAACTGGGGGTGCTAAGACGTTGTTGAAATATCCCAAATAAGCTTCACTTTTCTCAGAAATCAATTTTATCTTGGTACAAGAGGTGCCTTGCTTGATGGAAACCAGTTAGATGCAAACTTAATTTCACAAACTGTTCATTTATTCTCATATTTACTGTCAGTGAGAAAAGAAAACAGGTCAATTTCCATATGACCACAAATCAAATGCAACAGCAATATACTTAGAACCATGCACAGTCGATTTAAAAATGGGTTGGACAATTGGAGTCCTTGCTGTCCAAAATAACCTTGCTCAATATGAAGCTATTTTTCTGCTTCAGATCTCATCACAAAAGCTCCTGGTTGTGTGCACTGTAAAATATTCCAGGGTCAGCAGGACCTCCCACTTTTGCTTGGTATTTTGAAAGCACGGACCACAATGAAAACAGGTCATATACAGAAATACTAGTTCACAGATTGCCAGCAAACGTCCTGGGTCTATAGTTTAAAATTTTATGTTTCCTTAATTTAAGAACTGCAAGAGACATAGCAAATAATTCAAACACTCTCCTATCCAACACTCAGTTTATGAAATAAAATATCACAGATGCAAATGAATCCATCCGTGCAGCACATCTCTTCTGGCTCCTATTCCCTCTGTCCCTCCCCAGAAGTAAACAGTATCATAAATTTGGTGTCTGCTATTTCCATGCATGTTTTATACTACTCTTTATACAAATATACCCATAAACAACATATAATATTGTTCTGTGTTTTATGGTATCACAATGTACTTTTCCATAAATTCTAGTCTTTTATTCATTCAGCACTGTGGATGGTGAGATCCATCCATGTTGATGTGCATAGCTCTAACTGAATCATTTGTACTTCTGTATGTACTCCGTGGTATTCATATACCACAATTTTATAACCTTTTCACCATAGATGCACATTCTGTTTCTACCTTTTCTTATTACAAACCATGCTGCTGTGAGCATGTTTCCTAACACCCATGTTCAGAAGTTTCTGTAGGGTGTACCCTTAGGCATGGATTTTGGCTGTAGTCTATATGCACATCTGCACGTTTACCAAACAATGCCAAATTGTTTTCAAGAGTTATTGTACCATGACCAGCACTGCCCACCAGCAGTGTAAGACAGTTTCAACTGCATATTTTTCAAAATTTCTTTTTTCTTCCTCAGAAAGTTATTCCTTTGCTACATCAATATTACCTCTTTTATTTTTTAACATCCTTATTGGAGTATAATTGATTTACAGTGTTGTGTTAATTTCTGCTGTATAACAAAGTGAATCAGCTATACGTATACATATATCCCCATATCCCCTCCCTCTTGTGTCTCCCTCCCACCCTCTCTATCCCACCTCTCTAGGTGGTCACAAAGCACCGAGCTGATCTCCCTGTGCCATGTGGCTGCTACCCACTAGCTATCTATTTTACATTTGGTAGTGTATATATGTCAATGCCACTCTCTCACTTCATCCCAGCTTATACCTCCCCCTCCCTGTGTCCTCAAGTCCATTCTCTACATCTTCATCTTTATTCCTGCCCTGCCCCTAAGTTCTTCAGAACTTTTTTTTTTTTTTTAGATTCCATATATATATGTTAGCATACGGTATTTGTTTTTCTCTTTCTGACTGACTTCATTCTGTATGACAGACTCTAGGTCCACCCACCTCACTACAAATAACTCAATTTCGTTTCTTTTTTTTTTGCGGTACGCGGGCTTCTCACTGTTGTGGCCTCTCCCGCTGTGGAGCACAGGCTCCAGACGCACAGGCTCAATGGCCATGGCTCACGGGCCCAGCCGCTCCGCGGCATGTGGGATCTTCCCAGACCAGGGCACGAACCTGTGTGGCCTGCATTGGCAGGCTGACCCTCAACCACTGCGCCACCAGGGAAGCCCGAAATTTCGTTTCTTTTTATGGCTGAATAATATTCCATTGTATATATGTGCCACATCTTCTTTATCCAGTCATCTGTCTATGGACACTTAGGTTGCTTCCATGTCCTGGCTATTGTAAATAGTGCTGCAGTGAACATTGTGGTACATAACTCTTTTCAAATTATGGTTTTCTCAGGGTATATGCCCAGTAGTGGCATTTCTGGGTCGTATGGTAGTTCCGCTTTTAGTTTTTTAAGGAACCTCCATACTGTTCTCCAGAGTAGCTGTATCAATTTACATTCCCACCAACAGTGCAACACGGTTCCCTTTCCTCCACACCCTCTCCAGCATTTATTGTTTGTAGATATTTTGATGATGGCCATTCTGACTGGTGTGAGGTGATACCTCACTGTAGTTTTCACTTGCATTTCTCTAATGATTAGTGATGTTGAGCATCTTTTCATGTGTTTGTTGGCAATCCGTATATCTTCTTGGGAGAAATGTCTATTTAGGTCTTCTGCCCATTTTTGGATTGGGTTGTTTGTAGTTTTAATATTGAGCTGCATGAGCTGCTTGTATATTTTGAAGATTAATCCTTTGTCAGTTGCTTCACTTGCAAATATTTTCTGCCATTCTGAGGGTTGTCTTTTCATCTTGTTTATGGTTTCCTTTGTTGTGAAAAATCTTTTAAGTTTCATTAGGTCCCATTTGTTTATTTTTGTTTTTATTTCCATTTCTCTAGGAGGTGGGTCAAAAAGAATCTTTCTGTGATTTATATCATAGAGTGTTGTGCCTATGTTTTCCTCTAAGAGTTTTATACTCTCTGGACTTACATTTAGGTTTTTAATCCATTTTGAGTTTATTTTTGTGTATGGTGTTAGGAAGTGTTCTAATTTCATTCTTTTACATGTAACTGTCCAGTTTTCCCAGCACCACTTAGTGAAGAGGCTGTCTTTTCCCTACTGTATACTCTTGCCACCTTTATCAAAGACAAGGTGACCATACGTGCGTGGGTTTATCTCTGGGCTTTCGATCCTGTTCCATTGATCTATATTTCTGCCTTTTGTGCCAGTACCATACTGTCTTGATTACTGTGGCTTTGTAGTGTAGTCTGAAGTCCAAGAGCCTAATTCCTCCAGCTCTGTCTTCCTTTCTCAAGATTGCTTTGGCTATTCAGGGTCTTTTGCATTTCCATAAACATTGTGAAATTTTTTGTTCTAGTTCTGTGAAAAATGCCATTGGTAGTTTGATAGGGATTGCACTGAATCTGCAGATTGCTTTGGGTAGTAGAGTCATTTTCACAATACTGATTCTTCCAATCCAAGAACATGGTATATCTCTCCATCTGTTTGTATCATCTTTAATTTCTTTCATCAGTGTCTGATAGTTTTCTGCATACACATCTTTTGTCTCCATAGGTAGGCTTATTCCTAGGTATTTTATTCTTTTTGTTGCAGTGGTAAATGGGAGTGTTTCCTGAATTTCTCTTTCAGATTTTTCATTACTAGTGAATAGGAATGCAAGAGATTTCTGTGCCTTAATTTTGTATCCTGCTAATCTACCAAATTCATTGATTAGCTCTAGTAGTTTTCTGGTAGCATCTTTAGGGCTCTCTAGGTATAGTATCATGTCATCTGCAAATAGTGAGTTTTACTTCTTCTTTTCCAATTTGGATTCCTTTTTTTCTGGCTAAAACTTCCAAAACTATGTTGAATAATAGTGGTGAGAGTGGGCATCATTGTCTTGCTCCTGATCTTAGAGGAAATGGCTTCAGTTTTTCACCACTGAGAATGAGGCTGGCTCTGGGTTTGTCATATATGGCCTTTATTATGTTGAGGTAGGTTCCCTCTATGCCTACTTTCTGGAGAGTTTTTATCATAAATGGGTGTTGAATTTTCTCAAAAGCTTTTTCTGCATCTATTGAGATGATCATTTGGTTTTTATCCTTCAATTTGTTAATATGGGGCATCACATTGATTGATCTGCATATACTGAAGAATCCTTGCATTCCTGGGATAAACTTGAGTTGATCGTGGTGTATGATCCTTTTAATGTGCTGTTGGATTCTGTTTGCTAGTATTTTGCTGAGGATTTTTACATCTATGTTCATCAGAGATATTGGCCTGTAGTTTTCTTTTTTTGTAATGTCGTTGTGTGGTTGGTATCAGGATGGTGGTGGCCTCGTAGAATGAGTTTGGGAGTGTTCCTCCCTCTGCTATACTTTGGAAGAGTTTGAGAAGGATAGGTGTTAGCTCTTCTCTAAATATTTGATAGAATTTGCCTGTGAAGCCCTCTGGTCCTGGGCTTTTGTTTGTTGGAAGATTTTTAATCACAATTTCAATTTCAGGGCTTATGACTGGTCTGTTTATATTTTCTATTTCTTCCTGCTTCAGTCTCGGAAGGTTGTGCTTTTCTAAGAATTTGTCTATTTCCTCAGGTTGTCAATTTTTCTGGCATATAGTTGCTTGTAGTAATCTCTCACAATCCTTTGTATTTCTGCAGTGTCATTTGTTACTTCTCCTTTTTCATTTCTAATTCTGTTGTTTTGAGTCTTCCCTCTTTTTTTCTTGATGAGCCTGGCTAATGCCATATCAGTTTCCTTTATCTTCTCAAAGACCCAGCTTTTACTTGTATTTATCTTTGCTATTGTTTTCTTCATTTATTTCTGATCTGATCTCTATGATTTCTGCTAACTTTGGGGTTTTTTGTTCTTCTTTCTCTAATTGCTTCAGGTGTAAGGTTAGGTTGTTTATTTGAGATTTTTCGTGTTTCTTCAGGTAGGATTGTATTGCTATAATCTTCCTTCTTAGCATTGTGTTTGCTGCATCCCAAAGGTTTTGGGTCATCATGTTTTCATTGTCATTTGTTTCGAGGTATTTTTTACTTTCCTTTTTGATCTCTTCAGTGATCTCTTGGTTATTTGGTAGTGTATTGTTTAGCCTCCGTGTGTTCATAGTTTTTACAGTTTTTTTCCTGTGATTGATATGTAGTCTCATAACGTTGTGGTCAGAAAAGATACTTGATATGATTTCAATTTTCTTAAATTTACCAAGGCTTTGTAAATTTGTGACCCAAGATATGGTCTATCCTGGAGAATGTCAAATGAGCACTTGAGAAGAAAGTGTATTCTGTTGTTTTGCAGTGGAATGTCCTATAAATATCAACTAAGTCCATCTTGTTTAATGTGTCATTTAAAGCTTGTGTTTATTTATTTTCATTTTGGCTGATCTGTCCATTGGTGAAAGTGGGGTGTTAAAGTCCCCTACTATGATTTTGTTCCTGTCGAATTCCCCTTTTATGGCTGTTAGCATTTGCCTTACATATTGAGGTGCTCCTATGGTGGGTGCATAAATATTTACAATTGTTACATCTTCTTCGATCGATCCCTTGATCATTATGTAGTGTCCTTCTTTGTCTCTTGTAATAGTCTTTATTTTTAAGTCTATTTTGTCTGATATGAGAATTGCTACTCCAGCTTTCTTCTGATTTCCATTTGCATGGAATATCTTTTTCCATCCCCTCACTTTCAGTCTGTATGTATCCCTAGGTCTGAAGTGGGTCTCTTGTAGACAGCATATATATGGGTCTTGTTGTTGTATCCATTTAGCCAGGCTATATCTTTTGGATGGAGCATATAATCCATTTACATTTAAGGTAATTATTGATATGTATGCTCCAATTACCATTTTCTTAATTGTGTTGGTTTAGTTTTTGTAGGTGTTTTCCTTCTCTTGTGCTTCCTGCCTAGAGAAGCTCCTTTAGCATTTGCTGTAGAGCTGGTTTAGTGCTGCTGAATTCTCTTAGTTTTGCTTGTCTGAAAAGCTTTTAATTTCTCCGTCGAATCTGAATGAAATCCTTGCTGGGTAGAGTAATCTTGGGTGTAGGTTTTTCTCCTTCATCACTTTAAATATGTCCTGCCACTCCCTTCTGGCTTGCAGAGTTTCTGCTGAAAGATCAGCTGTTAACCTTATGGGGATTCCTTTGTATGTTATTTGTTGCTTTTCCCTTGCTGCTTTTAATATTTTTTCTTTGTATTTTATTTTTGATAGTTTGTTTAATATGTGTCTCGGCGTGTTTCTCTTTGGGTGTATCCTGTATGGGACTCTCTGTGCTTCCTGAACTTGATCGACTATTTCCTTTCACACGTTAGAGAAGTTTTCGACTATAATCTCTTCAAATATGTTCTCAGACCCTTTCTTTCTCTCTTCTTCTGGGACCCCTATAGTTCGACTGTTGGTGCGTGTAATGTTGTCCCTGAGGTCTCTGAGACTGTCCTCAATTCTTTTCATTCTTTTTTCTTTATTCTGCTCCCTGGCAATTATTTCCACCATTTTATCTTCCAGCTCACTTCTCCGTTCTTCTGCCTCAGTTATTCTGTTATCGATTCCTTCTAGAGTATTTTTAATTTCAGTAATTGTGTTGTTCATCACTGTTTGTTTGCTCTTTAGTTCTTCTAGATCCTTTTTAAATGTTTCTTGTATTCTCTCCATTCTGTTTTTGAGATTTTGGATCATCTTTATTATCATTACTCTTAATTCTTTTTCAGGTAGCTTGCCAATTTCACCTTCATTTATTTGGTCTTGTAGGTTTTTACCTTGCTCCTTCATCTGTAACATATATATATATTTTTTGATGGTGGTGCCGTATTCCTGTCTTACTGGTTGTTTGGCTTGAGACGTCCAGCACCGGAGCTTGCAGGCAGTTAGTTAGAGCTGGGTCTTGGTGCTGAGGTGAGGACCTCCAGGAGGCCTCACTCTGATTGATATTCCCTGGGGTCTGAGGTTCTCTGTTAGTCCAGTGGTTTGGACTCAGAGCTCCCACCACAGGAACTCGGTCCCAACCTCTGGCCTGGGAACCAAGATCCTGCAAGCTTCGTGGCACAGTTAAAAAAAAAAAAGGAAGAAAGCAAGAAAAAAAGGAGCAGCACAATATCAAAGAATAAAAAATAAAATTAGAAAGATAAAAAATATATTTGGAAAAATAAAACTATAATTGAAACAATGGTCGCTGGGGGTTTCTGCTGTCCCCTTACTTATCTGAGGTCCCTCACCAGTGCCTGGTAGATGCCCTAGTTGTGAGGAGATGCGAATTCTGCCTCCTCCTTGTACGCCATCTTGACTCCACCCCAATATTACCTCTTAGTTCAGTTCTTATAATACTGAAGAAAGAATTTACAGTGTGGTCCCAGGTCAGTCAGCTGGAGTAGCGGGGGTCCACTTGGGGACACAGATGGATCATTTCAAGCTCCTACTTCCCATTTCAGCCAGTCTCAGGAGAAAATGGTGAAGCACATGACATTCATCTTTGGTAAGCTCTACTGCTCCTTCTGCACTTGCAGCTCCCACAGATTTCATGTCTCTCACTGAGTACAGCCATACCATTACCAGTCACCACTTCATGCCCTAGCCAGCTCCCATTCTCATCACAGCTTGCCTGTCAAACTCTGACTCATTCATTTATTCAGTCATTCATTTATTTGTTCAACAAATATGTACTGAGCACATAAGATTTGCTAGACATTATATAGTGGGGTTTAAAATAGAAGGGAAGGTTCAGAGTTGCCAAGACTGGCATGTCTTCTGCCTTATGTTCCAACCTTCTTCCCTTTGTCAGAAACTCTGATCAATTAAAGCAACGTGAGTAAGAAAAGAACAAGTATTAATTGAACATATACCATGAGCTAATGTGTCTGTGGCTGAAAATGACAACATGTTCACTGTAGTATGTGACATACTTGTACAGTAACATGGCCATCATCAATGACCCAAAAGAGAGTAGAAAGTAAGCTGTCATTTACTGAGTACCAATGTGTTCCAGGCACAAAGACATTATCTCCTTTTAATTCTACAACAGTACTCTGATATGAGGAATGTTATTATTTGCAATTAGCAACAAGGAAACTGAACCACAGGGAAAATGAGTGACCTGCCCAAGGCCTGATAGTAAGAGCCTGACCTAAGATTCAAATCCTGATCTTACCCCACTAGTCCAAGGTTTTTTATGGTTGATGGTAGGAATTTTAAATATCATGAACCAGACAAGGAAAACAGTTTCCCATTCCAAGCCACTATATGCAGGCTAGACAGACAGGATGCAATTTGCTGATGTGATTTTTGCCAAGAAAACATCAAAGGAATCTTTAATCACTGTGACTGAGCTGAGGTCCCATTGCCCATTATAGATGGTGCCTCCCTCAGGACAAGGTCGTGGCACACACGTCTTGATTCACTGCCCAGTCTGGTTTCGTGTCATGAGAGCTAAGGAATGTATCTCTGAGTTCAGGATCTTCCACAGAAAATTTCCCTAACGTCTTCTAATGACGGGTAAAGGCCAAGGTGGAACTCGCTGTGAGGCCATAGGCAATATCTGAACACTCTTTTCAATGCACAGGACTTCTCTGGACTCAGCAACTACAAGGAAAACTGGGTGAGAGGAAATAATGACATTATGGAGTCAATCCCAGAGGACCAAAGAATAGCAGTTAGCAGCAACCTTGTTGTCACTGAGAAGAACCTGGAGGTCAGATCTCAGTTTAGATGTCACCTCTTCAGGGAAATCTTCCCTCACCACCCAAGTCCAGGTTGGTTGACCATCTTGTGTACTTTCACAGAGCCCTGTGCTTCCCCTACCATAACACTGACCCTCACCGGATTGTAATTGTTTAGTTACCTGCTTCTCTCTTCCATCAAAACCGTGAGATCCGTAAGAGAAGGGACCATACTTGTCATTTCACTCTTACATTTGCAGTGCCTAACATAGTGGCTGATACAAAATAGGTACTCAATGGGTGTTTGTTCAATAAATTAATGAATATACAAATGAAATTAGGACTGAAAAATTCATCCTCCTTTCTTAGAGGAAGAGACCCAGAAGTGGTCTGACTGAAGCATTCTAAGAAGCTAGAAAGCAGGACCCCATAGACCCACAAAACGTCCATAACACTTAATTAGCACTTGCTCTGTGCCAGGCACTGTTCTAAGTGATTTTGTATTTACTGATTCATTTAGCCCTCACAATTAGCCTATAAGTTAGGAGCTATTATTACCCCTATTTAACAGCTGAAGAATCTGAGACATAGAGAGGTTCAATATCCAACCCAAGGTCATTCAGCTAGAAGTAATGGAACTGGGATTTGTACCCAAACAGTGTAGACCTGATGTATGCGCTCTTAATCACCTGAGTAAACTATAAAAGTATAAAAGTCTTCCTTGATTTTTGTCTCAAGATAAAGTGCTGATAACTCAAGAGCTACAGTACTTTCCTATGTCTAGGCACCAAAATCCTAATCAGACTAGACTGTGTATTCCTTGAAAAACTTAACCCCATCTTATGGATCTGAACTCCTGGCCCCAATATATTTTGGTTGTTCTGAAAAAGTACCATGCTAAGTTCACAAGAATACCCGTAGTTGAATCAAAATATTGTATTATCTTAGATTAGGCTCTGGCACTAGAAAAAAGTGGGTTTTTTTAAAAAACAAATACCCAAACTCTCTAAATCTCAGGTTTTCATCTATAAAGAGATACTAGGGGAGAGGGGGAAGATGGCGGAAGAGTAAGATGCGGAGATCACCTTCCTCTCCACAGATAAATCAGAAATATATCTACACGTGGAACAACTCCTACAGAACACCCACTGAACGCTGGCAGAAGACCTCAGACCTCCCAAAAGGCAAGAAACTCCCCCACGTACCTGGGTAGGGCAAAAGAAAAAAGAAAAAACAGAGACAAAAGAATAGGGACGGGACCTGCACCAGAGGGAGGGAGCTGTAAAGGAGGAAAGGTTTTCACACACAAGGAAGCCCCTTCGTGGGCGGAGACTGCGGGTGGCAGAGGGGGGAAGCTTAGGAGCCACAGAGGAGAGCGCAGCAACAGGGGTGTGGAGGGCAAAGTGGAGACATTCCCGCACAGAGGATCAGGGCCAAACGGCACTCACCAGCCCAAGAGGCTTGTCTGCTCACCCGTCGGGGCAGGCGGGGCTGGGAGCTGAGGCTCGGGTTCCGGTTGGATTGCAGGGAAAGGACTGGGGTTGGCGGTGTGAACACAGCCTGCAGGGGGTTAGTGCACCATGGCTAGATGGGAGGGAGTCCGGGAAAAATGTCTGGACCTGCCAAAGAGGCAAGAGACTTTTTCTTCCCTCTTTGTTTCCTGGTGCGTGAGGAGAGGGGATTAAGAGCGCTGCTTAAAGGAGCTCCAGAGACAGGCGTGAGCTGCAGCTATCAGCGTGGACCACAGAGACGGGCATGAGACGCTAAGGCTGCTGCTGCCGCCACCAAAAGCCTGTGTGCGAGCACAGGTCACCATCCACACCCCACTTCTCGGGAGCCTGTGCAGCCCGCCATGGCCTGGGTCCCAGGATCCAGGGACAACTTCCCCGGGAGAATGAATGGTGCACCTCAGGCTGGTGCAACGTCCCGCTGGCCTCTGCCGCCGCAGGCTCACCCCGCATCCGTACCCCTCCCTCCCCCAGGCCTGAGCGAGCCAGAGCCCCCGAATCAGCGGCTCCTTTAACCCCGTTCTGTTTCAGCGAAGAACAGACACGCTCCGGCGACCTACACGCAGAGGCGGGTCCAAATCCAAAGCTGAACCCCGGGAGCTGTGAGAACAAAGAAGAGAAAGGGAGATCTCTCCCAGCAGCCTCAGGAGCAGCGGATTAAATCTCCACAATCAACTTGATGCACGCTGCATCTGTGGAATACCTGAATAGACAATGAATCATGCCAAATTGAGGAGGTAGACTTTGAGAGCAAAATGTATTATTATTTCCCCTTTTCCTCTTTTTCTGAGTGTGTATGTGTATGCTTCTGTGTGAGATTTTCTCTGTATAGCTTTGCTTTCACCATTTGTCCTAGGGTGCTGTCTGTCCGTTTTTTTTTTAATTTTTTCTTAATAATTATTTTTTATTATAATAACTTTATTTTAACTTACTTTATTTTATTTTATCCTGTTTCTTTCTACTTTTTCTCCCTTCTATTCTGCTGCAGGCAGGAGTCACTGCTGTGCCTCTGACATGGGAGAGCCAACTTCAGGACACTGGTCCACAAGAGGCTTCCCAGCTCCACATAGTATCAAATGGTGAAAATCTCCCAGAGGTCTGCATCTCAACACCAACACCCAGCTTCACTCAACGACCACCAAGCTACAGTGCTGGACACCCTATGCCAAACAACCAGCAAGACAGCAACACAACCCCACCCATTAGAACAGAGGCTGCCTAAAATCATAATAAGGCCACAGACATGCCAAAACACACAACCAGACGTGGACCTGCCCACCAGAAAGCAAAGATCCAGCCTTATCCACCAGAACACAGGCACTAGTCCCCTCCACCAGGAAACCTACACAACCCACTGAACCAACTTTAGCCACTGTGGACAGACACCAAAACAACGGGAACTACGAACCTGCAGCCTGCAAAAAGGAGGCCCCAAACACAGTAAGATAAGCAAAATGAGAAGACAGAAAAACACACAGCAGATGAAGGAGCAAGATAAAAACCCACCAGACCTAACAAATGAAGAGGAAATAGGCAGTCTACCTGAAAAAGATTTCAGAATAATGATAGTAAAGACGATCCAAAATCTTGGAAACAGAATAGACAAAATGCAAGAAACATTTAACAAGGACCTAGAAGAACTAAAGATCAAACAAACAATGATGAACAACACAATAAATGAAATTAAAAATACTGTAGAAGGAATCAATAGCAGAATAACTGAGGCAGAACAGATAAGTGACCTGGAAGATAAAATAGTGGAAATAACTACTGCAGAGCAGAATAAAGAAAAAAGAATGAAAAGAACTGAGGACAGTCTCAGAGACCTCTGGGACAACATTAAACGCACCAACATTTGAATTATAGGGGTCCCAGAAGAAGAAGACAAGAAGAAAGAGACTGAGAAAATATTTGAAGAGATTATAGTTGAAAACTTCCCTAATATGGGAAAGGAAATAATCAAGTCCAGGAAGCACAGAGAGTCCCATACAAGATAAATCCAAGTAGAAACACGCCAAGACATATATTAATCACACGATCAAAAATTAAATACAAAGAAAACATATTAAAAGCAGCAAGGGAAAAACAATAAATACCACAAAAGGGAATCCCAATAAGGTTAACAGGTGATCTGTCAGCAGGAACTCTGTAAGCCAGAAGGGAGTGGCAGGACATATTTAAAGTGATGAAGGAGAAAAACCTACAACCAAGATTACTCTACCCAGCAAGGATCTCATTCAGATTTGATGGAGAAATTAAAACCTCTACAGACAGGGAAAAGCTGAGACAGTTCAGCACCACCAAACCAGCTTTACAACATATGCTAAAGGAACTTCTCTAGGCAAGAAACACAAGAGAAGGAAAAGACCTACAATAACGAACCCAAAACAATTAAGAAAATGGGAACAGGAACATACATATCGATAATTACCTTAAATGTAAATGGATTAAATGCCCCAACCAAAAGACACAGACTCGCTGAATGGATACAAAAACAAGACCCATATATATGCTGTCTACAAGAGACCCACTTCAGACCTAGGGACACATACAGACTGAAAGTGAAGGGATGGAAAAAGATATTCCATGCAAATGGAAATCAAAAGAAAGCTGGAGTAGCAATTCTCATATCAGACAAAATAGACTTTAAAATAAAGACTATTACAAGAGACAAAGAAGGACACTACATAATGATCAAGGGATCGATCAAAGAAGAAGATGTAACAATTGTAAATACTTATGCACCCAACATAGGAGAACCTCAATACATAAGGCAAATACTAACAGCCATAAAAGGGGAAATCGACAGTAACACATTCATAGTAGGGGACTTTAGCACCCCACTTTCACCAATGGACAGATCATCCAAAATGAAAATAAATAAGGAAACACAACCTTTAAATGATACATTAAACAAGATGAACTTAATTGATATTTATAGGACATTCCATCCAAAAACAACAGAATACACATTTTTCTCAAGTGCTCATGGAACATTCTCCAGGACAGATCATATCGTGGGTCACAAATCAAGCCCTGGTTAATTTAAGAAAATTGAAATTGTATCAAGTATCTTTTCTGACCACAATGCTATGAGACTAGATATCAATTACAGGAAAAGATCTGTAAAAAATACAAACACATGGAGGCTAAACAATACACTACTTAATAACGAAGTGATCACTGAAGACATCAAAGAGGAAATCAAAAAATACTTAGCAACAAATGACAATGGAGACACAACGACCCAAAACGTATGGGATGCAGCAAAACCAGTTCTAAGAGGGAAGTTTATAGCAATATAATACTACCTTAAGAAACAAGAAACATCTCGAATAAACAACCTAACCTTGCACCTAAAGAAATTAGAGAAAGAAGAACAAAAAAAACCCAAAGTTAGCAGAAGGAAAGAAATCATAAAAATCAGATCAGAAATAAATGAAAAAGAAATGAAGGAAACAATAGCAAAGATCAATAAAACTAAAACCTGGTTCTTTGAGAAGATAAAGAAAATTGATAAACCATTAGCCAGACACATCAAGAAAAACAGGGAGAAGACTCAAATCAATAGAATTAGAAATGAAAAAGGAGAAGTAACAACTGACACTGCAGAAATACAAAGGATCATGAGAGATTACTACAAGCAACTATATGCCAATAAAATGGACAACCTGGAAGAAATGGACAAATTCGTAGAAATGCACAACCTGCCAAGACTGAATCAGGAAGAAATAGAAAATATGAACAGATCAATCACAAACACTGAAATTGAAACTGTGATTAAAAACCTTCCAACAAACAAAAGCCCAGGACCAGATGGCTTCACAGGCGAATTCTATCAAACATTTAGAGAAAAGCTAACACCTACCCTTCTCAAACTCTTCCAAAACATAGCAGAGGGTGGAACACTCCCAAACTCATTCTACAAGGCCACCATCACCCTGATACCAAAAACAGACAAAGATGTCACAAAGAAAGAAAACTACAGGACAATATCACTGATGAACAGACACAAAAATCCTCAACAAAATACTAGCAAACAGAATCCAACAGCATATTAAAAGGATTATGCACCATGATCAAGTGGGGTTTATTCCAGGAATGCAAGGATTCTTCAATATAGGCAAATCAATCAATGTGATACACCATATTAACAAATTGAAGGAGAAAAACCATATGATCATCTCAATAGATGCAGAGAAAGCTTTCGACAAAATTCAACACCAATTTATGATAAAAACCCTGCAGAAAGTAGGCCTAGAGGGAACTTTCCTCAACATAATAAAGGCCATATATGACAAACCCAAAGCCAACATCGTCCTCAATGGTGAAAAACTGAAACCATTTCCACTAAGATCAGGAACAAGACAAGGTTGCCCACTCTTACCACTCTTATTCAACATAGTTTTGGAAGTTTTAGCCACAGCAATCAGAGAAGAAGAGGAAATAAAAGGAATCCAAATCAGGAAGGAAAAAGTAAAGCTGTCACTCCTTGCAGATGACATGATACTATACATAGAGAATCCTAAAGATGCTACCAGAAAACTACTAGAGCTAATCAATGATTTTGGTAAAGTAGCAGGATACAAAAGTAATGCACAGAAAACTCTGGCATTCCTATACACTAATGATGAAAAATCTGAAAGTGAAATTAAGAAAACACTCCCATTTACCATTGCAACAAAAAGAATAAACTATCTAGGAATAAACCTACCTAAGGAGACAAAAGACCTGTATGCAGAAAACTATCAGAGACTGATGAAAGAAATTAAAGATGATACAAATAGATGGAGAGATATACCATGTTCTTGGATTGGAAGAATCAACATTGTGAAAATGACTCTACTAACCAAAACAATCTACAGATTCAATGCAATCCCTATCAAACTCCCAATGGCATTTTTCACAGAACTAGAACAAAAAATTTCACAATTTGTATGCAAACACAAAAGACCCCGTATAGCCAAAGCAATCTTGAGAATGAAAAACGGAGCTGGAGAAATCAGGCTCCCTTACTTCAGACTGTACTACAAAGCTACAGGAATCAAGACAGTATGGTACTGGCACAAAAACAGAAAGATAGATCAATGGAACAGGATAGAAAGCCCAGAGATAATCCCACGCATATACGGTCACCTTATCTTTGATAAAGGAGGCAGGACTGTACAGTGGAGCAAGTACAGCCTCTTTAATAAGTGGTGCTGGGAAAACTGGACAGGTACATGTAGAAGTATGAGATTAGAACACTCCCTAACATCATACACAAAAATAAGCTCAAAATGGATTAAAGACCTAAATGTAAAGCCAGACGCTGTAAAACTCTTAGAGGAAAACATATGCAGCACACTCTATGATATAAATCACAGCAAGATCCTTTTTGACCCAACTCTTAGAGAAATGGAAATAAAAACAAAAATAAACAAATGGGACCTAATGAAACTTAAAAGCTTTTGCATAGGGCTTCCCTAGTGGTGCAGTGGTTGAGAGTCCGCCTGCCAATGCAGGGGACACGGGTTCGTGCCCCGGTCCGGGAAGATCCCACATGCCACGGAGCAGCTGGGCCCATGAGCCATGGCCGCTGAGCCTGCGCGTCCGGAGCCTGTGCTCCGCAACGGGAGAGGCCACAACAGTGAGAGGCCCGCGTACCGCAAAAAAAAAAAAAAAAAAAAAAAAGCTTTTGCATAGCAAAGGAAACCATAAACAAGACCAAGAGACAACCCTCAGAATGGGAGAAAATATTTGCAAATGAAGCTACTGACAAAGGATTAACCTCCAAAATTTACAAGCAGCTCATGCAGCTCAATAACAAAAAAACAAACAACCCAATCCAAAAATGGGCTGAAGACCTAAATAGAAATTTCTCCAAAGAAGATATACAGATGGCCAACAAAGACATGAAAGTATGCTCAACATCATTAATCATTAGAGAAATGCAAGTCAAAACTACAATAAGATATCATCTCAGACTGGTCAGAATGGCCATCATCAAAACATCTACAAACAATAAATGCTGGAGAGGGTGTGGAGAAAAGGAAACCCTCTTGCACTGTTAGTGGGAATGTAAATTGATACAGCCACTATGGAGAACAGTATGGAGGTTCCTTAAAAAACTAAATATAGAACTACCGTACGACCCAGCAATCCCACTACTGGGCATATACCCTGAGAAAGCCATCATTCAAAAAGAGACATGTACCAAAATGTTCATTGAAGCTCTATTTACAATAGCCAGGACATGGAAGCAACCTAAGTGTCCATCATCGGATGAATGGATAAAGAAGATGTGGCACATATATACAATGGAATATTACTCAGGCATAAAAAGAAACGAAATTGAGTTATTTGTAGTGAGGTGGATGGACCTAGAGTCTGTCATACAGAGTGAAGTAAGTCAGAAAGAGAAAGACAAATACTGTAACACATATATATGGAATCTAAAAAAAAAAAAAAGACATGAAGAACCTAGGGGTAAGACGGGAATAAAGATACAGATCTACTAGAGAACGGACTTGAGGATATGGGGAGGGGGAAGGGTAAGCTGTGACAAAGTGAGAGAGTGGCTTGGACATATATTCACTACCAAACGTAAAATAGATAGCTAGTGGGAAGCAGCCACATAGCACAGGGAGATCTGCTCGGTGCTCTGTGACCACCTAGAGGGGTGGGATAGGGAGGGTGGGAGGGAGGGAGACGCAAGAGGGAAGAGATATGGGAACATGTATATGTATAACTGATTCACTTTGTTATAAAGCAGAAACTAACACACCACTGTAAAGCAATTATACTCCAATAAAGATGTTTAACAAAAAAAGAATAAAAGGTTAGGAGAAGACAGAAAAATAAAAAGAGATACTAATAGTATCTATCTCAAGGGATGTTCTGAGAGCCAATTGTGATAAACTACGTAAAATGCTTAGTGCAGTGCCTGGCACAGAGGGGATGTTCAACAAATGTTATCTGTGGGATTCATTTTCTTTCTCTGAAAAGAATGGGAATCCTAGTACACATCTCCCGGGATTGTTGTGAGGACTAAAAGAGATAGGGAGGGTATTCCTAGCAACAGGCTACCTTATGCTATTGCATCCCCCTTTATCCCATTTTCTCTTCCTTCACTGGGATTCCAGTTATAGGCTTACCACTATACTGAAACTACTCTTTAAAAGGTCACCTATTACTTCCAAAATGTCAATTCTAATGTTGTTTTCTCAAGTTTCATCCTACTTGCCGTGTCTGCTACATGTTTTTCATTATTGACCCTCCTGTCTTAAATTTCTCCCCTCTTGTTCACTGTAAAATTGCATTTTGTTGCTGCTGCTTCGTAGAGACATACCTCTTATACTAGAAGCTCCTCTCTGCCAACCCCTTCAACAGGTACTTGCCAATGTTCTAGTCCTGGCACGCTCCACTTCCCCCACTTCTTGCTGGGCAATCACATCTACTCCTGTAGCTACAAGAGCTCATTCTGTGTGGATGAGCCCCGAATTTATGACTCTGACCTTAACCTCAACTGAGCTTGAGTCCTTAATCTCTATTTCTTGCTGGATATCAAGCTTGGCAATCTCTCCTTTCCTCTTCCTTAAACCAATACTTCCTATGTTCCTTCTATGTTTCTTGTTTTAAATTAATGGTCTTACCACTCTCCTAACCCACCAGAGCTTGAAACTCTAGTAATCTCTTTCATTTGTAGCCCTTATTATTTCTTGTGCAAACTAGAAGAGTAATTATCACATAAGCCTCACTAATTCCATCCTCAGACTACTATCCTCCATCCTTCAGCTGGCCCCAGTTTCATAAACCTAATAAAGCCACTCCTAATTCTCGGAGAATGCATGGACTCAACAGTGACAAACTTAACATTTCAAACATCCTAACTCAGCAATCTTGTCTGCAAAGTCCTTTACCAATTCAATTCCATTCTAAACTTAACAATATTATTCCCCTTGGCATTTCTCAAAGCTGACCTAACTTTACCACAGAATTTTATATGTTTAAGTTATTCTCTCTGCTTGGACTGTCCTGCACAAGTCCCCTTTCTTCAGAGACATCCATGGTTCAAAAGCACTCTCATTCTTTAAGCTTCCCTAAAATTCCACCTCAACCACATAGCCATCTTAAAAGTCCTCAGTGAAAATTTCTCTCTCTTTTCCTTATAATCCAATAGTACCTAGTTTTTACGTTTGTTATGGAGCTTTCCACAGTCCAACTTATAATTATTTAGATCTTCTCATGGACTGGATTGTAAACTATTTGAGGACAAGGAAGATACTACATGTTTTTATCTATAACTTGCCCACAGAATCAAACATAGAGCTTTATGTATGGTATGAACTCAAGAAGAGCTGTGTGTGTGTGCGTGTGTGTGTGTGTGTGTGTGTGTGCAGGTTTTAGTGGAACTGGGCCTTATGTACTCTGAACCTCCATGATCTCTGCAATCCTTCTCATCAAGGAAACCCATGGAGCCCCATGGGCCCTCTGGGTGAATAGACTTTAGAAACCTACCTGAGCTCCAGAACCCAGCCCAGTGAATGGCCTGGGCAGGGGAGTGAACCCATAAACCTCTACCTCACTATTAGCAGCCTATGACCAGCAAGTAAGTCAGCTACATAATTTGACAATTTGGAGAAGCCATCAGTTGAGATAACCTTGGGATTCCAAGGGCCTAGCTCACTACAGCGTTAGACCAATGTGTTAACAATGTCTGAATATAAAGCACAGTGGGCAGCCTGTCATCATGGGCTTACCATCATTAACTCACCCATCAAATTTAAAGTGATACCATTATGGTAAGCATTAATAATTCCCGGCATAATAACAGTGATAACAGAAGGTAGTTTTTCAAAACTGTTACCCATGTTTCAATAACGCATCCTGAATGTTGTGCTTAAAGCAGTCTCCCAAGGAGAAATGGCAATGGAAATATTCTGATAATAACAGTTTATAGTAATAATAGTTTAGAGTTCTAGCTTGAAGTTGGCTGTATGTGTCTTTTCTTTTTTGAGTCTCTGGGTAACACCATTTATGGTATCTCATTTTTCACAAGTACTGGCATGAGCTGATCTCACTTGATAATGCTGTAGTCACAGAGTGGCCACAGTCTAAGCAGCTTCTAAAAATCATAGAGCCCCAGAAATGTCATTGGCCCCAAAATACCAAACCAAAATGTACGGCAATACCTTACCTGTTCAAAGGGTCTGCTTTATACCAATAGATCATTTAGGAATGGACAATTCAGAAAAAGTACTGAGGTTCAGCAGATAAAAACAACACAGTTAGAGTCTCCCAAAGCTGGATTTGAAACCTTGGTTTGGTTTGGCCACTTCCGTTTGGCAAATCACTTAATACCCCTTGTCCTAAGCATCCTGTAAGATGGAGCTAGTACACCCATCTCATCTTGTTT
This sequence comes from Tursiops truncatus, assembly GCF_011762595.2. Taxonomy (NCBI): domain Eukaryota; kingdom Metazoa; phylum Chordata; class Mammalia; order Artiodactyla; family Delphinidae; genus Tursiops; species Tursiops truncatus. The sequence goes on along the minus strand of NC_047055.1, from coordinate 25,755,654 downwards.
GGCGGGGGGGGGGGGGGGGGGGGGGGTCATGTGACATGATATGCATAAAGCTCCTGACATACATGGGGCACTCACTGCATTCTCGTTTTGAGTTGGTATATGGCATAAATAAGTCCAAAGTTGTGAACTCTGATCTCCGTATGGCTTACTTAATATAGTCATGGTTTTATTCAACAAACTTTTTCTCCTGAGCCAGTCTGAAGAGTCCCTGCCACCTTGGAGCTCCCAGTGTAGAGGGCCTTAGTGAGAGTTGGCTACTGCACGGTGTGACAAACGCTATGACAGTGCATACGTAGTACAGTAGAGCTTAGAGAAAGTTTCTTGGAAGAGATGGGGCCTAAATTTAGAGTACCTATTTCCAGGATCGAGAAAGAGAAAAAAGAAGCTTTTGCCAGAGGAGACACATGAGCAGAGATTAGCTGATTTTTCTGTTATAACAGACTGGACTCCCAATCCCACTCAGTGTCTTATGACTCCCTTAGAGAGAGAGAGAGAGAATAGCTGGATCAGGAGAAACCTATGCTGTTCCTGGGAGAACAACTTAGACGGTTCACCCTTCTGACAGAATGGGGAGCTTGTGGCATGATTTCTATGTAATTAGAATAGCAAATTATTTACATAGGTTCTCAAAGACCTTCAAGAGGCCAATAATCATAGAACTTAATGGGGAAAAAGGCAAAGCCACTTTAGCTAGACTTAGTAAACTGGAGACATTTTCAACTTATTAAAGATCAGCTCTAAGAGATTTTAAGATACATGGAGATTTGGACTGCCTAGGAAAACTACTATGTGGGTCAGAATCAGGAGAATGACCTTTGCTAGCTGTTGTCTAGATCAAAGAGCTTTTTCAACTTGTGTGCAGGGGTTACACGTGTGTTGAGATACTGACCATCTCCAACACTCAGCGGACCAGGAGGGGCCTGGGGCAGCCAGAGCCCTGGACTTTTCAACTGTGGCAGTGAGAAGTCCTTTCCTTTTATTCCATGTGAAAAATAATATCATTCTGTACGCCATGACAAGAAAATAATGGAGAAACATTGCTATGGAGTTCCTTCTCTAAAGGAACATCTCAAAAGCAATGCCAGCCTGAATTATATTGGTGCCAGAGTTAAGGGCAACACCATCATCGTCATCATCACTACCACCACCACCACCACTGCCACCAGTGGTATTTCTATTATTAAAACTAAACGATTCTCTATTCTGAAAGAGTCACTTGGCTTCCCCCAAATATCTTGCTCTACTCCTAGTGTAGCATGATGACCAGGATGAATGTCATAAAACTATGATTTATAAGATAGAGAAGACAATCAACCTCAATCAGAAGTCATCGTGGCTGTAACTAATTCCATAAAATGAGCGTTTGTTTTAAGTGGGTATTAATCTGTCACCGTATGAAGAAGCTCTAAATAAATCTATGCATGTATGTGGAGGCATCATGGAGCAGTAGTCTCTCTCTACACAAGAGCAAATAAATATTCTGTCTGAAAAGAGAATGATGGAGACAGAGGCAAGAAATTAAGAAATCCCTTTTCACTGCCCTTTCTTTTCTACTTAAAACAAAACAAAACAAAAACCTACCAATCAACCTTTCTACATATCATGCTTTGGACTTTTTTCCCCCAAAAGCTTATTTCGAGGGCCATTTGGGGAATGTTTCAGCCTGGCCAAGTTACTCTGGATTTGCAGGTCTGCTGTCAGTCCAGGGCAGGCTCCCAGCAGAAGCCTCCTAATTGGCTGTCCGTGGAGTCACTTTTATGCAGAGCCTTTTCCTTAAAACCTTTTCCACTCCAGTAACACGGCCTCTCTACAACAGCCCCAAAACACTCGAAGTGTAGGTGTGGGAATGGGAGTAGGAGGGTTGGAAACCACACTGAACTGGTGCTCCGACAGTTGCGAACAGTCTCTAAATGTTTTCACTGCGAATGTGCTTCAGTCATGTTAAGACAGTCAAAACAGTTTGACAAGTTTCTGTTTGGCTCTCGTCTAGGCTACTGTGTTCATGACCTGATTAGCTAGTGCCTAGAAGAGACTGACAAGAGTGGCAAATCCACTGAGACAGCTCTCTGCAAAGGGAATTTAAGGCTGTGTAATAGTGATTAACCCTAAGCACCCACAAGCTGTTACCCAGAACACAACTTCTTCAGAGCCAAGAAAGGCAGAAGAATGAAGTCAAACATTTTCTTCATGTAAACGTGTCCACCCTCCAAACACATTTGCTTGTCTTCGAACATGAGTTTATTGCTGCCAGTTGGAATTTGGAGCTGAATTTGAATCTTGGCTCTGTCACCTAGTAGCTGTGTGACCCTGAGTAGGACACTTAACCTCTCTGAGCCTCATGCTCTTACCTGTAAAAATCTGACCACTGATTTTCACCTCCCAGGATTACTGTGTTCACATGTGAAAACAGCACAGTGCCTAGTTCACAGTTGGCAATCGATACATGTTGATTTCCTTCCTTTCCTTAACTAAAATATTTGAATTAGGACATATATTACCATTACTATCACAAGACGTACAATACAGAGAAAGCACTTGAGGCCCAAACTGCATGTCCTATGCAGTATGCCAAAACGATATCCCAAATCTTAAAAGTTCTCCCTACCAACTAGCCAATGCCTGTTTTTCCAGCAGGATGCAACCTGCTGCCACATCTGTCATCTATAGGAAGTTACCTCTAGGACTTAATATCCTTTTCGGCTACTCCTGGGCATTGATCTCTGAAGATGAGATATCTGAGCAGAATTCTTTTAACATTATCTTTGCACTTGCAGCACTTAGCCTTCTTAAAGGTCTTCCCTCTGCTGCTACTAACTGACCCTCTGGCACGTAAGTGCCGACAAGTGCCCTTGCTCTTGAAATATCTTAGACTTTCCAATCATATTGCCTGGAGAGATGGAGTGCTGAGAAAGGAAGTAGGGTATGACAGAAAATTAAATTGAGCTCATATTCTCTCATTATTAGGATTATTATTTTTAAGGTTGAGATGCCAATAAACCCTGAGACTGAGTTGAGCCCCTCTTCTTTCGCCTAGCTCTGCTTTCGCTTATCTCATTTAAGTACTTACCCTACTGTATTGTTATTAACCGCTGAGATCCTCTGAGTCAGGAACTGTGTCTTGAACTCCATCATAAACTCAGCAACTTACATAATGCCTGGCACATGATAGGTGCTTGGCTAATATTTATTAAATGAGAGCATAAATGAATAAAAGAATGAATGTTGGCAAAACAACTTATAAATGCTTTCAGCTAGACCTTCAAGCGCTTCATAGCCTCATCCTCTACTTCCCAATCCTTGCCCAAATGTACAGAATCAAATACGGGGAAATAAAGCTTTCTCCTCCCTGAAAAAAATAAACTAGTTACGATGAGTCCTATTATGCCAACTGTGCTTACTGACCCCAGCCAAATACACAGTCAATTATTTAACACCAGGAAAAAGAGAAAAGATACAACTGAAAACCATACACTTCGCACTCCTGAGTGCGTGCCATTTTACCTTTCTGACATCCCCTCTCAATGTCCCTCAGCCTGAACATACATTGCAAATGTGCTATACTTCTGTAGGTCTGATTTGCAATGCCAAGCCCACTAAGAATGATTCTCCCCAGATACTGAGCCTGCAAATCTGCAACTGAATGGCAGTACCTTGGATCTGACAGCAGAGGTCTGATAGGAAGGCTATCCCCTCAGGATTACTGAGGACTTTAAATGAGATGTTGTATACAAGGCACCCAGTGCTTGGCACAGGATAAATGCTTGATACATGTGAGCTAGCAAGCTCATTTCCTGCTCCTCTTGGTGAGAGGGTATCAATTCACTCTACAGTGCATCTTCAAAGATCCAGGAGAGTCACATACCACATTTCTTTCTAAATGATTCTTTTTTGTTGTTATTCCAATCCAAAAAGAAGGTTACTAGACAAACCACAACTGTATAAAATGCCAATTCATCCACCTTAGTCCAGCCCCTCCCCAGTGCCTCTCCTTTTTTAAACAATGATTTATTTTCTTTCGAAGAGTTCATTGCCCTTCCTACCAGAGACTTTGCAGTTTTCAACAACCTATTATAGTTTTACCTGTCTTAAAAGGAGCCAGAATTCCATTTTTTCTTAAGAATGTTTAAAATCATATTGAAACAAAACAGCTTATTTTAACAAAGCTATATGCAGTAATTGTTTCCTTACACACCATGTGCTTGTTCCTTCTAACCATACCCACCCCACCTGAATTCATAATGAAGCTGTCCCTGCCAACACCAATTTGCACTTCTTTTCCCTCCTCTTGGCCTCTGCTGGTGCTTGCTATACAACTCCCACAACCTAGCCCTTGATTCCAATATCATAGTTCCTTGGAGATGTCGGGAGTTTCCTCAGATTAGGCGCTCATTTTTCTTCTACTTCTTTTGAATTTCCACTAACATATTGCCTTAGTATAGTTCTTGGCACCAAACAGGGGTTTATTATACCCCGATGAATGAACACATGATCTTTAGGTTCAATCCCTGCAATGGTGGGGCTCAGGTAAGGATGGCTCCATTCTCCTTGTAGTCTAACCCCACTGTAGCTGCTTTCCTCATACCTGGTGGCTTTGAGCCCAAGGAAATGCCCTCAGTGCTGTTCTACCAGACCTAAAGAGAGCTGTGAAGATACGGCTCTCTTAGACGATGTTCTTTCTAATACGGAAGTTCAGCAAGAAAGCCAAGGGAACAGATGCTCTATCCCTCTGGCATTGCTTGCTCTCCTGCCTGCAGAAGACAAACTTTTGGCATCCACTTCAAGATGGCGGAGGAGTAAGACATGGTCACCTTCCTCCCCACAAATACGTCAGAAATATATCTACATGTGGAACAACTACTACGAAACACCAACTGAATGCTGGCAGAAGACCTCAGACCTCCCAAAAGGCAAGAAAGTCCCCACGTACATGGGTAGGGCAAAAGAAAAAACCAGACACAAAAGAATAGGGATGGGACCTGCACCTCTGGGAGGGAGCTGTGAAGGAGGAAAAGTTCCCACACACTAGGAAGCCCCTTCACTGGTGGAGACGGGGGCTAGCGGGGAGAAGCTTCGGAGCCACGGAGGAGAGCACAGCAACAGGGGTGTGGAGGGCAAAGCGGAGAGATTCCCGCACAGAGGATCAGGGCCGACCGGCACTCACCTGCCCGAGAGGCTTGTCTGTTCACCCACCAGGCCGGGCGGGGCTGGGAGCTGAGGCTCCAGCATCAGAGGTCAGATCCCAGGGAGAGGACTGGGGTTGGCTGCGTGAACACAGCCTGAAGGGGGCTAGTGCACCACAGCTAGCTGGGAGGGAGTCTAGGAGAAACTCTGGAACTGCCTAAGAGGCAAAGACCATTGTTTTGGAGTGCACGAGGAGAGGGAACTCCCACAGAAGGCAGAGCACTGACTAAACGAGCTCCAGAGATGGGCGTGCGCCAAGGCTATCAGTGCGGACACCAGAGACGGGCATGAAATGCTAAGGCTGCTGCTGCAGCCACCAAGAAGCTTGTGTGCGAGCACAGGTCAGTATCCACACCTCCCCTCCCAGGAGCCTGTGCTGCCTGTCACTGCCAGGGTCCCGTGATCCAGGGACAATTTCCCCCGGGAGAAGGCACGGCGTGCCTCACGCTGGTGCAACATCATGCCATCCTCTGCCACCGCAGACTCGCCCCACGTTCCATACCCCTCCCTCCCTCCAGCCTGAGTGAGCCAGAGCCCCCTAATCAGCTGCTCCTTTAACCACCTCCTGTCTGAGCAAAGGACAGATGCCAGAGGATGACCTACATGCAGAGGCAGGGCCAAATCCAAAGCTGAACCCCAGGAGCTGTGCGGACAAAAAAGAGAAAGGGAAATTCCTCCCAGCAGCCTCAGGAGCAGCGGATTAAATCTCCACAATCAACTTGATGTACCTGCATGTGTGGAATATGTGAATAGACAACAAATCATCCCAAAATTGAGGCGGTGGACTGTGGGAGCAATTGTAGACTTGGGGTTTGCTTTCTGCATCTAATTTGTTTCTAGTTTGATGTTTACCTTAGTTTAGTGTTTAGAGCTTATTATCATGGGTAGATTTGCTTATTGACTTGGTTGCTCTCTTCCTTTTATATATATATTTTTTTCCTTTTTCTCTTTTTGTGAGTGTGTATGTGTATGCTTCTTTATGTGATTTTGTCTATATAGCTTTGCTTTTACCATTTGTCCCAGGGTTCTGTCTGTCTGTTTTTTTTTATATATATATAGATTTTAGCGCTTGTTATCATTGGTGGATTTGTTTTTTGGTGTGGTTGCTCTCTTCTTTATTACTTTTTGATTTTTTTATTTTTAATACTTTTTTTAATTTTAATAACTTCATTTATTTATTTGTTTTCTTTCTTTCTTTCACTTTTCTCCATTTTCTTCTGAGCCATGTGGCTGACAGGGTCTTGGTGCCCTGGCCGGGTGTCAGGCCTGAGCCTCTGAGGTAAGAGAGCCAAGTTCAGAACACTGAACCACCAAAGACCTCCCGGCTCCACGTAATATCAAATGGCAAAAGCGCTCCCATAGATCTCCATCTCAATGCTAAGACCCAGCTCCACTCAAAGACCAGCAAGTACAGTGATGGACACCCTATGCCAAACAACTAGTAAGACAGGAACACAACGCCACCCATTAGAAGAGAGGCTGCCTAAACTCATAATAAGGTCACAGACACCCCAAAACACACCACTGGATGCGGTCCTGCACACCAGAAAGACAACACCATAACACAGGCACCAGTCCCCTCCACCAGGAAGCCTACAAAACCCAATGAACCAACCTTACCCACAGGAGGGAGACACCAACAACAATGGGAACTATGAACCTGTAGTCTGCAAAAAGGAGACCCCAAACACATTAAGTTAAGCAAAATGAGAAGACAGAGAAATACACAGCAGATAAAGGAGCAAGGTAATAACCCACCAGACCAAACAAATGAAGAGGAAATAGGCAGTCTACCTGAAAAAGAATTCAGAATAATGATAATAAAGATGATCCAAAATCTTGGAAATAGAATGGAGAAAATACAAGAAATGTTTGACAAGGACCTAGAAGAACTAAAGAGCAAACAAACAATGATGAACAACACAATAAATGAAATTAAAAATTCTCTAGAAGGAATCAATAGCAGAAAAACTGAGGCACAAGAATGGATAAGTGACCTGGAAGAAAAAAATAGTGGAAATAACTACTGCACAGCAGAATAAAGAGAAAAGAATGAAAAGAACTGAGGACAGCCTCAGAGACCTCTGGGACAACATTAAACGCACAAACATTTGAATTATAGGGGACCCAGAAGAAGAAGAGCAAAAAAAAGGGACTGAGAAAATATTTCAAGAGATTATAGTTGAAAACTTTCCTACTATGGGAAGTGAAATAGTCAATCAACTCCAGGAAGCACAGAGAGTCCCACACACGATAAATCCAGGGAAAAACAGGCCAAGACACATATTAATCAAACTATCAAATATTAAATACAAAGAAAAAATATTAAAAGCAGCAAGGGAAAAGCAATAAATAACATACAAGGGAATCCCCATAAGGTTAACAGCTGATCTTTCAGCAGAAACTGCAAGCCAGAAGGGAGTGGCAGGACATATTTAAAGTGATGAAAGGGGAAAACCTACAACCAAGATTACTCTACCCAGCAAGGATCTCATTCAGATTTGACAGAGAAATTAAAATCTTTGCAGACAAGCAAAAGCTAAGAGAATTCAGTACCACCAAACCAGCTTTACAACAAATGTTAAAGGAACTTCTCTAGGCAGGAAGCACAAGAGAAGGAAAACACCTAGAAAAACAAATGAAAACAATTAAGAAAATGGTAACAGGAACATACATATCGATAACTACCTTACGTGTAAAAGGATTAAATGCCCCAACCAAAAGACATAGACTGGCTGAATGGATAAAAAAACAAAACCCGTACATATGCTGTCTAAAAGAGACCCACTTCAGACCTAGGGATACATACAGACTGAAAGTGAGGGGATGGAAAAAGATGTTCCATGAAATGGAAATCAAAAGAAAGCTGGAGTAGCAATTCTCATATCAGACAAATAGACTTTAAAATAAAGACTACTACAGGAGACAAACAGGCACACTACATAATGATCAAGGGTTCACTCTAAGAAGAAGATACAACAATTGTAAGGATTTATGCACCCAACATAGGAGCACCTCAGTACGTAAGGCAAATGCTAACAGCCATAAAGGGGGAAATAAACAGTAACACAATCATAGTAGGGGAATTTAACACCCCACTTTCACCAATGGACAGATCCGCCAAAATGAAAATAAACAAGGAAACAAAAGCTTTAAACGATACATTAAACAAGATGGACTTAATTGATATTTATAGGACATTTCACCAAAAAACAACAGAATATACTTTCTTCTCAAGTGCTCATGGAACATTCTCCAGGATAGACCATACCTTGGGTCACAAATCAAGCACTGGTAAATTTAAGAAAATTGAAATCGTATCAGTTATCTTTTCTGACCACAATGCTATGAGACTAGATATCAATCACAGGAAAAAATTGTAAAAAACACAAACACATGGAGACTAAACAATACACTACTAAATAACCAAGAGATCACTGAAGAAATCAAATAGGAAATAAAAAAATACCTAGAAACAAATGACAATGAAAACACGACAACCCAAAACCTATGGGATGTGGCAAAAGCTGTTCTAAGAAGGAATTTTATAGCAATACAATCCTAACTGAAGAAACAAGAAATATCTCAAATAAACCACCTATCCCTACACCTAAAGCAAGTAGAGAAAGAAGAACAAAAAAAGCCCCCAAAGTTAGCAGAAGGAAAGAAATCATAAAGAGCAGATCAGAAATAAATGACACAGAACTGAAGGAAACAATAGCAAAGATCAATACAACTAAAAGCTGGTTCTTTGAGAACAGAAACACAATTGATAAAACCATTAGCCAGACACATCAAGAAAAAGAGAGAGAAGACTCAAATCAATAGAATTAGAAATGAAAAAGGAGAAGTAAAAACTGACACTGCAGAAATACAAAGAATCACGAGAGATTACTACAAGCGACTATATGCCAATAAAATGGACAAAGTGGAAGAAATGGACAAATTCTTAGAAAAGTACAACCTTCTGAGACTGAACCAGGAAGAAATAGAAAATATAAACAGACGAATCACAAGCACTGAAATTGAAACAGTGATTAAAAATCTTTCAACAAAAGCCCAGGACCAGACGGCTTCACAGGTGAATTCTATCAAATATTTAGAGAAGAGCTAACACCTACCCTTCTCAAACTCTTCCAAAATACAGCAGAGGGAGGAACACTCCCAAACTCATTCTACAAGGCCACCATCACCCTGATACCAAAACCAGACAAAGATGTCACAAAGAAAGAAAACTACAGGACAATATCACTGATGAACATAGATGCAAAAATCCTCAACAAAATACCAGCAAACAGAATCCAACAGCACATTAAAAGGATCATACACTATGATCAAGTCGAGTTTATCCCAGGAATGAAAGGATTTTTCAATATATGGAAATCAATCAATGTGATACACCATATTAACAAACTGAAGGATAAAACCCAAATGATCATCTCAATAGACGCAGAAAAAGCTTTCAACAAAATTCAACACCCATTTATGATTAAAAAAAAAAACCCTCCCGAAAGTAGGCATAGAGGGAACTTACCTCAACATAATAAAGGCCATATATGACAAACCCACAGCCAACATCGTTCTCAATGGTGAAAAACTGAAACCATTTCCACTAAGATCAGGAACAAGACAAGGTTGCCCACTCTCACCACTATTATTCAACATAGTTTTGGAGGTTTTAGCCACAGCAATCAGAGAAGAAAAAGAAATAAAAGGAATCCAAAAAAAAAAAAAAAAGGAATCCAAATCAGAAAAGAAGAAGTAAAACTGTCACTGTTTGCAGGTGAGAAGATACTATACCCTAGAGAATCCTAAAGATGCTACCAGAAAACTACTAGAGCTAATCCATGAATCTGGTAGAGTACCAGGATACAAAATTAATGCACAGAAATCTCTTGCATTCCTATACACTAATGATGAAAAATGTGAAAGAGAAATTAAGGAAACACTCCCATTTACCACTGCAACAAAAAGAATAAAATACCTAGGAATAAACCTACCTAAGGAGACAAAAGACCTGTATGCAGAAAACTATAAGACACTGAGGAAAGAAACTAAAGATGATACAAACAGATGGAGAGATATACCATGTTCTTGGATTGGAAGAATCAGTATTGTGAAAATGACTATATTACCCACAACAATCTACAAATTCAGTGCAATCCCTATCAAACTACCAATGGCATTTTTCACAGAATTAGAACAAAAAATTTCACAATTTGTATGGGAACACAAAAGACCCCAAATAGCCAAAGCAATCTTGAGAAAGTAAAACGGAGCTGGAGGAATCAGGCTCCTGACCTTCAGACTGTACTACAAAGCTAAAGTAATCAAGACAGTATGGTAGTGGAACAAAAACAGAAATATAGATCAATGAAATAGGAGAGAAAGTCCAGAGATAAACCCATGCACATATAGTCACCTTACTTTTGATAAAGGAGGCAAGAATATACAATTGAGAAATGACAGCCTCTTCAATAATTGGTGCTGGGAAAACTGGACCTCTACATGTAAGAGAATGAATTTGAACACTCCCTAACATCATACACAAAAATAAACTCAAAATGGATTAAAGACCTAAATGTAAGGCCAGAGACTATAAAACTCTTAGAGGAAAACATAGGCAGAACACTCTATGACATAAATCACAGCAAGATCCTTTTTGACCCACCGCCTAGACAAATGGAAATAAGAACAAAAATAAACAAATGGGACCTAATCAAACTGAAAAGCTTTTGCACAGCAAAGGAAACCATAAACAAGATGAAAAGACAACCCACAGAATGGGAGGAAATATATGCTAACAAAGCAACAGACAAAAGATTAATCTCCCACCTTTACAAGCAGCTCATGCAGCTCAATATCAAAACTACAAACAACCCAATCCAAAAATGGGCTGAAGACCTAAATAGACATTTCTCCAAAGAAGATATACAGATGGCCAACAAACACATGAAAGGATGCTCAACATCACTAATCATTAGAGAAATACAAATCAAAACCACAATGAGGTATCACCTCACACCAGTCAGAATGGCCATCATCCAAAAATCTACAAACTATAAATGCTGGAGAGGGTGTGGAGAAAAGGGAACTCTCTTGCACTGTTGGTGGGAATATAAATTGTTACAGCCACTATGGAGAACAGTATGGACGTTCCTGAAAAAATTAAAAATAGAAGTACCATACGATCCAGCAATCCCACTAATGGGCATATACCCTAAGAAAACCATAATTTGAAAGGAGTCATGTACCACAATGTTCATTGCAGCTCTATTTACAATAGCCAGGACATGGAAGCAACCTAAGCGTCCATCAACAGATGAATGGACAAAGAAGATGTGGCACATATATACAATAGAATATTACGCAGCCATATAAATAAATGAAATTGAGTTATTTGTAGTGAGGTGGATGGACCTAGGGACTGTCATACAGAGTGAAGTATGTCAGAAAGAATAGAACAAATACCATACGCTAATACATATATATGGGATCTAAAAAAAATAAAAATGGTTCTGATGAACGTAGGGGCAGGACAGGAATAAAGACACAGACGTAGAGAATGGACTTGAGGACACGGGGAGGGGGAAGGGTAAGCTGGGACGAAGTGAGAGAGTGGCATGGACATATATACACTACCAAATGTAAAATAGATAGCTAGTGGGAAGCAGCCACATAGCACAGGGAGCTCAGCTCACTGCTTTGTGTCCACCTGGAGGGGTGGGATAGGGAGAGTGGGAGGGAGACGCAAGAGGGAGGAGATATGGGGATATATGTATATGTATATCTGATTCAGTTAGTTATAAAGCAGAAACTAACACACCATTATACAGCAATTTTACTCCCATAAAGATGTAAAAAAAGACAGACATTCATCAGCTAAATACTCTAATATACCTAGCACCTGACAACACAAAAATAGGAAAATTTATTGCCTTAATGGGAAAAAAAGAGGGCATTTTTATTTAACTTGTAAAAATAACTTAGTAGCCAGTGAAATACATCTGGACCATGAAGGGAAACAAGTGCATCTATACTAAATGGAGAAAGAAAAATAAAACATTTTAGAGATTAGAAAGCACCATTCAGAATTAGACAAATGCCGGATACCATTTCATATTCAAACTAATGGAAGGGAACTATTTAGTAAGGGCATTTGTTTCTCCCTGTGTGATGCTCTTACATACTATTAGAGCTTACTAAAGAATGGGGAATGCCGCAAATGAGTGCATATCTGACAGACACTGTTCTAGACGTTTCTGGGGAAGTCTGATGATGTGTTGGAGCTATCCAAAGATAAAACTGCTGAAGTAAGGCAAAGAGGATGCAAGGAGTTTTGAAAACTGCTTAGTGAAGAAGGGGTAGAAGGAAAACAAATAATACACATTATCTTATTTAAAATTCACAGTAATTCTATGAGATAGGTACTATTATTACTTTAGAGATGAAGAAACAGAAGATAAGAGAATCATGGATGACTAGAATTATAAGAAAATTTTATATTATTTAGTTTTCCCTATTCATTGTATAAATGTATAAAGTAGGATCAGAGAGGGAAGGTGTTTTTAATAAAGTTGCATAGCTGCTAAGCCGCAGGGTCAAGACCAGAATGCTTCTGACTTCTGGTTTACCCACTATTACAACCTCCCTTCCTCTCTAGCTCAAATCCAACCCTTCCACCTCACATATGTCCCTTTACTCTTCTAATTTGTGTGTAGAATGAGATTTAATATTTTTATCTTGTATTCATCTATTTTTTAAAATAGTACATACTGAGTGTCAGGACTGTTCTAGGCACTGGGCCCTAGAACAGAGAATAAAATAGACAAAACAGAATTCTAATTCTGTTGGCACTTAAAGCCTAGTGAACAACACAGACATTAAAGAAATTATCATCATATAGATAACTACCAACTCTGACGGCTGTTAAGGAGTACTACAGAGTATATAACAGGGGGAATAATTTGATTTGAATGGGGTAAGTTCAGGAGGGGCTTTTCAGAGAAAATGACTATTAGTCAGAGATCAGAAATACAAGAACTTGGTCAATCAGAGTCCTGTATTACCACTTTGAGGCCTAATGTGTTTAACAGTTTTACTTATTCAATAAAATTTAGTATTTAACCATTTAAATATATGGCAGCAGTCATTTCATTTTCAACCATCTAGTATAGAATCATGAGCAATCGGATGCTTCAGAAAAGTGTTCTGATGGTAATTATGGAAAAAGAGTCCAAGTCATTCTCAAAGAGCATAGGTGATTACTCAAACACTGATTAGTTAGCTTCACCTAAAGATTTGCCAGCAAAAAGTTTACAGAGTGCCTTTAAAGTAAGGACATGACTTGAACAAAGGCATTAAAATGCCCCTTCACAAATCCCAAGTGAAATGATCAAACAAGTCTGCCTAATGGCATTATCAATAATCTCAGTTCCCTTACCATAGATTTCTGCCGATTGTATGACAGTGCTAATTTAAACTTATAAATGTTAGCCACTCAGGTTAAGTGAGGATAAGATCATTAAAACAGCACACAGCTGAAGAGAGAATGCAAGAGGAATTTACCCACATGTTTGAGTGACATACACTAAGATGAGATAAATCCTCCTCATTCAAAAATGAATGAAGTGAACTTGAAACCAACACAAGGCCAATGAAATTCTACTGCAGCACAAAAAGGAAGGGGGAGAAAGTGAAACAAGTGGTGGGAAGAGGAGCATACTTTTGAAAAAGATTTGCTATAGGAAATAGAAATTAATTTAAAATAGTATCTGCTTTGTACAGAATAAAATTCAAGGAAATTTAAACTCGACTCATTGCAGATTGATTAAAAGACAAAACAATTAGATTTTAAAAGGAAATTGGTTCAGCCAAAGAACGTAAGGAAGCAAATAATCCTGTAACAGATTTTTTAATGATACTATAAGATTTTGCTTTGGCATTTAATAAAGAATCTACTCTTGAACATCATTTTATGTTATTTCCATAGACCTATGCAAAGGAAAAAAAAAAAGCTAAAACTAGATAGAGATACTTTCCTGACTAGCAAGAAAGGGAAAGGGAGAGAAGCGAGATTTCTTTTAATGTACCTTGTTTTTGTTTTTACTTTGGAACAATGTAAACGTTCTACATAACTATAAAACAAAATTAAACTTAAAAAGCAATTGTTAAAAAAACAAATGAAACAAACTTAATTATTTATCAAATTGTTGGTATAACTACAAAACTAATTATTTCAAGAGACTTTAAAACACAGTGCAGATAGTCCCCGACTTAACGGTGGTTCGACTTATGATTTTTCAACTTTTTGGTGGTGCAAAAGCAATATGCATTCAGTAGAAACTGTACTTCAAATTTTGAATTTGGATCTTTTCACAGGCTAGCAATATGCAGTATGATACTCTCTCATGATGTTGGGCGAGCTGCAGCTCCCATCAGCCATGTGATCATGAGGGTAAACAATTGATACACTTACAGCAAAGTCTGTACCCACACATCCAGTCTGTTTTTTACTTTCAGCACAGTATTCAATAAATTACATGAGATATTTCCATAACTTATTATAAAATAGGCTTTGTGCTAAATGATTTTGCCCAACCGTAGCCTAATGGAAGTGTTCTGGGCACGTTAAAATAGGCTAAATACATATTCAGCTTATGATGTTTTCAACTTATGATGGGCTTATCAGGATGTAACCCCCATCATAGGTCAAGCAAGATCTGAAGTTTGTACATCCCTAGTGGGATGTGCTCTAAGGATAAAATTTTTGTTTAATCTGCAGAGGGTTCTCAAATTGCTCTCAGTAATCACTTCGTTAGTAATAGTATCAGTTGGTTTCAGTAATCACTTTATTAGTAATATATTTATATTGTTTTGAAAGTATAAATACCAAAGAAGCAATTATATTAGCGTAATAAGGACCCAAGCTTTTCATATAGGATAAAACGAAGCATATCATTAAAAGCAGTTAAGTAAAACTCATAAATTTGAACTGAAATATGACAGTAAAATCATGATATATTATTTTAGCTTGGTCCACTGAAAAGTTTTAAAAGATGATGGCTGTGTTCTGAGTATGGGAGATACAACAGCAGACAAGATAAGATGGCCCCTGCAATGCCCAGAGCAGAGCCCAGTGAGGAAGGCACACAAGTAAAAGTGCACATACATTTCAGTAGTTCAGTAAGTGGCACTCAGTAATGTGGATAAGCACCATGATAAGCACAGTTTCTCTATAATGCAGGGTAAATGGAAATGTAAAAAGAAGAATAAATTAAAGTTGCTCTATATAAAGGATGGCAAACATCGAGATAACTGCCATACCTAAAGAAGAGGTGGAACAAATGGAAAAGAAGCAAGAGGCAAAGATATAATCTTGAGATGGACAAAGACCAATTAGTGAGAAGGAGTACTGTACACCAAGAAACACATGGGAAATGGAAATGAAAAAACAATTCATAAAGTAGAAACACATAAAACAAAACACAAATTAAAACAAGACCAATCTGACAGTTGAAAAGCCCTATCACAGTGGTTGAAATTATAATATCCTATAATTGTGAGGGTTTAATGAAATAGGTAATTACACAACTATTGGTAGGAAAATAAATTGCCCAATATTTCTGAAAATAAATTTGTTATATGTACCCACCCACTCCCTACAAAAAATAAAAAATCACATACCTTTGACCCAGCAGTGCAATCACTAAGAATTTATAAAAATGAAATAATGGGATATTCTTGTTATATTATAATAATAGTAATAATACTCAACATTTATTGAGAGTTTTTAATATGACAGACACATTTCCTTGACAACCCAACTGGGTGTTAATATTTTCAATTCCATTTTACAGTTGAAGAATATGGGGGTTAGGGAAGTTAAGTGACTTGCCAAAATCACAAGGCCAGTGAGCATCAAATCCAGGATTCAGATACAGTGTACCTCTACAGCCTGAGCTCTTGCACTATCCCCCTGTTGTTGTAAATAATACAGTGGTTAATAAATTATGGTATATCCATATGAAAGACTGCCATACAGCCATTAAAATCATAGTGCGTCATATTTAGTGACAGGAATATGCTCATAATTTACTAAGTGAAAAACGTTTTACATTTTAGAGCACGTGTCCACATATTTTTAAATGTATGCCATCCTAAGGGTACAAAAACAAAAAAGTGTCTACATCTGTGCCAACAGAGGATAATGGAAAAGGCAGAGACAGAAATAAGAAATAAGCTGGCTCTGTCCACCTTTCTCAAAACAGCAGGCTTGTGCTTCTAAGTACAATGCGGGCAGTTGAGGTCATGTCCATTGTGAGCAAGCAGCTGATAGCACCGGTGGGGGCTGTCCTGGTATCCCCACACATCCATGTTTCCTGAAAGCTGTCTCCTGACATTCTTTACCAATGGTTATGAAAGCAATGGTCTTTCTAATGGTTATGAAAGCTTTTAATTCCCTGAATCACTCTATGTACCTCTTCTGAATGGACACTGATTGATACAGGATTTAGTATCAGGAGATGCTGATACATGCCTACTAAGAGATGCCAAAGGCAACACAATCTCTTGAAAGGAACTGCACTGCTCTTCATTAGCAGTACCTCTGTGCTTCAGTAAAAGAGCTCTGTATGAATATCTGCAAAGGAAAAACAGATTACTAGCACTAATCAACCCTATGAACTTCAAAAAATTCACCCAGCATACATGTACCTAAATAGAGATGTTGAATTTGAGTGTCTTCAGGACCCTCCTTGGGGAAAATTGGTCTTCGTCTACTGAGGTCTGCAGTAAACAGAACTGACTTGCTTCTTACAAAAATTTTCACTGTTATTATTATTTATAGACAGCTTTATTAAACTAGAATTAAATTGAAGATAAGATTAAGCAGAATTCAAACTAAGTCAAGTTGAAAGCCTAGAATAAAGGGCCAAAAGGGAACAGCAGTGAGAGAACATAATAATAATAATACCTTGGATTTATATAGCTCTCATCCTCCCACAAGCACAATGTGAATGTGAACTGCATATATAAGTGGATGAAGAATTAAGTACAGTTTGGGTTTTTCAAGTCTGGATTTAAAAAGCTGTGGCAGAAGAGACTAGCAAATGGAGAATCAAGATCTTAAGACCAATTTGAAAAAGCTTCTCATGGAAACACAAAATCTGTGTTTGCTATTCCTGTTAAAGGGGCAGCATCCTCAAATAAAGCCAAGACTTATATGTCAAAGACAAGGGAATCAAAATAAATGAATAAGAGAAGATATATCAGTGACTGTCCCTCAGATATGACAATTAAAATACTACTTTTTCCATGAAATATTTCTCAACTTCCCAGCTACAAGTGATCTCAACTCCCAAAAGGGTTTTGCACTGGTTTCATGTGGTGTACACTTAGCACATTCTACCCTGTGTTGGAATTATTTATGTATATTCCTGCCTCATTCACTAGACCGTTAGTTCCCAACTTAGTGTTCTTTAGAATCACAGTAGGCATTAAAATCTAGATTTGGTCACCTTATTCTCAGAGTTTTATTCAATGAGTCTTGGGTGGGCCCTAGAACCGGTATTTTAGTATGCACTTCTGGTAATCCAGTGTGGGTAGTTCATGCCCAGACTGTGACTTCTTTGAGGCCAGGGACCTCGTTCCATATTACATACATCTGGATTTAATTGAAGCATTTTGTATAATGCTATGCACATAACAGATATCTCAGTAGGTATTCATAAAATGGATAAATGTACATGAAATAACTAAATGTATCAGGTTATCTATTTAAAGGATAAAAGAAGAAGTATAGTGTTCAAGTGCTGTGAAGTTCGGGGGAAGGTAATCTTATGGGCTAAAATGACATAAGCGCTCCTGGAGGTAGGTGTTCCTTAAGTTGGTCTCTGAAAACAGGGTATTTGGAAGAGGCGGGGGGAGGTGGTGGAGGGAGGCAAGGAAGGCAGTAGAAAGAGTAAGCAGCGGCACAAATGTAGGACTATATGGGCTATGTTTAAAGAATAGTTATTAGAAATTCCTGTTTATATTTCTTCCTTTTTCAAAGTCAGAAGTTATAGATTCCCTTTAATTTAATGCATGATCAACAGATTTTGACTCTGCTCCCGTAAGAACCAAATGACTTCCCTTTTAAGAACGTGACTCCCAAGTGTCTTCAATTTAAAAATCCCAACTCCATACACAGACCTTCATATTTATCCTCCTGAATACACACACACACACACACACACACACACACACACACACACACACACACCCTCCTTTCCAATTTTACACAACTGCCTGCAGTTCTTAAAGATATAGTGTCTCTATGCCTTTCTCCCTCTTGTACCACATTTTCTAGCCAGAGTAACCCTTCACCTCAAAACAAACATCAGATATCACATCTTCTAAGACATTCTTTGACTACATATGAAGGTCCCTCCCAGCACTGGATTAAAGTATCTCCTCAATGCTACCACAGCTTCCTGTGCAATCCCAGTCACATCACATATTTACTCTCTTTTTTTTTTTCTACAAATGTATTATCCTCCACAAACATAGTCAGAAAAGAGAAGACAGAATATCTATAGCCTGGGAAATCCTCTCTGTGGCAGGCAGCCTCTGAGATGGCCCCCAGTAATCCCCACCTCCTGGTATTCATACCCTTATGTGATTCCCTGCCCTTGAGTGTGGGTGAAATGTTTGGCTCTCTGTAATCAGTAGAATATCGCCGAGGTCATGGGATTCTACTTTCAAAAGTAGGCTACAAAAAGACTATGGCTTCCATCTTGAACACTCTAGTAAGCTCTCCCTCATGTCTCGCTCGGTCTCTTTTGCGCTCTCTCTCTTCTCTCTCTCCCCCTCCCTCTCCCTCTCCCTATCTCATCAGCAGCAGCAGCATCAGTTGCCATGTTTGGAGCACACTCAGATCCATGTAATGAGGAGCCAAAGCCTGTCAGCCACCACATGAATGAGATGGAAGCTGATCTTCTCAGTCCAGTCCACAACTATGTGAGTGCGATTAGAAGCAAATTCTCCAGTTCAAGCTAAGACTTGCTATGACTACTACTGCTTTGACCAATGACTTGGCTGTAACCTCATAAGAGGCCTGGATTGAGAAGCACCCAGCCAAGCTGTGCCCAGGATTCCTGCCCCACAGAATCTGAGAGTTAAGAAATCTTTGTTGTTTTAAGCAGCTAAGTTTGGGGAAATTTGTTATAGAGCAATAGATAACTTTTATATTTCTCCTTTGTTTCACTAATACTATTCTGGGTCACTCTGGGAGACAGAATATGAAGTTTGGTTTCCTTCTTTCTTAATATTTTAAGACTTTATTGACATATAATTCACATGCAATTCAATTTACTTTTCTAAAGGTGTACCATTCAGTGGTTTTCAGTATATTCAGAGTGGTGCAACCACTACCACAGTACATTTTAGAACATGTTTCTTCATTTGCAGTATGCTCTTAGAACAATTTCCAGAATCCTTAAATTTTTTTTTTTTTTTTTCCTGTACGCGGGCCTCTCACTGTCGTGGCCTCTCCCGTTGCGGAGCACAGGCTCCGGACGCGCAGGCTCAGTGGCCATGGCTCACGGGCCCAGCCGCTCCGCGGCATGTGGGATCTTCCCGGACCAGGGCACGAACCCGTGTCTCCTGCATCGGCAGGCGGACTCTCAACCACTGCGCCACCAGGGAAGCCCCAGAATCCTTAAATTTTTAAAAAATAATTTCCACCAGTTTCTCTGAGGAGCAGGTCCAAAGAACAACTCACTCTTGTGCCAGAAGTGGAACCCCTCTCCCCTTTCTACAGATAATGAGGACCTAACTCAACCTGGAGTAATCTCAGGATAAAAGATGCCAGATAAACTAGGTATTACTTTTTGAGATTTCTCTCCTGAAATATATCCCTTTTTGCATAAGTCCAAAAACAGCTACAAAGAAGAATTAAGGCCTTCCACAAAAAAGATGTGAGAAATATCCTGGTAGAGGATCCTCTCCTGGGGAGAGGAGATTTGCCTCTTTTTAGGCTAGAAAGGCTGTGCCTAAAGTACTTGTCCAATCACTTGGGGAAAAATAAAGAATTGTTATTTCTTTCCCAGTAACAAAAACAATTCCCAGACTTCTCAGGCACCACTGGATTTATGCTCAAAATTTCCGGACACCATGGCCTTTAATAGTTTAACATTAAATGAGTTTAGCAACTTGGAAATGCAGACTGCAATTCCAGGAATATTTACTGACCACCCACTATGTGTAGAGAACTATCCTTAAACATTGTGATTACTAAAAAAAAAAAAATGTCAATGACATGCAGAGCTTGTGAGTTAGTGAGAGAGAAAATGGATATTCCTGAAACAGCCAGAAAGATCATTTAGAAACAGTATTAATAAGTTTAAGCAATATACCACTCTATAAATGGCATAATAGGTGTGAAAAGTACGTTCTGAGCATGGCAGTTTAGTAAGGGAAGTTACATAAGAGAAGGCATGTTCTGGTATGGGTCTTGAAAGAGGTGACATGGATTAAGGTTTATATGGTTAAAAAAATGCAATTAACACTATATATAGGCAGTTAAATAATCTAATCCTAATTTATCTGTCTGCATTCATATTTATTTGCAGAACAGCAAATACAATGCTTTATTACAGAATAGTTAGATATAATTTAGAATTTTGAAAAGAGAATAAGAGAAATGATGGTTTCATTAAGTATGTTAATTTTGTTTAATGACACTTGCCAGACATTTAATTATTGGATGTTACACAGAATGTATAGACATTTTTTCATTGTAAAAGCTTAAAATCCTGTCATTTTGTCAACAGCCACATTTACAATATGTCGCTTTTTTTAAGTCAGAAGCTATAGATCCACCTCAATTTAATGCACGATCAACGGGTTTTCAATGCTAACAAATAAACTGGAACACATACCGTAAATGCCTAACACCATCCCAACAATATTAGAAGATTTCAACAGGCCCAACTGACTGCACAGTGAATTTGTGAAAATGATAAAGGATAAAGACTTTATCTTTGTAACAGTGAAAGAGGGAGAAATAGGTTGTTTGAGTCCCTGTCTTCAATAAGCCTAAACAATTGTCTGAAATGTGAGAAATTCAATTAGTTGGTCTGAAATAGCAGCCAGAATTCATGCTAGACTTCTTTCTCTCCAATCCTCACACACCCCACTCCCCCAGCCCAAGTTAACTTCCATTATATTATAGCGCTAAAGAGCAGGCGATGTGGGTGTATACAGATCTAAGTTAACATCCCAGATCTGCCACACAGCGACTGGATGGCCTTAGGCAAGTTATTTAACCTCTCTCCACTGTAGTCTCCCCATCTGTTAAGTGGGAACATTAAAATCTATTTAATGGGTTTGTTAAATGGACTCAGTTAATATAAAGTATATAATGTTTAGGTACAGTGGTCAAACACACAATTAATGCTCAACAAATAGCATGACATACTTGATAAGTAGTGGGTTGGCCAAAAGGTTCGTTCGGGTTTTTCCATAAGATGGCTGTGGTAGTGTTTAGTCGTCCTTAACTTCATTCGAAACAATTTTGTTAGATTGTATTGTGACAGCTGTCATATCACCGTGCATTAAAAAAACTTAGCAAAATTGGAGAATTTTTTGTGTAGCCATTTTAATATTGAAGACAGAAGAAAAGAAGCAACATTTTTGGCATATTATGTCAAGAAAGGTAAAAACACAACTGAAACGCACAAAAAGATTTGTGCAGTGTATGGAGAAGGTGCTGTGACTGGTCAAACATGTCAAAAGTGGTTTGTGAAGGTTCATGCTGGAGATTTCTCGCTGGATGATGCTCCACGATCAGGTAGATCAGTTGAAGTTGTCAGCGATCAAATCGAGACATTGAGAACAATCAACGTGATACCACGCGGGAGAGAGCCGACATACTCAAAGTGTCCAAATCAAGCACTGAAAATCATTTGCACCAGCTTGGTTATGTTCATCGCTTTAATGTTTGGATTGCACATAAATTAAGTGAAAAAAACCTTCTTGACCATATTTCTGCATGCGATTCTCTACTTAAACATAACAGAAACATTCCGTTTCTAAAACAGTTGTGACAGGGTACCGTACAGTAATGTGGAATGGAAGAGATTGTGGGGCAAGCAAAATGAACCACCACCAGCCACACCAAAGGCCGGTCTTCATCCAAAGAAGGTGATGTTGTGTATATGGTGGGATTGGAAGGGAGTCCTCTATTATGAGCTCCTTCTGGAAAACAAGCGATTAACTCCAACAAGTACTGCTCCCAATTAGAGCAACTGAAAGCAGCACTCACAAAAAGCGTCCGGAATTTGTCAACAGAAAAGGCATAATCTTCCATCAGGATAACGCAAGACCGCGTGTTTCTTTGATGACCAGGCAAAAACTGTTACAGCTTAGCTGGGAAGTTCTGATTCATCCGCCATATTCACCGGACATCGCACCTTCGGATTTCCATTTATTTCAGTCTTTACAAAATTCTCTTAATGGAAAAATTTCAATTCCCTGGAAGACTGTAAAAGGCACCTGGAACAGTTCTTTGCTCAAAAAGATAAAAAGTTTTGGGAAGATGGAATTATGAAGTTGCCTGAAAAATGGCAGCAGGTAGTGGAACAAAAGGGTGAATACGTTGTTCAGTTAAGTTCTTGGTGAAAATGAAAAATGTGTCTTTTATTTTTACTTAAAAACCAAAGGAACTTTTTGGCCAACCCAATATTTGGTGACTAGATTGAATAAATCTAAGTGTCCATAGAGATATCTTAATCAAAATAATTCAGGTGTTAAGTATTTACCTTACAGTGGAGTTATTCATAAGTGGGTCTTAAGGACTTAACGTGTCCCCCTCAAATTTACATACTGAAACCCTACCCCACAATGTGATGGTATTAGGAGGTGGGGCCTTTGGGAGGTAATTAGGATTAGATGAACTCATGAAGGTGTGAAGCCCTCATGGATGGGATTAATGTCCTTCTAAGAGTCACAGTAAAGCTTGTTTCCTCCCTCTGCTCTCTGCTCTCTGATACAGTAAGTCAGAAGTCTGCAACCTAGAAGAGGGTCCTCACCAAACTTGACCATGCCGGCACTCTGATCTCTGACTTCCAGCCTCCAGAACTGTGAGAAATAAATTGTTGTTGTTTATAAGTCACCCAGTCTATGGTACTTTGTTATAGCAGCCCTAAGACAGTGGGTTAGAAATGTGATAGCTATTCAGTCAGGTAAGAATTATAACAGACTGAGATTACAGGGCAACTTGTAGGGCTTCACAACCAGTTAATCACAGATTGCCACAATGAGGTCATTCCAAGAGCTACTGCATCCCACTCTCCTTATGGCCCACTAGCACTTGTAATGTAAACTAAAAACTCCCTCCATGTAGCCCCCATCATAGCTAGCAGAACCTCTCCCTGCTACAGGCTGAACTTGTCCGTAGGGTAATGGGTTGGAGTTTCCAAAAACAAAGGGTTTTTTAAAAGATTTTTAATTTCGAGATAAAATTCACATAACATAAAATTCATCGTTTTAAAGTGTACAATTCAGTGTTTTTAGTATATTCAAAATCCTGTGCAATCATAACCAATATCCAATTCTAGACCATTTTCATCACCCTATAAAGAAACCTTGTGCCCATTAAGCTCTCACTTTTAATTCCCCACTCCCTCAAACTCTGGTAACCACTAACCTGTTTTCTGTCTCTATGGATTTATCCATTCTGAATATTATGTATAAATGGAATCATACTGCCTTAGTCCATTTGAGCTGCTATAACAAAGTACCACAGACTGGCTGGCTTATAAACAACAAACATTTACTTCTCACAGTTCTTGGGACTGGAAAGTCCAAGATCAAGGTGCAAGCATGGTCGCATTCTGATGAGATCCCTCTTCCTGGCTCATAGCCAGCACCTCTGGCTGTGTCCTCACATGGTGGAAGGGACCAGGGATCCCTCTGGAGCCTCTTATAAAGCATTAGCTCTATTCAGAAGAGCTCCACCCTCATGATTTAAGCATCTCCCGAAGGCCCCAACTCCTAATGGCATCATCTTTGGAGGTTAGGATTACAGCATATGAATTTTAGGGGGACACAAACATTCAGACCATAGCACATATGTGACCTTTTGTGTCTGGCTTCTTTTACTCAGCATGTTTTCAAAGGTTCATTAATGTTGTAGCATGTATTAGGACTTCATTCTTTTATGGCTGAATAATTGTCCATCAAATGCATTCGATGTATAAACATTTGGATCATTTATACTTTGAGTTATTATGAATAATTCTGCTATGAACATTCATGTACACGTTTCTGTTTGAACATATGTTTTCAATTACCTAGGTGTATGCCTAGGAGCAGAATTACTGGGCCACATGACAATTTTATGTTTAACATCTTGAGGAACTGCTATACTGTTTTCCACAGTACCCTCACTGTTTTACTTTTCCACAATGTCCTCACTATTTTACATTTCCACCAGCCATGTGTGAGGGTTCCAATCTTTCCACATTCTCACCAAAAATTATTTTCCTCTTTTTTTTAATTCTAGCCATCTTAGTTAGTGTGAATTCATATGTCATTGTGGTTTTAATTTGCATGACCCTGATGACTAATGATGTTGAGCACCTTTCTATGGGCTTGTTGGCAATTTGTACACCTTCATTTATTCAGTTGTTTTCCCCATTTTTAAACTGGATCATCTGTCTTTTTGTTGAGTTCTTTATAAACTCTAGATACTAGACCCTTATCAGATATATGATTTTCATTCTCTCAGTTGTCTTTTCACTATCTTGATACTGTCCTTTGATGTACAAATGTGGTTTTTTTCAGTTCTGGTGAAGTCATATTTATGTTTCTCTTTAGTTGCTTGTGCTTTTGGTGCCATATTTAAGAAAATGTTGACTAATAAAAAGGTCGTGGAGATTTATACCTATATTTCTTTCCAAGGGCTTTTTAAATTTAGCTCTTACACTTAGATCTTTGATCCAGTTTGAGTTAATTTTTACAGGGTATGATATAGGATTCTAAATTCATTCTTCTGTATATGGATATCCAGTTGTCCAAGGATCATCTATTGGAAAGAATATTCTTTCTCTCTTGAATGATTTGGAGCTCTTGTCAAAGATCAACTGACCATCAATGTATGGGTTTATTTCTGAATTCTCAATACTATTCCATTAATCTCTACATTTATCCTTATGCCACGGCCACAGAGTTTTGATTACTGGATTAATTATTGAAATTGAGAAATGTGAATCCACTCACTTTGTTCTTTTTTTCTGATTGTTTGTACAATTTTGTGTCCCTTGTAATTTCATATGAATTTTAGGATAAGCTTGTCAATTTTTTCCCCAAAAAAGGCAGTAGGAAATTTAACAGGGATTACAACTGAATCCATAGATAAATTTGGAGAGTGTTGCCATCTTCCTATCCATGAACGTGGATGTCTTTCCATTTAATTTTTTTCAACAATGCTTTGTAGTTTTCAGTATTTAAATCTTGCACATCCTTCATTAAAGTTATTCCTAGGTATTTTGTTCTTTTAGATGCAACCAAGCTGAACTTACTAACTCTAAGAGATTTTTGTAGTTTCATTAGGATTTTCTATAGAAAAGATCATATCAACTGCAAACAGATATAGTTTTACTTCTTCTTTTCTGATTCAGGTGCCTTTTATCTCTCTTTCTTGCCTAACTACCCTGGCTAGAACTTCCAGTACAATGTTGAACAGAAGTGGTGTGAGCAGAAATTAAGGGGAAGGCTTTCAGTCTTTCACCACCAAGTATAATGTTAATTGTGGGTATTTCATAGATTCCTTTTATCATTTTGAGGAAGCTCCCTTCTATTCCTAGTTTATTGAGTGTTTTCATTATCAAAGGGTATTGGATTTTGTCAAATGATTTTTCTGCATCTAATGAGATAATCATGTCGTGTTTTTCCTTCATTCTTTCAACATGGTGCATTACATTGATTGAACTTTACACGCTGAACAAGCTTTGCACTCTTAGTATAGAGACTTAGGATAAAGTCCATTTGGTCATTTGGTATATATCCATTTGGTGTATATAAAGTCATTTGGTATATATAAAGTCATTTGGTATATCATCCATTTGGTATATAAAGTCCATTTGGTATATAATCATTTTAATTTGTTGCTAGATTTGGTTTTCTAGTATTTTGTTGAGAATTTGTACATTCATATTCAGAAGAGATATTGGTCTATAGTTTTCTTTTCTCGTAATATCTTTGTCTGGATTTGGTATAAGAATAATACTGGCCTCATAGAATTAGCTAGAAAGTGTTCCTTCCTCTTCTATATTTTTGGAGAGTCTGTGAATGATAGATGTTAACTCTTTAAACATTCGGTGGTATTCAGCAATAAAGCCATCCAGTCCTAGGTTTTGTTGTTGTTGTTATGGTTGGGAGGTTTTTGATTACCAACTCAATCTCTTTACTTGTTACAGTGCTATTCAGATTTCTACTTCTTGTTTCAGTTTTGGTAGTTTGTGTGTCATAAGAAGTTTTTCCATTTCATCAAGGTTATCTAATTAGTTGGCATACAATTGGTCCTAGTATTGTCTTATAATCATTTTTATTTCTGTAAGATCAGTTATAATGACCCCACTTTCTTTCCTGATATTAGTGAGTACCTCTCTATTATTTATTGGTAAATCTGGCTAAAGTTTTTTCAATTTTGTTTTTCTTTTTGAAGAACCAACTTTGAGGCTTGTTGATTCTTTCTACTGTTTTTTATTACTCAGTTCATTTACATCTGATCTAATCTTTATTATTTTCTTTTCTCTATAGAGACAGAAAGTAGATCAGATTAGCGGTTGCTTGGTAGAGCATGGGAACGGGGAATGACTTCAGATGGGTTTGAGGGATCTTTTTAGAGTGACAAAAATGTTCTAAAGTTGGATTGTAGTAATATATGCACAATTCTGCACACTTACTAACAATGATTGAATTGTAGGCTTAAATGTGTACATCATACATTTTATGATATGCAAATTGTACCTCCATAAAGCTGTTTTTTAAAAATCTCCAGCTCTGTCACTTAGTAATTAGGTGATCTTGGGCAAAATATTTAATTTTTATGAGCTTCAGTTTCCTCATTTGTTAGATGAGAATAAGAGTTTCCACTTCACAAGTTTGTCTTGAGAGTTAGACATAATGTACATCATGTATACAGAATTAGAAATGATGTATATAAAGTATCTAACACAACTCTTGATGCATCATGGATTTTCAATAAATATCAGTTATCTTTCCACTTATGTTAAATGGTGGTGGTGGTGATGATGATGCTACTGATGACGAGGAGGAGAATCTCACTCTGCTGAAGCAGATCTTTGAGGCACATACAATCCACGTTCAGCCCAGATTCAGTTGGGGGAACACGAGAGTAGAACCAAACTGGTACTTAAAAAAATGGTTGATAAAGTGTATCCTGAAAAGCACTTAGGTTTTTAAAATGATTTGTAATATAAAACAATTTTGAGGTAAAACTTAGTCTTCAAGAGAATACCATGTTTTATTTTAGTTACCAAGTTCATAGTTTGGTTCAGGTCTCTAGCTTGGGGGAAGGAAAAATGTTATGGCTTGGGCCTGATTCCATAGGTCCTAAATTGTGAAAGACAATGAAGCCCTCAAAATTTTCACCTTGAGAGTACTTTCAAGACTTAAGTTCCCCCAAAATGGCTATTTTAGGGCTAGGGCCCAGACTACATTTTGCACTAAAATAGTCTCTACTCACCGCTCAAAGTCTACAAAGGGTAGGAAATGGTGGACTGTTGCAGAGCTCTACTCTGAGCAGTCTGGAAACTAGGCGATCACACTCAGCTTTGGGAGTGACTTTTCTTTGGAAAGATCTGATACAGAAGAACGCCAAGTACCATCCCAGGTTCCTGGAAAAGTAGCCAAACCTGATGAGTCTACACTGATGTAGTTCTCAATGGTTTCCCATTTGGGAGTTGTTCCACTCCTCACAGAGCTACAGAGATATACAGTAAAGGTCAAAGAGAGACAGGAGGCAGGTCAGCGTACTAGAATGGCCCTTTCTCAACAACTGCTTGGAATATATGACCACCATTTGAATTCCCTCTACCCTGGGGCTAAGCAATAGGGAAAGAAAATAAGATATAAATTCTTATAAAATCCAAAAGTTGAGGGAGGAAAGGAAAAGAAAGACCTGACACTGTGTGGCAATATAGGAAGTATATTTTAAGGGTGTCTCCCGTTTCCACATTAAATCTCCTCTCAAGGACTTGCTTCTTTCCTTAGCTTGGCATTCAGTCATAGATGTACTACGAAGTAGCTGTGACTTTCGGCACATAACTTGAACCTCTCTGGGTTTCAGCTGCTTCATATGTAAGACGGGAAAAATAATAAAATTTATCTTACAGAGTCCTTATAAGGATTCAAGGAAGTAATAAAGCAACTGGAAAACACCTAGTTCAGTGCCTGGCACATAAAATATGCTTAGTTAAATTCCTACTGAATTCAAAGTCCAGCTGATTAACTTGTCACTTCAGATGATAATGAGCACTATGTTTATGTGTTCTCCCCACCATATAGCATGCATGCATTTTAAGTCTTTTGCTGTCTCAAGTTAGAAGATTTACTAATTACTAATGGATAGTTCAGGAAAGACAGAGAGCAATAAAAAGATTTTTGGTGGAGTGTTGAGGAAAGCAAAGGGCCCTTCCACTTTCCTTCGGCCATCAAGAGAAACAGTAAAATAATCATCCCCAGGTGACCTGTCAGGGTCAAAGTTCTAAGTCCTTGCAAGGATGTGAATGTATGACATCACTACAACAGAGTAAAGAATTATGATCAACAGTTCCATCTAACACGGAACAAAGTAAGAAAGGGCAGTAAAAACTGAAGCCTAGGTCAATGGTATACGTGGGGCATGGGGGTAGAGAGAGGGACAAGAATTGTAGGGAGAGGAATTCACATAAGACATGTAACACAAGGCTACATTATGGGTGTTTCTGATTTCCAGGACAAGGTATTTGGAATAGCTGAGCTCTTCAACTGTTTACTTAAAAGAAGAATCTGAATCAATGTGAGGTAGCTCTATTTGCTTATATATGCCCTAACAAATCTTGAAAGACTAAGTGAGTTGGCAAGAAAAGAATGAGTATTCGATGATTTTAGTGTAATTCCTGGGGCCTTCCTAGAACCATCAGTGAGGTGAGTCTTGGCAAAGGAGCAAATTAAATAATTGTGTCATTAAGTAACATGCATATTCATGCAGACGCTGTTGTTTACACATTCTTTTCTGTCATGGCTAAAACACAGCACCATTTACGTGCAAATCACCACATAATTATTCTACCACACTTCTAAATGACTGGAGGGGGTGTTATTGGGTACAGGCTTTCCAAGTCCCTGGGAATTATGGTGAGCCATCCAATAAAGGTCAGTTGGTGTGCTCCATCAGATCAAGAAACAAAGGATAGCAAGACTG
The DNA here is from genome assembly GCF_011762595.2 of Tursiops truncatus. NCBI lineage: Eukaryota > Metazoa > Chordata > Mammalia > Artiodactyla > Delphinidae > Tursiops > Tursiops truncatus. The sequence goes on along the minus strand of NC_047055.1, from coordinate 25,726,001 downwards.
TGAACCCAGGGAGGCAGGGCATCTATAAATCACAAGGGCCTGGGCCAAGAGGAATCAGAGGTGAGGTAAGTCACAGAAATAGTCTCCACTGAGAAGAATGAGGCAAAAGGGAAGAGGACTGGTTACCGAGTGTCTACAGTTTATCAGGTGCTATGCTAGGAGTTTTATACAAATTACTTCAAGTAATCCTCTTAATAACCTTTCGAAATATACAGTCTTGTAGTCCCATGTTACAGATAAAGAAACTGAGATTCACCTGCCTTGGTGACACCAGCTAATATGCCATACAACTGAGCTTAGTTCTCTCTGAATCCAAAGTCCTTCTACCACAACATGTTATCTCCATACAAAAGGGACAAATATATTTGGGAAAATGGCCAGGCAAACGGTACGCAGTGAGTTCACAGGAAATAAGCAAAGGTTGAAGTAGGGTGAGGTGAAGGTACAAGGGAACAAATAGGAGGACCTAGAAAAAAAGTAGCACAAAGAACAAAAGAACCACCATAATTTGTCTTTATATGTCGCTCCCTCAAGGTAAGAACCAATCCTGAATGAGACTGGCCTGAAACCCTGAAGAGGACAAATAGGACAAATAAGCCTGAATGCTCAGCACTGGCTGGCCACCTGGACCCTGCATTCAGAGCATTCTCTGTCAGAGGCTCTTCCCTGATAGACCTTCATGGAGATATTAGCACAACTGGCTTCTTCGGCCTTTCAAACTAGTGGGTACCTTGTGTACATCTTAAACTACAGAGAAATGCCACTGTGTGAACTCTATGTTTGTTCCTCTGCTGGCCCACTGAACGTTAATGTTTGCAGAAAAAGCTGTTTACAGCTACTTACTCTGGTCTTCTAAGCAAAGAGCACTAGGAGATTAGTACTTGTATTAGGAAGGCACCATATTGAGATCCTAAGGAGAAGAGCATCAGCTAGAGCTTCTCTTTTTCTGAAATCTGGGATGCTTTTTGAGAGCACTTGGCTTGGGGGTGTGGGGAGGAAAGGCAGCCCAGGATAATACCAAAAGATAAAATTTACTGTAAATTTTTGTGTGAACCTGTTTGGTGTCGGTTGGGAATTCTTGAATTACAGGAATTGGTGAGATAAAGTCTCTTCTGTTTACTAGCATGGCTGACCACACATGTAAGTGATCTGATTTTAGGCATTTTCTCACCGAAACATAAAATTGGAAACAAAATTGCATCCTTAAGATTCAATCCATCCTATTGAAAAGCATTCTGATCCCTGTTAAAATGTAAACATCTTTGGGCAGGGTAACTCTTTTATACGTTAACTCTTTTATCAGCTGTACTCTTCTGAACTTTTTCATCTAGAACAGGGTCAGCAAACTTTTCCCGTAAAGGAGCAGATACTAAATATTTTGGGTTTTCCATGCCTACTGAACTCTGTGATCATAAGGAAAAAAGCAGCCATAGACACTATAAAAAAACAAGTGTGGCACTATTCCAATAAAACTTTATTTACCGAAGAAAAAGAACTGGCCAACCAAATTTTGCCAATCTCTGACCTAGACAGAAGTTTTTTGAGCAGAAAGGCTAAGGTTCCTGGTCAGTGGAAGTAGGAGAAATATGAGAGGTTGCTCTACAGGGCATCTAAGTGGGTTAAAGATGACATAGGCCATTATTAGTTCTTCAAATAACCAAAATCTAAAGGAAGATTCTATCTAGAGAATATGGACTGGTGTACAAAATGATACAAGAATGTACATTTTTCTGGAAAAGAAAGGTCCTTAACTTTTATCAGATTTTCAAAAGCACTGATGACCCCATACAGGGTGAAACCCCATAGCATAAAGGGGAACATCTTGTCCTGAAAATCTACCTTCCCCAGGCCAGCCCCTAACCCATATCTACCAGTGAAGTTCAATGACCACTGTTATGTCCACTCACGTATGTTTCAGCAATCATCCTAGAGAAAACATATGTTTCACTACCTCCCCCTTTTGCTAGCTATTTACTTATAATAATTGCAAAAAAAAAGCATATAGTCATCACTAAAAGGTTGAGTCTAGGACTCTACCCATTCTTAACCTGATCCTGGCTAATGAAAATAAAATGATGTACTTACAGTTAATGAGCCAATTAATGTTCTACCAGACACTGTGCCTATCTTTCATTTTCATTTTATTACAGGCCTAAATTGATTCTACACATAGAGATATGATCATCAGAATTAGCCCTACTCAAAGGGAGAAGAAGTAGTGGACTGAGGGTGAAGGTTGAGGCTATGGTTTGAGGCATAAAAAGACAAGCTTTGGGTTCCGGTTTCGGATCACGCAAAGAGCTTGGAAATTGTCACTCTTGTCCTTGAAACAATAAAAACTGGACAAAAAAAATCATTAGCCTTTCTTTGACCCATGACAGAGCTGAAGTCGCAGAGCATATACCAGCCCAAAATCTAGAGAGAAGGTCACATCCAGAGTGACATAATCCTTAAATTTGCTTACCTGGAACAAAACCCACTGAAATCCATAAGCTTGTAGGGACACTTAAATGATTATTTTGACAAATTTCTGAAGGCTAAGTGCAAACTACCTTGAAAGTGAGAAACTCATGGGGGCTGCAGTCTTAGGAAGGCTCCTCACACTTTGTGGGCTTTCACTCCAGGAATTTACCAGGTTCTCACAGTGAGGATATGAAAAAGATCTCCTCGTGGCCCCGGCTGATAATTACTAATAAATAATATAATTTTAAATGCTTTAAAACAGTATAGATGATATGCTAGGAAAGGAGATAAGATGAAACCACATAAAATATTCAATTAAAACCAGAGAAGGCAGAAAAAGAGGGTAAAAACTAAATAGAGCAAATATGACCCTAACAGAAAAGTTGCAAAGATGGTATCTATACTCCAACTATACAAATAATTAATTTACTTTTGAATCCTTTAAATATACCATTTAACAATATGGTGTGGAGTACAGGGACGCTCTGTAATATTCGTGTAGCTTTTCTGTATATCTAAAACTATTCTAAAATTAAAGTTTATTATTAAATGTTATTTGAAAAAGGCAACTTCATCCCAAAGGATATCTCCCCAGCCCACTACCATGGAATCTGAAGAGCCATCACCTCTAATTCTTATTTTGTAAAGGAAGCAGTCCTGGGTATCATGTTAAGCACTACTGCTATCTTGATTAACACTTGAGACTAGTGTTTTTCTCTCCTATGGCTACTAAGGAAGAGACTGAAGGAACTAGGCTTCTCACTGAGAAGGGAGGGTTACTATGGAGCTGGCATGGCCAGGAAGGCAGAAAGGAGTAGGGTACCCCAGCAGGGGTTAGCAATCCTGAGGCCCCAGGACCTGGGTTTGTGAAAACCTACGGAAAAAAATATGGTAAACAGGCAAATTGAAGCAGTTCAAACTAGCATGTGGAGAACAGGGTATGCTGGCCCCTGCTGACTTTTACCTCAAGGGCCTCAGCTTGGTGTAACAGTACTTCCTACAGTGGCACTCTCTCAAAGCAGTTCACAGCATCTCAAATTAAAAGCAGGCTCTCCGCGGTGATTTATTACTGTAGAACTCGACACAATTGGCAATTGGGAATTTCAGTAGCACTTGAATGCCTATCTTGTCACAAGTTATATGAAGGCTAAAAAGAAATGGTTAAGGGAGTAGATAATTATGGAAATACATACATCTGACTTTGAATACAAAGTCAGATGCTTTGCCTCCCAGACATGTTCCAACTTGTGTCTGGGTTCAGCTTAACGTAGGTGAAATCTCACTTAGCCAAATCAGCATGCTTGTGAAAATATCCAGGGGACGAGCGTGAGAGAATCAAATTTTTATCAAGCAAATGCTGTTTGCTCCTTGGGTTTAATATCACTTCAGGAATGTTTTATGTTCACATCTCCTAGATCCTCTAACATGAGTTACAAATCTCTCTGCCTCCTCCTCTAGTTTATCTGTCAACTAGTTATATGTAATTCTGTAAATAAAGAATTAAAAACAGTAGGAAAGCCTCTTATTTAATGGTCTGCCACTGTGAGTCCTTCCCCTTAAACCAGGAATTCTTCTGGCTATGTCAATCATCCCTCCCTTATGCATCTGCAGGCCTTGGTTTTCTTAAGCAGAGCATGTCTGTCATCCCATGGGTTTTTCACAGAGGAGCGTTTTACAGGCAGAGCTGGACAAAAAGAGAAACAGCTTGCTCCAACACTTCCCAGGTCTAGATAATCATCAGAATCACGTGGAAAGCTGTTTAATATACAGAGTTCCAGGCCATGCCGATCACCTACTGAATCCCTGGGGGTAGGGCCTAAGAATCAGTATGCTAAAAAGCATTTCAATTCTAGATTTAATTAAATAAGGACACCCCACCCCACCTCTGCCCAGTGATTCCAAAGATTAAGCACTTTTGAAAACAGTGGTCTAGTCCAAATTCCAACTAAAGGTTTGTAGTCAGGACAACAGAGCCACATTGAGCAACTACATATGGTTGGAATATTTCTGAGGAGCTCAGTACCCTGTTGATAGAGGAGACCTAAGTAACAAATGGTTATTAGATCTTACTTATTTATGTTCACAATTTTCCCACCTGGAGGACAGGACCAAGTTTACCATCTTTTCTACAATCAGTACAAGGAGTGTATTTTCCTTCGCTTCGGTTCAAGCAAATTAACCTTCCTAGTTCTTAAGTCAATCTTACCTCAGCGGCTATAAACCACTCTAGAGTATCCCATTTCTTCACCTTACTCTGCCACACAACATGGGGTCAGTACCAGAATTTAAATACCAATTCATAATTCGCCAACTATAAACAGAAACATTCACAGGGAAGCATCTAGAATTTTCCAGAGCAGATGACTCTCTAAACTTGGTTAGGCAAATGCCCAGGAGGCCGAATCACCAGGCAAAGTATTATGGTGGCTGAGCTCTAGCAATCCTTTCACTCTCAGCCAGAAGAGCTCCAAGAGAACAGGTTCCTCTACCCTATACAATGGTCTCTGAATATAACTTCCAAGTATTGACCTTAGAATTTCATTTTCTGAGATGTACTATACTGAGCACTGCACTTGGAATCAGGAGACATCCAGTTAGGTGACCTTAGATGAATCATTTTTTCTCTTTGAACCTTAGCTTTCACATCTATAAAATAAAGGAATTAAACTGAACAAGCTTTTAGAATTACAACTCTAATTTTTAACTGAACCAAGTAGGGCCATTTGTAGTATGAGTTCTGGACTTCTCAGGGTTCTGGGTATATGTAAGGAATCTGAAAAGGAACTCCAAGAATTACTTGGTTGGTATTAAACTCAGCCCCGAAGAACTTCCAACTTTTCATCCCAGCTTACCTTGCATTGGACTCACGGTCTTGGCCAGTGAGCTACCCAGTCACGAGTCAAGGGAGCCAGGGAAAGCAGTCTGTTAACAATGCTGCTCATAGCCTGAGAGAGCCAGTCAGGAAACCCTTGACTTTTAACATAACTGAGTTCCATGAATGTCAAAGGAAATGGTATAAAAGTTATTATTCCAATCCAAAATCCCCAAAGTGAGAGAAAATCCTAAGAGTCGTTCAAGTGGGACAAGGTTTGTTCAACTTGAGCATCTGGTGGTAGCAATAAAGACAGAGCCCTATGCCTATTGGGGCTCTTCAAGTTGAATGACCAAATTAACATGGTCAGTGGCTAGCAGGCTCACTCAAGCTCTATGGAAGGATATCTCTCCCTCTCCTTCCTATTTGGGTCCTTATTCTACTTGGTCTCGACTGGATGATTTCTTTGCTCTCCAGATCTTTGCTACCAGTTTCCCAGTTATCTTCGTACTGGGATTATCATTTCTGCTGAAACAATCCTCTCTTTCTGGCCAAAACACAGGCACAAATTTCTGTTTGGTTTGGGGGTAGTAATTCCTTCCTTCCCTTCCTTCCTTCCTTTCCCTTCCTCCCTTCCCTTCCTTCCCCCCTCCCTCCCTCCCTCCCTTCCTTCCATTTTTCCTCTGGTGTGGGTTGGCAGGAGGAAGCGAGGGTATTATTTTGGTCCCAAAAGCATAGCTCAAGTTTCTCACACTATAAAGCTAACCAGCCTCACAAAACATCACAACAACATCCTCACCTCTTCCACTGAAAGCCCATAAATAACAGAAGAAGCCATGGGAAGCCCATTTCCACCCAAAGCATACAAGTATCCTTTTATAATAGTGTTTGCAGAGGTTAGGACCCACACCCAAATATATCACGCTACTGAATGACATGGTTAGGTTAGAGAGCCATGGTTTGATGGGTAGTGATGCAAACTACCTTCATAGCACGCTGTCCTTTATCTGAAAAAGGAATTTCCCATCACCAAATGAGGCTACCTTTCCAGGAAGCCATGAAGTTGCTGACTACCCACAGTGTCAGCACAAAGTCACCATCTATGTATTACCAAAACGAATGGACTATTTTTTTCACTGTTTGGGTCACCATTGCCATAATTATAAAAGTCAGCAAAAAAACTCTGGTACTTAAAGGTATGCCAGTTCTAATGCACATCCGAAAGGCTAATGGGACCTGGGTGGGTGGGAGGGGGATAGAATGACCCTGAAAATAAACTTTTCTCAGGTACAGACCTTCTCATACTCCAGACCTTCTCTGCATTCTAAGGACCCAGATTAAAGGGCACAATCTGAAATAGGAAATGGACACCCTGTGGAAGATGCCTGTATTCTCAGACTAACTGTGTAAGATGTGAATTAACCAACATAACCACTAACCCAACTCCTTGTCCACAAAGACTTCCAATCCTCTCTGCAGGGATCATTTAGTCCCATGCTTCAGCCTCAACGCTGTTCCAACCTCTGGAATCAATCAGAACCCTAGCCAGGGAGAATTTAAGAAACTCATAATCAGTATCCCTTGCTGCAGATCCTCCTCTGACATAAAACTGCTTTTTTGGTTTTGTTCTTTATGATCAAGGTCTGTCTTATTTCTTGCTCCAATAACTGGACCCTCTGTATATGTGTGTGTGCTTAATGTATTTGAGGAACAGCAAGGTGGCTGCTGTGGCTGAAATGGTGTGAACTAAGAGGGGAATAGCAAAGGGATGAGATAAGGAACTAGAGACCCAATCATAGCCCATTGTGAAGATTTTGGATTTTGCTAAAAGTGAGATGGGAAGTCATGGGGTTTTGAGCAGAGAAGTGATAGGAGGTGACATATTTTAACAGCACCACTCTGGCTGTTCCGTGAATAACAGATTGAACGGGGCACTGGGGAGAAGCCAGGAGGCCAGTAAGGAGATTATCCCTCTAGTCCAGGTGAGAGGGGACGGTGGCTCAGACCAGGGAGATAGCTTCAGGAAGCTTGTCAAAGGTCGCTGCCTCTGCTGATTAGCACACCAGAATCCCCAAGTCTGCCTTTGCCGACCTTACTGCTGCTTAGGTTTACAGAACCCATCCACTTCTGCTGCTCTCTCCCAGCCCAGCCAGTTAACTGTGTCATTAGCTGAGGCTGGATTAGCTGAGGCCAGTGCCGCCTCAGGCCAGTTCTAGACACTTCAAGATTGGTACCTGTTCTGTGCCCGGAGACTGATGAAAACGCTGCAGTGGTGCTTTTTAGCCAGGAAACTAGAAGCGAACTTGCCCTCATAACCAGAGACACCAACCTATGGGACCTCAGGTAGGGCCCCGGAAATTCAAGATGCCACCCTCACTCCCACAGCACAGCTGAGTGTCCTTCCCTTCAGCAGCCCTGAGTAAGGAAGCTGTACTATTGTAATACTGTTCTGAATGCTTGTTATGCAGCAAAGCACTGTGCAGAATTCTCTACATGGATTATTTCACTGAAACCTTTCAACAAAACTAGGAGACAGATTCTCTCATCACTCACTTGTGATGGTTAGTTTTACGTGTCAACCTGACTAGACTACAGTATCCAGTTCTTCAGTCAAACGCTAATCTAGGTGTTACTGTAAAGGTATTTTGTAGATGTGGCCAACAATCAGGTTAGGTAAAGGAGGTTTGTGCCTCATCCAATCAGTTGGAAGGCCTTAAAAGCAAAACTGACTTTTTCCAGAGAAGAAAACATTCTGCCTCAAGACTGCAGCATCATCTCCTGCCTGAGTCTCCAGCCTGTTCTACAGATTTCCGACGTGCCAGCCCCCACAGTTAAGTGAACCGTTTCCTTGAAATATATATATATCCTACTGGTTCTGTTTCCCTGGAGAACACTGACTGATAGACCATTGTGACAGATGAATAATGAGATTCAAAGCAGTTAAGCAAGTTGCTCAAGGTCACAGTGGCTACTAAGCATAAGGGATCGGATGCAAGCAGACTGACTCCAAACCAAATATCCCATCCCCTGCTTCCTCTAAAATGTCTAAACCCATTTTTTTCTCATTGCTTGATCCTGAGAAATCTCATAGTACTTCAAGGGTCTGTGTACTTAATATATTCGAATATTAATAGCTTATTATTATTATATACTTGTTATTATTATTGCTATCATTTACCAAGTCATTCCTTAATGCCAAGCATTGTGATGGGCATTTTGTATGCACTGTTTATCTTACGTAATCCTGACAACAACAGTGTAAGGTAGTTAATATTACCATCATTTTATAGATGGTAAATATGAAGATCAGAGACGTTATGTAACTTGTCCACAGTCACACAGCTAGTGGAAGGCAGGGTTGGGATTCCGTATCATTGCTGTGGCCTGACTTCTGAACTAGTGTGAGTAGAACCAGTGACTTCCCAGCCTTAAATTCGAAGGAGCCATTGTTAACCCACTAAGTCAGTTAATTATTTTTATAGGGCCATGTCTCTACTTGCTTAGGGTCCTTGGCTCCTGACCCACTTCCAGAATCAATTAAATTTCTAGAACAGTCCCTAAAGGTACTGGATCTGTCATTTATACTCTGGATTAAGTAGCTACCATTACTGGACCCTGTCCTAGTTAGGCACGATTTATGAGGTCAATGGCTCTTATAAAGAGGCATTAAGAAATAGAAAGGCCAAGTCTTCTGACTCCACGGAATCAGCTTCGAAGTCAGAACACTTAGGTTCAAATCTCTGATCTCTGACCTTGAGAACATCAGGTAACTTTTCCGAAACTTAGTTCCTTCATCTGTAAAATGAAAATAATTGCTACAGGATTGCTCTGAGACTTAGAAAGGTAATATGAGGAAAACATTAGGCCAGAGTATAGGCTCACCAAATGTGAGCTATATACAACCAATCACAGAACCTTCAGCCCTGGCTGTTGGGGGCCCAAGCTGAGCTGAGCACCTGAGCAGGCACCCTGGGAGTTCTGACTGGGCTCCAAACTGGAACTAACTGCTCACGCACAGATAAGGGTCGTTCTGCATTCCCGTCGTAACTTAAAGGGAAACATTAACAATGCCCGGAGCCCTTGATGTCCTGCAAATGAAGGAGGAGGATGTCCTCAAATTCCTTGCAGCAGGAACCCACTTAGGTGGCACCAACCTTGGCTCCCAAACGGGTCAGTACATCTACAAAAGGAAAAGTGATGGCATCTACATCGCAAATCTGAAGAGGACCTGGGAGAAGCTTCTGTTGGCAGCTCATGCCACTGTTGCCATTGAAAACCCAGCTGCTGTCAGTGTCGTATCCTCCAGGAATACTGGCCAGCGAGCTGGGCTGAAGTTTGCTGCTGCCACTGGAGCCACTCCTACTGCTGGCCGCTTCACTCCTGGAACCTTCACTGACCAGATCCAGGAAGCCTTCTGGTGGTTACTGATCCCAGGGCTGACCACCAGCCTCTCCCAGAGGCCTCTTATGTTAACCTGCCTACCATTGCTCTGTGTAACACAGACTCTCCTCTGTGGTATGTGGACATTGCCATCCCGTGCAACAACAAGGGAGCTCACTCAGTGGGTCTGATGTGGTGGATGCTTGCCCGGGAGGTTCTGCGCATGCGTGGCACCATCTCCCGTGAACACCCATGGGAGGTCATGCCTGATCTCTGCTTCTACAGAGATCCTGAAGAGATTGAAAAGGAAGAGCAGGCGGCAGCTGAGAAGGCTGTGACCACGGAGGAATTTCAGGGTGAATGGACCGCTCCAGCTCCTGAGTTCACTGCTGCTCAGCCTGAGGTGGCGGACTGGTCCAAAGGTGTGCAGGTGCAACGGATGTTCACTAAACTCATTCTGGTAATAATTTCATAATGTATGTAAATCAAATCATTATGCTGTACACCTTAAACTTATACAGTGCTGTACGTCAATGAAACTGGAAGAGGGGCTTCCCTGGTGGCACAGTGGTTAAGAATCTGCCTGCCAATGCAGGGGACACGGGTTCGAGCCCTGGTCCAGGAAGGTCTCACATGCCGTGGAGCAACTAAGCCCATGTGCCACAACTAGTGAGTCTGCGCTCTAGAGCCCGCGAGCCACAACTACTGAATCCGCACGCCACAACTACTGAAGCCCGCGTGCCTAGAGCCTGTGCTCCGCAAGAGAAGCCAGCACAATGAGAAGCCCGTGCACTGCAACGAAGAGTAGCCCCTGCTCTCAACTAGAGAAAGCCCATGCATGGCAACGAAGAATCAATGCTGCCAAAAAAAAAAAAAATTACCCCAAAATTCAGGAGCTTAAAATAATAAATATTTATTATCTCACAGTTTCTGTAGGTCAGGAATTTGTACATAGCTTAGCTAGGTGCCTCTGGTTCAAGGTCTTTTATGAGGTCACAGCCAAACTGTCAGCTAGGATTGCAACCTCATCTGAAGGCTCAACTGAGGGAGGATCTACTTCTGAGCTCACTCATGTTGTTGTTGGCAAGATTCAGTTTCTCACAAGCTATTGGTCAGATGGCTCAAGTCATCACTGGATGTCTACCTCAGTTCCATCCTGGGCCTCTCCCACAGGGCAACTCACAACATGGCAGCTGGCTTCCCTCAGAGTGAGTAAACAGAGAGATAGAGAGAGGACACTCCCAAGACAGAAGTTACCATCTTTTTATAACCCAGTCTAGGAAGTGACATCCCTTTACCCCTGGCATGTTCTATTTGTTAGAAGAGAGGCAATAATTTCAGTTCCTACTGAGGGGGAGAGGATTACACAGGACATGAATACCAAGAGTTGGGGATCTTTGGGGGTCATCTTAGAAGCTGTCTAGCACAGTCTTTAACATCATCCAAATGCAGGAAACTCCACATCAGCTCTCCCAATAGATCATTAGTCTGGCTTGTTGCCTTCAGGTACTAGAGTATCCTGCACCACTGAATTCAGAAGAAATCCTTGTACTGAAAATCAGACACCAAATCTAATAATACAAGCTACATTAAGATTTTACTTGCACTTCTATGATCTTCATTAGTTTCATTCGTGCCCTTACGTCTAGTTTTTGCCAGACATGCCTTTAAAAAGTTCTATAAAACTAGACTGTTCCTTCCTTAACTTGTCATCTTTTCTGTTTCATCCTTCAAAAGACACCTCTTGACTCAGCTTCGGGGAAACTTCCCTAATGAATCTTGCCTGGCATAAGGGGATTTTTTTGCCGGAGACCCAAGTTAGTTCCTCTAAGGTATGAATATAGGCAGATAGCAGCAGGTTATGTGTGGAATTTGGAATAGACAAGGCTGATGACACTTTTTCCCTGCCTCACATAGAAGCAGGGGCACCCACAAGTCTCTAAGTTTTTATTACATGCAATTAATACTTGTGGAAACAAGGTTACACTCACTGGCAAAAAGAACAAAGTGATGTGGGTTCTCCCCTAAGATAAGCGCTCACTTCAGTGTTTCTAGCTTATTGCTTCCGATATTTCCAATTTGGACTCTGGGCCTACATGCATCTCCTTAACTCTTCCTTCCTGTCTTAGCTAGCCTAACAATTATTGACCTCTGAGCTGCTTAGCTGTCTGACACTGCTGCCTTTGGTTAACTAAGCTTGCCTATCAGCAAAGTCAACCTGATATTCCTTAGTTTGTTGCTCCAAGCTGAAACTTTTTGCTGATTCCACTTTATCTAACCAAACTACAAGTTCTGGTCCCTCCTAGCCATCCTCTATCTTGCTGCCACTTATTCCATATTGTAAAACTTATCCTCTTTCACCTTGAGCAAATTATCTGCCTCTATCAGGAAACTGATGCCTTTAGGCAGACACTCCTTGTTAAAACCTCACCCAAGCCTGTTCTGTCTAGGCTTTATATCAAACTTGAAAATACTATTTCCAATTCCCTGTATCTACCATCAAATTTACCTGTTTCCTGGCCAGTGCCCTCAGCACGCTCTACCTGATAAACTAACTCACGCTGAGTTGTTGATCACTGGGAATACCTTGATGAATAACCCTATACAGAAGGATTCCCACTTTAGTTACTGAAAAAAATGCCAGAGCACAAAGTTAATAGCGGTAGAATTTCTGGCACTCCGACAGAAGAGTGGAATTATTATCATTATATAATGAAATACTAGTGGTACCCTTCAAGTTATACTACAGGTGCCCTCCTGCTCCACTTCTGCAAACATCCTCATAGAATGTTTATAAGCTAGAAAGAAATTCTGTAAAAAGGCACCTCATCACCAATGTGATGATGAAGCTGCTTTTACGCTACATACCTCTAAATATTTGGACGTATCCTTAGAAAACCAAGAGTTTCTCTGAAAGTCTTAATTTTCTTTGAAAAAAATAAATGGACAATAGTATACTGCATGGAAATGTGTACAACTTTACCAATTTTCCAGACTGACATCTTCTGACTGGTTCCCCTTTTAGACCTTTGAAAGTATAATTACTGCCAGCTATCTAATTCCTATGGAACATAAAATTACCCAAAAGAATCATAAGTATTCCATCATCCCCACTGTAGAGAAAAATCAAGTACCATTTTTATTTGGCACTGTTTCCAAGGCGCAGTGTATTCCAAATTATGAAAAATTTCTTGATAAATGAATTCGTGGAAGTCAACTCATTTGCAGGTTAGGAACTGCTTATGTTACGTATGTGGCATTTTCCCCATTTTTTAAACACTATGTTAGAGAAGATCTTGTGGTTCTTGGCTAATCAAAAGAAATCAAAATCTTTTCCATGGTGATATTTTCATCTCACCAACACAGAGTGAGAGACATAGACCACCGACTCCCAGACTGGGTATAAGGACGCTTTGGTGCATTACAAAAATACCCTGGGTAGGTCAAGGCATATTGAACTGTCTCAACCTCTCTTGTTTCCCACATGTACACACTTTCCCAGAGGACCCCTAAATAAATAAAATCTACCTGAAAACTTTAAACAAAAGGCATTATTAATATCACTCCCTTTGTAAGAAAAGGGAAGAAACAAAACCAAAGCCCAGATTAAAAATTTAGTCAGAGATCACTCACAGGGGATGTCTTAACACCATGCAAACTGATTCCCATTTCCTTTCCTTGGTGTCTGGAATTCAGAGACTGATCTCCTTAATCTGACTTACATGGCCCTTCACAGTCAGGCTCCAGTTTAACTTTCCAGGTCTTCTCTGTTTCTTCCTACACATAAATCCTCCATACCAGCCAGATGTCCCCTTCATTGGCCCCTGAACATCAGTTCTTATGTGCCTTTGCTTGCGTCATCTCCCCTGCCTGACTGTCTCAAACTGCTTCTCTTTGATGACAGGAGGAAGTCTGGTATATTGAAAGGAGAATGAGTTCTGGAGTGTGATGAGCCAAGGGTTCAGATCCTAGCTTTGCCATTTAAGAGTCATATGCCTTTAGGCAAAGTTTCTTAGTTTCTCTAAACCTCAGTCCCCTAGTCTGAAAAGTGAGGATGATAATGTTGCCTACCTTGTAGGAGTATTATGTGGGTTAAATGAGATAATACATGAAAGGCACCTAGCCCATATTAGGGCTCCAACAAATAGGATATATCATCATCATTATTATCCTTTCTCATTTTTAAAGTCATAACTCATAGCTCAACCACCAGCCAAGTCCACAGGGGTATCCACTTTCTATGAGCTCTAATATCTTACTGCATCTATATCACATGTCTGGTACTTTAATATTATTAGTTTTATCATAGGTGCAAATATCTTATCTAGCCAAGTACACTGATAGCTCACTTAGGGTTAGGATTATGTCAACCTTCTCTCTATCCTCCCAGATAATCTTTTATACAGACGTAGAATGCCCAAAATATTTGTTGCTTATCTTAGACTGCAGATGCACAGTCAGTAAGTACTGACTGGCAGGTGATGACACAGGGCTTGAAAGATAATAAAATTAAATAATAAATAATGTCGCTTGCAACTAACGTTTCATTGAACACTTATAGTTACTAAAAACAATATACAGGCACTTGGCAGATATGTCATTTCATTCTCGCAAAAGCACTGTGAAATAGGTATTATTAGCTCCATTTTACAGATGAGGAAACTGAGTCTCACAGGAGTTATGGAACTTTTGGGGGATTACATAGCTTGTAAGTGGAGGAGGCAGGATCTAGATCATTTGACTCTGGATTCTGAAAAGTTCTAAACGACCCAACATATTGCCTTACTAAAAGACATATGCTATCCTAAGGACTTTTTACAAATTATTGAAGGTCACTTCGCTGTTGGTAACCAGACTGTGCTTTGCTAAGGTGAAAAAGTGTACGTAACAGAAGATTTTTAGCATTCATAATTGGAAAAAAATGGAGTTCTAGTACACCAGACTGTTCCCACACTCATCCACTGCTGTAATTCTTGATCATTCTTGAACTGAAGATCCAATCTATGTGAGAGAAGAGGGGAGGGTGATCAAGAGGAGGCAGATAGATGGGCAGATGGCTGGAGGAGTAGACGGCCATGTGGGAGAGTACAGGGACTGTTGCCTGCTGTGTCCCGGGAAGGCTCAATGTCCATCACGGAAAGAAAACGATTGGGAGACGCTTCACAGTGCAACACACCAAATGGAATGAGAGCCTATTCATCCAGTTGGAGCAAGAAAAAAGTAACAGTGCCCACTTCCTGTGTGGGTGTTCTTGGCCTTTTCCAGCAAGGTGTGTGTTTAAAAAAAGATTAGTACAATAGGGCATGAACAGTCCTATTGAAAACAGCCGCCTGCATAGACTTGGCAGATTTTGCGGAACAGTTCCGTCTGACATTTAAAGTGTGGCAAAACTACTTAAATTCAATGTAAAAATAAGTTTTCTATAGCCCCTTATTTTCTTCTTATAAGCATGAGCTCAATGAAGATGGCATCATGAGCTTTACAGGATGCCCCTCAGAATGAATGCTTGTCAAAGACAAGAATGTGTGGCACTAAGGGATGACAAGCTGATTAGGCTGCATTGATTCCCAGGCTCGTGCCTGTGAAGAATATTCTCTCAAGAAAGAAAACTTGTGGGTGGAATTTGGATTGTGGTTTGGACTGGGATGCAGCTCCAAACCACTGCAGCCAAGTTCACAAAAGGAACATGAACAAATGTTTTAATCAACAAATGGTAAAGAGGAAAGGGAACAGAGAGGGACATTTTTTGTAATGTCACTGAGGGACTCAGACCTGCATCCTGATTTCTTCACAGCAGTTGAATTTGGTTAGAAGAAGGACTGCAGAACTCTGGTTGAATAGGTCATACAACATAGCTACTAGCTTATTCTTGTTCCCCAGCATAAAGATTTGAAATGCTTCCTGAGGAACTCAATGGACAGACTTCTTTTTTTCTCCAGTGAGATACTGGCTCAAAAGCATCCATCCACAGCCTCCAAATTATCACCCTGCTTTCTTCCTGATCCCTTCTGCTAGAACCATGGCCAGGAGCTAGAGAATATACTATCACTATATAACACAAGCTTCCTTGTTTTGAGCACTGCAGAGGGAAATTCCACCTTTCTCTCCAAACTTTTCCCTCTGTCTATCGCCTTAATAGCACCTTCACAAGGGAAGAGGACTTAATATGCTTATTGGCCAAAGCTTGAAACATAGGTCATGTTACATTTGAACAGTGGATATAGTTATTTTTCCAGAACCCATTCGTGGCACTCTTTCACTTGCACTTCTAGGAAGGATCTAAACTGTTGGTGAAGATTTAATCACTCTCTTCTTCCATATCCTCCTCTTTCTTACATTCCTGCCTCAGGAACAAACTTGGCATTCTTTTTGTCTTCTTTCTGTACCACTCCATGTAGCTGGTTGGGTCAATGGATTCAGAGCCTTTCTTGAGATCTGGCTTCTCTCTCTCATCCCTACTCACTCTCCACTTACCACCTGTCCCAAGCAGGCATATCTAAGTACACAGGTCCTAAGATTAGGATGAGGGAGTGGGGGTGAGTAAGAGACTCCATTAAGCCCCCAGCTTAAACCCCATCATCCCATTCAGTTTTTTTGCAAGGATTACTGAGTACTAGCCAGCTATCAATGAAGTAGTAATTAGATTCCCATCTGGTTATTGTTCTTTGCACATAGCTTCCTTGATATAGAACCCTGCAAGAATGAGGGATCACTGAGAGGGCAGGAACAGAGGATTTTAGAGTCTGGGGCTATATTACCAATCTGAGACTATCAAAACCCATCTATAACTACTATTCTGGAATTGGAAATATATCTTGCCTAGATTACTAAAATAGACACCTCTCTGTTCCTCCCACCTCCATTTTCACTTTTCTCTTGCCCATCTTTCTCATTATAGCCAGAGCAAACTTCCTAATTAGAAAATCTTTTCATATTACTCCTTTCCTTAAACACATTTGTTTGTTTTTTATCCTTACCATGACTTTGAAGACTTGCTCATCTGGCCCTGGTCAACTCTAACTGAGTGGTTCTCCAAATCTGTCTCAACAAGAGTCACTTGGTATTTTTGTCCTACCCCAGAAATAGATTCAGTAAATCTGAGGAGAAGCCTGGAAATCTGCAAAGGGACAAATGCCTTCGATTATTCTGACACAGATATTCTGAGTACCACACTACGAGAATCACTTTCTTGTGGTGGTGACCTTCCCTCATCATCTTGTTCTCCTTGGCTGACTCCCTCTGCTCTTCCTGATACATTGTACTCATAGACTGATAAAATCTTGAGTTGGAATAAACCTTAAAGGCCACTGAAGTGCCTTTTACACTGCATGTAGGCATCCCCTCCGCAGCTTGTCTCACAGGTAGGCCTCCAGCCTCTACACGTGCTCACGTTGTTGAATGGCTCTATAAAAGTCTAAATTTCGTTCAACGTGAGGATCATCTTTGGGTAGTGGAAAGAGCACTAGACCTTAAGTCAGAATTTAGATCCCGACTGCCACTTTTTCGCTGGGTGATCCTAAGCAAATCACTGGATCTACCTTCGGCTCAGATTCCTTTTCTGTAGAAAGTGCTAATGTGAAATTCAGTGCAGTGTAACAGTTAAGAGTATGGACTGGAGCCCAGATGGAGGGGAATCAAAAATTGGCTCAACGAGTTGCTAGATATCTGATGATGGACATGTTACTTAACCCCTCTAGGCCTCAGATTAGACATCTGTAAGGTGTGCCTGATAATAAAAATAACCAACTCAAATGGTGACATGTAAATGAGTTTATATGTGCAAAGAGGTTGGCATATAGTAAGTACAAAGTAAGTATTAACTATTACTACTTTCTATTATTATATATGGGGGTAAAATTCCTGCAGTAACTACCTCATATGGTTGGTGCAAAAAATAAAAATCATATGAGATAATGTATGATAAAGTGCTCAATAAACTATAAAATGCCATGTAAATGTTATCAGATTTATGGGCACCTGTTCTAAAACTAACTTCAGACTGCACAGAATAAGTCTAATACCTATTCTACATAACAATATCTGAAGATAGCTTACCATGTACCCCCAGGCTTGAGAGCTTCAGTGTTTTCAACCATTCCTTATATCACATAGCTTTATGGCCTCTTCATCCTCTTGGGCATATTTTATGGATGCACTATATTTCATTATTTATTTTTATTCCTCAAACATTTCTTGAACACCTACTACACTCTAAGTACTATGCTACGTACTGGAGATATAACAATGTCTGAAACACAGTTCCTACCCTCAAAAAATGTTGTCCAGTGGTCAAAATGCTTCTTAAAATATAACATCAGAACTAAATGTTACCAAAGGACTGACTGGGCCAATGTACCTCTCTTATTGTGTATAATACATATTTATCAATGTAGACTGAGGTTCCATTAGCATGGCTGATCAGTGCTGATTCATACTGAGCATAGCGTCAAATAATCCTCCAGGATTTACACATTAAAACTCCTGTTGGACCACATCTTCCCCACCCTGAATTTGTACAGATGATTGTAAACCCAAGAGTTAGGACTTGAAATTTATACATATTAAATGAGCTATTATCATTTTCACCCCATCCTTCTAGACTATAAAAACTTTAATATCTATAGAGCTAACAGGCATGCTGTCAATAAATTCAGTCGTTTCGTTGATAAAAATGATGAGCAGAACACGATGAGAAATTTCCTTTCTGATTCACATCAATTCATTAGCATGTTTGCATTAGAATTATTCAACTATGTATGGAATCCCCTAACACGATTTCCACAGAGCTCACATTCCAGGCGTTCAAATAATAGTAGCTAATGCATATTGATCAATTACTACATACTGCTCTAACGTCCTTCGATACTGTTCCAAAAATTTTACGTGTAGAAACATGTCTTACCCTCACAACAATCCTGTGAAATAAGTGCTACTTCTATTTTGATTTTATAGATCAGAAAACGGAAACTAAGAGATAATGTCGAATGCCTGAGAACCCACAGCTAATAAGTGGTAGAGCTATGATTTTAAACCTGAAGCCTAGTGCTAGAGCCCACATACCATCACTGTGCTATTCCTCTTCCTGGTGTTGAACAAATGAAATGGAATTAACCAGGCATAACTTAACCCTCAGTGAAGCCATACTGAGAGCCCTCATGATCACTACTGCCTTTTCTTAGCATTTGCAATTGATTTCTTTATGAATCCACTAGAGATTTCCACTAAGGATTGATGTCAACAGCACTGGCATAAAATTTCTAGAATCTGAACCCCTCCTTTTAAAACAATCAGATTACCATTACTTTTGTAATTGCATTCAGTTAGAGACCCCACTCATTTGATTAATATGGTGTTTCTCTGACCTATGATTACACAGCCTGCTTGCATATCATAATTAAAAGTCAACTTCCAGAATTTCATTAAATATTTAATGAGTGTCCTTGGCAGAAAGGCAGAAAGCCTAACTAAAATCTGGAAAAACGGCTCTTTAAACCCATTCACTGAGAAAGAAAATGAAGCAGAATACAAGAAAGTTTATATTCCAAGCAGACACTGGTAATTATCACATTGGACCACGCATCTGTCTAGCTACCTTCTGTTCACAGGATGAAATTAAAACTGTTGGTGTGCTGGCTTCCTATTCCTGTTAGTTACAGTCTCCTCTTACGTGCCTGCAGGTAGGAATGCTCTGCAATGCTGTTTCATTTCACTGACATTTTAAGAAAGTAGAATGACCCTTTTTATCTCCTTGTCCCTAATAGGGTCTGTTACCAGATCACCCCCAGAAAAAGCTATTTATTGCTGTCTCTTACTGTTTTTCTTTTTATATTTCTGTTAACTTTCTGTGGAGAAACTTTGAGCACTTAATTGGGTGGGGGGGTGGAAAAGTGGGAAAGAAGGAAATAAATTGCTGGCATTTATTCTTGGATATGCACTGTGGCAGCATTTTGGCCAAAACTGTTCAAGTTCTTATCAATTTTATGGGAAATTATTAACCCCCAAAATTGTAAAACTAAATCCTCAAAAAATTTTAGATCATCATTTTTCAACCTGTGTACAATAGAACATGAAAACAGAGTTAATTTTTTAAAGTGCGTTTGGGAGGAGGACGTTGAATTCTCAAACTAGTTTTGGGAAATTTTTATAACATATTTTCTACATAAGTGAATATTATTTACAATTTCAATCAATTTTAATTTTTCAAATATTTACAACTTCAAACATTATTCACAATTTCAATCAGGCAAATGTTTACTGAGCACCCACTGTGTTTCCGGTACTCTTGCAGGATCTGGATATAGAATGGTGAATAAGGCAGATATGGTCCCTCCCCTAATGGAGCTAACATACCAGAGAGACAGAAAATATGCAGCCCAATGAATAAATAAATGAGATAATCTTATATAATAATAAATGCTTTGAATTTAATAAAACAGAGGGATGAGATGGAACATGGCAGGAAGATGTGTTGAACCCACCTTAGATAGAACCATGAGGGAAGGGCTCTCCAAGGAGGTGATATTTGATCTGAAGTTTATGGCTGTTCCATTGGAATAGCAAGGGGAAGAGTTAGAAATAGAGAATGGTGAATACTGGAAATTCCCTGACACTAGAAAGAGTTTAGTGTGTTCAAGAAACAGCAAGGTGAGACCTTCAAGATGGAGGAGGAGTAAGAGGTGGAGATCACCTTCCTCCCCACAAATACATCAAAAACACATCCACACGTGGAACAACTCCTACAGAACACCTACTGAACGCTGGCAGAAGACCTCAGACCTCCCAAAAGGCAAGAAACTCCCCACGTACCTGGGTAGGGCAAAAGAAAAAACAGAGACAAAAGAGTAAGGATGGGACCCCCACCTCTGGGAGGGAGCTGTGAAAGAGGAAAAGATTCCACACACTAGGAAGCCCCTTCACTAACGGAGACAGGGTGTGGGTAGCGGGGGAAGCTTTGGAGCCACAGAGGAGAGCGCAGCCACAGGAGTGCAGAGGGCAAAGTGGAGAGGTCCCCACACAGAGGATCGGTGCCAACCGGCACTCAAGAGGCTGAGAGGCTTGTCTGCTCACCCACCAGGGCGGGCAGGGCTGGGAGCTGAGGCTCGGGCTTCAGAGGTCAGATCCCAGGGAGAGGACTGGGGTTGGCTGCGTGAACACAGCCTGCAGGGGGTTAGTGCACCACAGCTGGCCAGGAGGGAGTCCGGGAAAATGTCTGGACCTGCCTAAGAGGCAAGAGACCTTTGTTTCGGGGTGCGTGAGGAGAGGGGATTACTTCCCAGTGTGCCTGCAGAAGGCAGAGTACCGCGTAAGCGAGCTCCAGAGACTGGCATGAGCTGCAGCTATCAGCCTGGAACCCAGAGATGGGCATGAACCGCTAATGCTACTGCCGTTGCCCCCAGGAATCCTGTGTGCGAGCGCAACTCATTATCCACAACCCCCCCAGGAGCCCCGCGCATCACATCACTTCCAAGATCCCGAGATCCAGGGACAAATTCCCCAGGAGAACACACAGCACACCTCAGGCTATTGCAATGTCACGCCGGCCTCTGCCACCTCAGGCTGGCCCCGCATTCCAATTATGACCTCAGTACCCCCTGCCTCCCCCGGGCCTGAGTCAGCAAGAGCCCCCTAATCAACTGCTGCTTTAACCCCCTCCTGTCTGGGCAGGGAACAGACTCCTGAGAGCAGCCTACACACAGAGGTGGGGCCAAAACCAAAGCTGAACCCCAGGAGCTGTGAAAACAAAGAGAAAGGGAAATCTCTCCCAGCAGCCTGAGGAGCAGTGGATTAAATCCCCACAATCAACTTGATAAATGCTGCATCTGAAGAATACCTCAATAGACAACGGATGTTTCCAAAACTGAGGTGGTGGACTTTGGGAGCAACTGTGGACTTTGGGAGCAACTGCAGACTTGGGGTTTGCTTTCTACATCTAATTTGTTTCTGGTTTTATGTTTATCTTAGTTTCGTATTTAGTGCTTTTATCACTGGAAGATCTATTTATAGGTTTGGTTGCTCTCTTTCTTTTTTTTAATATGTATATATACTTTTTTCCTTTTTCTCTTTTTGTAAGTATATATGTGTATGCTTCCTTATGTGATTCTGTCTGTATAGGTTTGCTTTTACCGTTTGTCCTAGGGTTCTGTCTGTTCATTTTCTTCTTTTTGCTTTTTTGTTTTTGTTCTTGTTTTCTGTCTTCATTTTCTTCTCAGCCATGCAGCTGGCAGGCTCTTGGTGCTCAGCTGGGTGTCGGACCTGAGTCTCCAAGGTGGGAGGGCTGAGTCCAGGACACTGGACCACCAGAAACCTCCTGGGCCCACATAATATCAAGTGGTGAGAGCTCTCCCAGAGATCTTCGTCTCAACACTAAGATCCAGCTCCACCCAACGGTCAGCAAGCTCCAGGGCTGGACGCCCCATACCAAACAACTAGCAAGACAGGAACACACCCCACCCAGTAGTGGAGAGGCTGCCTACAGTCATACTAAGTTCACAGGCACCCCAAAACACACCACTGAATGCAGCCCTGACCACCAGAAGAACAAGATACAGCCCCACCAACCAGAACACAGACACCGGTCCCCTCCACCAGGAAGCCTACACAAGCCACTGAAGCAACCTCACCACTGGGGGCAGACACCAAAAATAATGGGAACTACGAACCTGCAGCCTGTGAAAAGGAGACCCAAAATGCAATACGTTAAAAAAATGAGAAACAGAGAAATATGAAGCAGATGAAGGAGAAAGGTAAAAATTCACCAGACCAAACAAATGAAGAGGAAACAGGCAGTCTACCTGAAAAAGAATTCAGAGTAATGATAGTGAAGATGATCCAAAATGTCAGAAATGCAATGGAGAAAATAAAAGAAACATTTAACAAGGACCTACAAGAACTAAAGAGCAAACAAACAATGATGAACAACACAATAAATGAAATAAATATACTCTAGAAGGAATCAATAGCAGAATAACTGAGGCAGAAGAACGGATAAGTGACCTGGAAGATAAAATAGTGGAAATAACTACACCAGAGTAGAATAAAGAAAAAAGAATGAAAAGAATTGAGGACAGTATCAGAGACCTCTGGGGCAACGTTAAATGCACCAACATTCGAATAACAGGGGTCCTAGAAGAAGAAGAGAAAAAGAAACAGACTGGGAAAATATTTGAAGAGATTATACTTGAAAATTTCCCTAATATGGGAAAGGAAAGAGTCAATCAAGACCAGGAAGCACAGAGAGTCTCATACAGGATAAATCCAAGGAGAAACATGCCAAGAAACATATTAATAAAATGATCAAAAATTAAATTCAAAGAAAAAATAATAAAAGCTGAAAGGGAAGAGCAACAAAAAACATACAAGGGAAACCCCATAAGGTTAACAGCTGATCTTTCAGCAGAAACTCTGCAAGCCAGAAGGGAGTGGCAGGACATATTTAAAGTGATGAAAGGGAAAAACCTACAACCAAGATTACTCTACCCAACAAGGATCTCATTCAGATTCAACAGAGAAATTAAAAACTTTACAGACAAGCAAAAGTTAAGTGAATTCAGCACCACCAAACTAGCTTTTTTTTTTTTTTTTTTTTTTCGGTACACAGGCCTCTCACTGTTGTGGCCTCTCCCGTTGCGGAGCACAGGCTCCGGATGCGCAGGTTCAGCGGCCATGGCTCATGGGCCCAGCCACTCAGTGGTATGTGGGATCTTCCCGGACTGGAGCACGAACCCGTGTCCCCTGCATCAGCAGGCGGACTCTCAACCACTGCGCCACCAGGGAAGCCCCACCAAACTAGCTTTACAACAAATGCCAAAGGAACTTCTCTAGGCAGGAAACACAAGAGAAGGAAATCTCTCTAGGCAGGAAACACAAGAGAAGGAAAGACCTACAATAACAAACCGAACACAATTCAGAAAATGGTAATAGGAACATACATACTGATAATTACCCTAATGTAAATGGAATAAATGCTCCAATCAAAAGACACAGACAGGAAGAATGGATACATAAGCAAGACCCGTATACATGCTGTCTACAAGAAACCCACTTCAGACCTAGGGATGCATACAGACTCAAAATAAGGGGGTGGAAAAAGATATTCCATGCAAATGAAAATCAAAAGAAAGCTGGAGTACCAATACTCATATCAGACAAAATAGACTTTAAAATAAACACTAGTTTTTCAGACCTTCAAGATGGCAGAGGAGTAAGACATGGACATCACCTTCCTCCCCACAAATACATCAGAAATACATCTACATGTGGAACAACTCCTACAGAACGCCTACTGAATGCTGGCAGAAAACCTCAGGCTTCTCAAAAGGCAAGAAACTCCCCACGTACCTGGGTAGGGCAAAAGAAAAAGAAAAATCAGAGACAAAAGAATAGGGATGGGACCTGCACCAGTGGGAGGGAGCTGTGAAGGAGGAAAGGTTTCCACACACTAGGAAGCCCCTTCACTGGCACAAATGGGGGGTAGGTGGAGGGGAAGCTTTGGACCCATGGAGGAGAACACAGCAACAGGAGTGCAGAGGGCAAAGTGGAGAGATTCCCACACAGAGGATTGGTGCCGACCAGCACTCAAGAGCCTGAGAGGCTTGTCTGCTCACCTGCCAGGGTGGGTTGGGGCTGGGAGCTGAGGCTTGGGCTTCGGAGGTCAGATCCCAGGGAGAGGACTGGGGATGGCTATGTGAACACAGCCTGAAGGGGGCTAGTGCACCACAGCAAGCCAGGAGGGAGTCTGGGAAGAAGTGTGGACCTGCCTAAGAGGCAAGAGACCATTGTTTCAGCGTGCACCAGGAGAGGGGATTCAGAGCACCACCTAAACGAGCTCCAGAGATGCGAGCGAGTCTCGGCTATCAGCGCAGACACCAGAGACGGGCATGAGATGCTAAGGCTGCTGCTGCGCCACCAAGAAGCCTGTGTGCGAGCACAGGTCACTCTGCACACCTGCCCTCCTGGGAGCCTGTGCAGCCCGCCACTGCCAGGGTCCCGGGATCCAGGGACAACTTCCCTGGGAGAACACACAGCATGCCTCAGGCTGCTGCAACGTCATGCCAGCCTCTGCCGCTGCAGGCTCGCCCCGCATCCGTACCCCTCCCTCCCCCCGGCCTGAGTGAGCCAGAGCCCCCAAAGCAGCTGCTCCTTTAAGCCCGTCCTGTCTGAGTGAAGAACAGATGCCCTCAGGCGACCTACACGCAGAGGCGGGTCCAAATCCAAAGCTGAACCCCGGGAGCTGTGAGAACAAAGAAGAGAAAGGGAGATCTCTCCCAGCAGCCTCAGGAGCAGCGGATTAAAGCTCCACAATCAACTTGATGCACCCTACATCTGTGGAATACCTGAATAGGCAACGAATCATACCAAAATTGAGACAGTGGATTTTGGGAGCAACTGAAGGCCTGGGGTTTGCTTTCTGCATCTAATTTGTCTCTGGTTTAATGTTTATCTTAGTTTAGTATTTAGAGTTTATGATCATTGGTATATTTGTTTATTGATTTGGATGCTCTCTTCCTTCCTTTTTTTTAATATATAGATATATATTTTTTTTCCTTTTTCTCTTTTTGTGAGTGTGTATGTGTATGCTTCTTTGTGTGATTTTGTCTGTATAGCTTTGCTATTACCATTTATCTTAGCGTTCTGTCTGTCCATTTTTTTCTTTTTTTTAAATACTTTTTAATTTTTTAAATTTTTAATAATTCTTTATTTTAATAACTTATTTTATTTTATTCTTTCTTTTCTTCTCCCCTTTCTGAGCCGTGTGGCTGACAGGGTCTTGGTGTCTGGCCGGGTGTCAGGCCTGTGCCTCTGAGGTGGGAGAGACCTCCCAGCTCCATGTAATATCAAATGTCGAGAGCTCTCCCAGAGGTCTCCACCTCAACGCTAAGACCCAACTGCACTTAACGACAAGCAAAAAACAGTGCTGGACAGCCTATGCCAAACAACTAGCAAGAGAGGAACACAACCCCACCCATTAGCAGAAAGCCTGCCTAAAATCATAATAAGGTCACAGACACCCTAAAACACACCACCAGACACGGTCCTGCCATCAGAAAGACAAGATCCAGCCTCATCCACCAGAACACAGGCACTAGTCCCCTCCACCAGGAAGCCTACACAACCCACTGAACAAACCTTAGCCACTGGGGGCAGACACCAGAAACAACGGGAACTACGAACCAGCAGTCTGTGAAAAGGAGGCCCCCAAAACAGTAAGTTAAGCAAAATGAGAAGACAGAGAAACACATAGCAGATGAAGAAGCAAGGTAAAACCCACCAGACCAAACAAATGAAGAGGAAATAGGCAGTCTACCTGAAAAAGAATTCAGAGTGATGATAGTAAGATGTTCCAAAATAATGGGAATACAATGGAGTAAATACCAGAAACGTTTAACAAGAACCTAGAAGAACTAAAGGCCAAACAAACAGTGATGAACAACACAGTAAATGAAATTTAAAATTCTCTAGAAGGAATCAATAGCAGAATAACTAAGGCAGAAGAACGGATAAGTGACCTGGAAGATAAAATAGTGGAGAAGGAAAAGACCTACAATAACAAACCCAAAACAATTAAGAAAATCGTAATAGGAATATACATATCAATAATTACCCTAAATGTAAATGGACTAAATGCTCCAAGCAAAAGACACAGACTGGCTGAATGGATACAAAAACAATACCCATATATATGCTGTCTACAAGAGACCCACTTGAGACCTAGGGACACATACAGACTGAAAGTGAGGGGATGGAAAAAAGATATTCCATGCAAATGGAAAACAAAAAAAAGCTGGAGCAGCAATTGTCTTATCAGACAAAATAGACTTTAAAATAAACACTATTACAGGAGACAAAGAAGGACACTACATAATGATCAAGGGATCGATCAAAGAAGAAGATATAACAATTATAAATATTTATGCACCCAACATAGGAGCACCTCAGTACATACGGCAAATGCTAAAAGCCATAAAAGGAGAAATCAGCACTAACATAATCATAGTATGGGACTTTAACACCTCAATTTCACCAATGGACAGATCATTCAAAATGAAAATAAATAAGGAAACACACGATTTAAATGATACATTAAACAAGATGGACTTAATTCATATTTATAGAACATTCCATCCGAAAACAACAGAATATACTTTCCTCTCAACTGCTCATGGAACTTTCTCCAGGATAGAACATATCTGGGTCACAAATCAAGCCTTGGTAAATTTAAGAAAACTGAAATCATATCAAGTATCTTTTCCAACAACAACGTTATGAGACTAGGTATCAATTACAGGAAAAAATCTGTACAAAATATAAACACATGGAAGTTAAACAATACACTACTTAATAACTAAGAGATCACTGAAGAAATCAAAGAGGAAATCAAAATATACATAGAAACAAATGATAATGAAAACACGACAACCCAAATCCTATGGGATGCAGCAAAAGCAGTTCTAAGAGGGAAGTTTATATCAGTACAATCCTAACTCAAGAAACAAGAAGTATCTCAAATAAACAACCTATCCTTACACCTAAAGCAATTAGAGAAAGAAGAACAAAAAAAACCCCGAAAGTTAGCAGGAAGAAAGAAATCATAAAGAACAGATCAGAAATAAATGACAAAGAACTGAAGAAAACAATAGCAAAGATCAATACAACTAAAAGCTGTTTCTTTGAGAAGATAAACAAAACTGATAAACCATTAGCCAGATTCATCAAGAAAAAAAGGGAGAAGACTCAAATCAATAGAATTAGAAATGAAAAAGAAGTATCAACTGACACTGCAGAAATACAAAGGATCATGAAAGATTACTACAAGCAACTCTATGCCAATAAAATGGACAACCTGGAAGAATGGACAAATTCTTCGAAGAGTACAACCTTCCAAGACTGAACCAGGCAGAAGGAGAAAATATGAACAGACCAAACACAAGTAATAAAACTGAAACTGTGATTAAAAATATTCCAACAAACAAAAACCCAGGACCAGATGGCTTTACAGGTGAATTCTATCAAACATTTAGAGAAAAGATAACACCTACCCTTCTCAAACTCTTCCAAAAAATAGCAGAGGGAGGAACACTCCCAAACTCATTCTACAAGGCCACCATCACCCTGATGCCAAAACCAGACAAAGATGTCACAAAGAAAGAAAACTACAGGCCAATATCACTGATGAACACAGATGCAAAAATCCTCAACAAAATACTAGCAAACAGAATCCAACAGCACATTAAAAGGATCATACACCATGATTAAGTGGGGTTTATCCCCAGAATGCAAGAATTCTTCAATATACGAAAATCAAGCAATGTGATACACCATATTAACAAACTGAAAAATAAAAACTATATGATAATCTCAATAGACGCAGAGAAAGCTTTCGACAAAATTCAACACCCATTTATGATAGAAACTCTCCAGAAATTGGGCATAGAGGGAACCTACCTCAACATAATAAAGGTCCTATACAACAAACCCACAGCCAACATTGTTCTCAATGGTGAAAAACTGAAACCATTTCCTCTAAGATCAGGAACAAGACAATGTTGCCCACTCTCACCGCTATTATTCAACATAGTTTTGGAGGTTTTAGCCACAGCAATCAGAGAAGAAAAAGAAATAAAAGGAATCCAAATCAGAAAAGAAGAAGTAAAGCTGTCACCGTTTGAAGATGACATGATACTCTACATAGAGAATCCTAAAGATGCTACCAGAAAACTAATAGAGCTAATCAATGAACTTGGTAAAGTAGCAGGATGCAAAAGTAACACACAGAAATCTCTTGCATTCCTATACACTAACAATGATAAATCTGAAAGAGAACTTAAGGATAAAATCCCATTTACCATTGCAACAAAAAGAAAAAAATACCTAGGAATAAGCCTTCCTAAGGAGACCAAAGACCTGTATGCAGAAAACGATAGAACACTGACAAAAGAAATTAAAGATGATACAAACAGATGGAGAGATATACCATGTTCTTGGATTGGAAGAACCAACATTGTGAAAATGACTATACTACCAAAAGCAATCTACAGATTCAATGCAATCCCTATCAAACTACCAATGGCATTTTTCACAGAACTAGAAAAAGAATTTCTCAGTTTGTATGGAAACACAAAAGACGCCAAATAGCCCAAGCAATCTTGGGAAAGAAAAACGGAGCTGGAGGAATCAGGCTCCCTGACTTCAGACTACACTACAAAGCTACAGTAATCAAGACAGTATGGTACTGGTATAAAAACACAAATACAGATCAGTGGAACAGGATAGAAAACCCAGAGATAAACCCATGCAAATATGGTCACCTTATCTTTGACAAAGGAGGCAAGAATACACAATGGAGAAAAGACAGCCTCTTCAATAATTGATGCAGGGTAAACTGGACAGCTACATGTAAAAGAATGAAATTAGAACACTTCCTAACACCATACACAAAAATAAACTGAATATGGATTAAAGACCTAAATGTAAGGCCAGACACTATAAAACTCTTAGAGGAAAACATAGGCAGAACACTCTATGACAGAAATCACAGCAAGATCCTTTTTGACCCACCTCCTACAGAAATGGAAATAAAAACAAAACTAAACAAATGGCACCTAAGGAAACTTCAAAGCTTTTGCACAGCAAAGGAAATCATAAACAAGACGAAAAGACAACCCTCAGAATGGGAGAAAATATTTGCAAACGAAGCAACTGATAAAGGATTAATCTCCAAAACATACAAGCAGCTCATGAAGCTCAATATCTAAAAACAAACAACCCAATCCAAAAATGGGCAGAAGACCCAAATAGACATTTCTCCAAAGAAGATGTACAGATTGCTAACAAACACATGAAAGGATGCTCAACATCACTAATCATTAGAGAAAGGCAAATCAAAACCACTATGAGGTATCACCCCCCCCCCCCCCACTGCTCAGAATGGCCATCATCAAAAAAATCTACAATCAGTGCTGGAGAGGGTGTGGAGAAAAGGGAACCTTCTTGCACTGTTGGTGGGAATGTAAATTGATACAGCCACTATGGAGAACAGTATGGAGGTTCCTTACAAAACTAAAAATAGAACTACCATATGACCCAGCAATCCCACTACTGGGCATATACCCTTAGAAAACCTTAATTCAAAGAGTCATGTACCACAGTGTTCACTGCAGCTCTATTTACAATAGCCAGGACACAAAAGCAACCTAAGTGTCCAATGACAGATGAATGGATAATGTGGCACATATATACAATGGAACGTTACTTGGTCATAAAAAGAAACGAAATTGAGTTATTTTTAGTGAGGTGGATGGACCTAGAGTCTGTCATACAGAGTGAAGTAAGCCAGAAAGAGAAAAACAAGTACCGTGTGCTAATGCATATATATGGAATCTAAAAAATGGTACTAATGAAACTAGTGGCAGGGTTAATAAAGACGCAGATGTACAGAATGGACTTGAGGACATGGTGGGGAATGGGAAGCTGGGACGAAGTGAGAGAGTAGCATTGACATATATACACTACCAAATGTAAAATAGATAGCTAGTGGGAAGCAGCCGCATAGCACATGGAAATCAGTTCGGTGCTTTTCGATGACCTAGAGGGGTGGGATAGAGAGGGTGGGAGGGAGCCGCAAGAGGGAGGGGATATGGGGATATATGTATACATATAACTGATTTACTTTGTTATACAGCAGAAACAATACAACACTGTATAGCAATTATACTCCAATAAAGATATTTAAAAAAACAAAAGAAAGAAGGAAAGAAACAGCAAAGGAGCCAATGTGGCTGCAGCAGACTGTTAAGGTCAAGGAGGTTACCAGATGATGCTGAAAAGGAAGGCAGGGCCAAGCCCACGTAGGGCCTTGTGAACTGTGGTAGGGATTAAACGATTTTGAGCAGGAAAGTGGCCTAACTCAATTTACGTCAAGACTTTGAGAAGTCCCACCTTAAAGAAATCTGCTTAGAATTTTTAAGCCAGTAGTTCCCAAGCACATTTGATTACTAAAGACTTTTATCCCTGTAGAATACATTTTAACATCTTGCATAATAGTATCCCATAGGACACCGGTTTAGGAAACACTTGAGATAAATCTGTGAGTGAAATAGCCATTTTGCAGTATTACAAATGTTTGAGGATGTACTGAGAATAGAGATATATAGATGAATAATGGAAGACAGATGATGTGGACAAATGCAGACATTTTTGCTCTAGTTTTAGACAGGATACTGAGTAGATCATAGAGTTGGGCGGAAGGAGGTTAGAGTTCTTATATTCTTACAAAATAACCATATTTTCTTTTCTCAAACACTGAAACTGTCATCAGGAAGACTTCTATTTTATCTGTCTTCTCTCCAGCCTTTGCTCATAGAGGGTTCTGAAAGAAAAGCAGTTGGACCTAGAGCAATGTTTGTGTGGTTTGCTTTAAGAAATAAATCAGTAATGCCCATCATTTCTTACAATATGCATTTTTCAGGATAGGAAAGGAGAGGCAGAGGAGTGAGTAAGAAGAGACAGCTGAGTAAGTAGGTAAGAGAAAGGGGATGTTCAAGTTGAATCTGAGGAGCTCACAACATGATGGATGCCAGGGTCTTTGCACAAGCAGTGTCATTTCCTCCTTGTCATTCGAAGGATGATAACAAGGTGAACTTGAAGGAAGAATGAGAAAGTGATGAGAGACAGTCTAGTTAAGTTGTTAAAAGCATGGTCTTTAAAATCAGCCTTGGTTTCCAGACCCAGCTCTGCCAGGTACTAGCTATGTTTCTTTGGACAAGTTATTTAACCTCTCTGAGACTTGGATTCTTCATCTATAAAATGAAGATGATAATTGTATCTAGCTCATAAGAATGTTGAAGGTATTAAATGAGATTATATATGTAAAGAGCTGAGTGCAGTGCCTGTTATAGTATATATTGTAAGATGTTTCTGTTGTCAAATTTATTAATGTCTAGGCCTTTCAGAGAGAGGAGACTGGAAATGTAGTTCAATATTATCTGATGGAAGTTTCTGTAATAATGGAAATATCCCTTATCTGAACTGTAATAGCTTAGCCACTAGCCACAGGGGACCATCGAGCATTTGAAATTTTTCTAGTGCAACTGAGGAACTAAAATATTAGTTCCATTTAAGTTAATTAAAATTTAAATTTAAGTAGCCATGTGTATCTACTGGCTACCATATTGGACAGTGCAGCTCTAGGTGCTCAGAATTCTGAGACTGATGGGAAGAGATAATATTTGAAACACCTCTGGATTTGGAAGGGGAAGAAGAGAAAAAAAAAGAGGGTAGATTGTAAAGGGGAGACAAAGCAAAGGAATGAAGCTTCCAAAAGAATTAAGATGCAAATATAAGAAATGCCATTCTTGGTTCTATCATCCAGTCAAATAGTAACTTTATGTCACCTATGGCATCCCTTTAAGAAAGCGAGGACTAGACCCACTACATATATAGCTTTTCCTTGGATCTAGAATTCATTTTTTTTTCCTCAGCCCTTCTTGACCCTTTTTTCTATTTTCAGCCTGCCTCATTTCCTAAGGTAATGGGTTCCATATGTTTACCACCTGGTGGATAAAGTGGTATCTCTACTTTATTGCTTTCAAGCTACCTCCTCCAGCTCCAAGTAATAGTACTTGTCTTTGATGAGTTCCAAGTGCTTTAAAGATATCCCCGAAGAACCCAGCAACAAGTGAACATGTCGATTCTTCCCCTGAGAGTCTTGGCTAATATAACTGCATTTGGTCCTCAGGGCACTCAGGGTCAGATGGGGCACTCTGAAGTGTCCTGGCTTGTCCTAGTCTGCGTTAGCACTTGAAACTCCTCTGATTACAGTTTTCTGTTGGGTAAAATCTTTGCTTTTAGAAACCCATTAAAATGCACGTATGTCATACTTGAAGCCAAAAACAACCACTTAATACCTTTGACTTCCTTTTTTTCCACATTGAGTTCTAAGGACCTGGAACTATGTGAGTTTGGATTTGGAAAGAGCATATGAGGAAAGGCCCTGATCGTGAAGGGTCTGCTGCCTAGCATGGAGTACCACAGAAGAATAAGTACAAAAGTCCTGTGCACTAGTACAGGAAACAAAAAGAGACAACTGAAGAAGGGCATCAAATGACACCAATGTCAACAAAAGTTAAGGTTTTACCTCCTCCACAATGGGACTCTTTTTGTTACTTCATTGTTTCACAACAGTGAACCTACAGGGTTCAGAAGCCACAAGGCGAAGCTGTTCCAACTCCCTTCACAAACAACTGATTGAAATGATTTCACTGGTGATAAACAGTAAAAAAAAAAAAAAAAAAAAAGTCGTGTTTCATTGGACTGATCATCTTCCTGAGAATTTTATTTGGCCTTTGAGTATTTTCCAGTCAATCTTCTTTATGTGGAGAGTTTAATCGACTCCAGGAAGCCCACAGTTTGGCCTTTTTTAACTCCATTCTCCCTGAATCTGTCAGTAAAATAGCAATACATCATTTTGCCTCAGGACTACATCTTGTTAATGACACCGGCCCAGTACAAACTGAGTTCAGAGATAATCAGTATTCAAGTAATGACACTGTTTATAGGACACTATGTTTTCCATTAAATTTAACAACCAGTTCTTGAGCGTCTACTATGTAGGGCTATGAGGGACATGAGCATAAATCTTAAAAGAAATTCTTGTCTTTGAGAAGCATATGAGATGCAATATGATCTTCCTCTTCTCTAGGTCATTCCATATTTATCACATTTTTATTTAGTATCTGCTATGCCAAAAACTTTTTTAGGAATTGGGCAGTTAATGGAGAACTAGATAGATACATTCCCTGCCCTCAGGGAGCTTTGCGTTCCACAGATATTTGTGATTTATTTTGATGTGAGACTCAGCTCATCTTAGTTTACCTACCATGAAAGTCATTTATTTGAGTATTTGTCTTATGTCTCCTTTAAGAAAGACAGCAAAGGTAGAGATGGTATTTAACATAGAGTTGGAGACTTTTTTGAATGAAGAAAAGGTGTGATCAAATATGAACTCTCAGAAGCTTAATCTGTCATCCTGTATGTTGGATGGCTAGGAGATGAGAAAGACAGAAAGTAGGGAGAAATGTTAGGTTTCTGTAAAGTCCAAACAAAAGACAATGAGGGCCTTTATTAGGAAAGCGTCAATGGGCACGGAAAGGTAAATGAGTAGTTTTAGGTTGGAGAAATTGAACAGGATGCCAAGTTGGGGTGGAAGAAAGAATTAATCATACTTTGCACATTAGTTAGAGATTAAAGATTCGTAAACAAAATTTGTTTAAATTTCTGGGGGTTCTCTGGAGAGCTTATCATTTCAGAAAAGGCTCAGCAGTGTTACAAAGAAACTGGGAGTTCATTTAATCTTTATTATTTATGGGTATAACTATGTTCAATTCAACACATGCTTACTGAGCATCACCTACTATGTCTTAAGCACCTTTCAAGGCACTGGGGATAAAACGGTAAAGGAAAGTAGGTGTGGTTCCTGCTGCTAAAAGCTTACAGTCTTTTGATGTAGATAATAATAAAATAACCATTAATTCAATATATACTTAATGAGTGTGTACTCTATTGGACTCTAAGTGCTAAAAATACAACCACGAGGAAAACAGACAAAAATCTCTACCCTTACGGAGCATGTATTACAATAGAGGAGACTGACCCTTCAAAAGTAAACAAATAAGATTATTTCAGATAATGATCATTGCTATTAAAAAGGTAACTAGGTAACAGGATATAGTGGCAGAGGTGACGAGGTTTACTTTAGATAGGGTGGCCAGAGAAGGGCTCTTTGAGGAGGGAGCAAATCATACAAAATATCCAGCAGAAGAGCATTCTAGGTAGAAGGAAGAGCAAGTATTCAGGTTCTCAGAAGGAAAATAACGTGGCAGGTCCAAGGGTCAGAAACAAAGCCAATGTGGCTGGAGTAGAAGGAGCAAAAGGAAGAGAGGCAGGAAGGGGCAGGCTTATGGAGGGTTCTATAGGTCGTGGTAAGGAGGTTGGTTTCACCCTGAGTATATCAAGGCCTTTAAGAAGTAAGCAACGTGATTTAGCTTACAGTTTTAAAAGGATCGCTCTGGCTGCTGTGCTGAGAATAGACTCTGGAGAGGCAGGAGTAGAAGCAGAGAGACCTATTAGGAGACTATAAATACACATGTATATCTGTACCTCTTTTATCTTTTTATGGCAAAACAATGTTTCTCCCTTATAAAAAAGGAGCACCCATAATATATTTCCCCATCACTCATCATTTTCTGTTCCAATGCAGAGCAATAAAACAAATCCTTCAAAGTAAACGGTAAGAAATTATATCAAATTTTGGCTATTTAGGCAATTCATTCAGCATATATTTATTGAGTGGCTACTCAGTGCCTTGCACTCTGCTAGACCCTGAGGATACAAATCTGAACAAAACAGAAATAATAACTTCCTTCATGGAGTTTTTGATCTTGTGTGGGAGATGTGTATCTATGAGATAATTATACACAGTCATAATCACAAACCATGATAAGTGCTATGAAGGGAAATAGGCTGCTCTGCAAGACATCTATTCCATGAATTTTTTGCAGTGAGCGTGTGGTCATCTGCATTGCCATTTAAGACTAGGACACATGTGAAAGCAGAAAACCTATTTAGGCAAGACGTTAATTCGGATTTTTAATCTATCGTTAGACATGCACTGTCAAGTTTTAATTATAACTGCACTCCCAATATAAGGAAAAGAATGAAGTGTAACTGACTATATTAAAATAAAGGAGTAGCCCCCAAAAGGAACTACAACAATGCCATAGAGAGCCTCCTCAGCACACAGCACAGGACTGGAGGGTTCTGCAGAACACTGATCAAGCAAGGACTCTGCCCTAAAGAAGCTACAGCGTTATGTCCTCCAAGAGGCCTTTCCTGATTGTCCCTACCATTCCAAGTCCTGGTAAGACACCCTTCTCTAGCGTCCAATAGCACCTGCTCTTTATGACTCTGTGACTCTAGACTCTATGGCCATTGTTTAACTTGTCTTTCTTCCCTGACTAGACAATGAATCCCATAAGGCCAGTGGCACTGGTCAGCTTGTTCACTGAGGTGTCCCCACATTTCAAATAAAAATGGCACATAATGGGTGTTCCATAAATGGTGAATTAACAATACAAGGTAAACAAAGTAATAAACATCATGAGTGACATACAGATAAGTTTCTACGGACATTCACTGGAGGGAGTAGGCACTTCCAACCAAGATGAATTAGAAGGGTTGGTAGAGGATTATTTTTGTGCCGGTCTATGAAGATCAAACAAGATTGGATGTGGGCATGAGGGAAGGCATCCCATGGGAAGTGAACAGTGTGAACAATGGCATGGAAATGGAAAAATTACATTTAAAAATTGTTAAACTAAAAGGTTAAACAAAGAGAACATGAGAGGAAGTGGTGGGAGGTGATACTGGAAAGGTAGGTTAAGGGCTGAAGTGTGAAGGGCCTTGCTTGTCAGACTCAGGGGTTTGATCATCTGACATCTGGTCCAATCCACTACAACACTCAGGATTTGAAACCAGAAGATAGGGATTCTGGTTCTAGCTCTGCCAGTTGTCAGCTATGGAACTCAAGGAAAACTATTAAACTCTGATGGTCTGAGACTGTGAATCACTGATATAATATACAAAAATGGGAAATACAGCAAGGAAAAGGAGGAAGATAGTGAGCTCATGTTTATATCTGTCAAATTTGAGGGTACCATATGATATCCAAGTGGAGATGTCCAGTGAAGAGTAAAGATATTGGGGGGATTTAAAACAAGTAGAGGGAGGTTGGAAATATTGATTTAGTAGGCATAAAAACAGAACTGATAGTTGAACTCAAGATTTTTAAATAAAGGGAAATAGCAATCAAAGTCAATATCTGAAAAAGGATTTTGTTCAAAAATGCTTTTGATCAATTTAGATTCATTTCAAAAAATATATTTGAAGAGCAAAAAAATCTCAGACTGTCCTTTTACTATTAGCCTTCTGCTGCTGTATACCCTCGTAGCCATGGAGATAACAGCTCCCTAAACCAACTCCAGACATACACAACCTTTTAGGCCTCGCAAACCTATATTTCCTCTCATCACAGAAGCCGAACGTCTCTAATGAGAGAGGTTACCAGATTATATATAACATTGTTCTTCTCATTGTCATCTGAAGCTCATCCATGCTTTTTGAATCCCATTACAAATTATTTTAGTATCAAAAAAACTTCTTTAAAATACTCTCAGAAAGTAGCAATGTTCTCCCCGTAACTCCATTTATATCAGGGAATTCATCTTATCAGAAGTAGCTGAATAAAGGGACACTCAACCCCCTTCCTTCACTCTATGCTCTAAACTCTCAGGAAGACCATGGCATGTAAGTTTAAAGTGTTACCTTCAAGTCACCTAGTCTATCTCTGCTCCTGGGGGTGGGCAGATAGGTGCTAAATAGTACCTTGCAGACACCATGTGAACCTCAGCCCCATATAACTGGGATCCTGATTCCCTGTTGAACAATTGCCAACTTTTTTTTACTTAGGGACTGAATTTTGTCTCTGTACTTGCAGCTACAGCCTGGAGACATGCTTCAAACCTGAAAGATGCTTCAAACTAGAACCCTGTCTCCTGACTGTAGGTGTCACTAACTCCTGTACTATTGGCAAGTTCCACCAATGAGATAACCCTTAGGTATTTCTGCTGACCACCAAGGGAGCCAAATTCCACTGCACCAGATCACCCTGGACCTTGGGTCCCCTCCCAGAGTGCAGTTCTATAGGTGGGTGATTCATCTTAGGCCTTGGCACTGCCACATCCCAAGCTTCTTCTGTTTCCCCACTAGTCTGAGCTGCTGAAGTACCATGCACACCTAGCAATTGAGCCACTAGAAATTTGTCAACAAATGTGTGGATGACTCAGTGCAAATCCATTCCCCACTACTGGAAGAACAACATACGTGCCACCTGTATTTTCCACAGTTTATGAGGCTAAGCCAAAACGCATCTTAATTGAATAATCAGTGGTGGATCAGCAATACAGACTTCGTATAGGAGCCTACAGTGAGAGACTTCACCCTTCACATGCATACACAAGAACTTGGAAATGAGGGAAATAAAGATTGCCTTCAGAATTAATAAGAAAACAATGAATTAGAATAATAGACAAAATCATTTTTAAGAAACTGAATTTTCACAGGCCAGTAGAATTAGACCTTAACCTGATTAACATTATTAATATAGAGGAATAATTTGTCCACAAGAAGGGGAATTGAACAGACAGAATAGGAAATATGATAATCGAACAAATTTGACCTTTGACAGTGCCCATCCAAACACTGTCCAGGGGATAAAATACCTTAGCCAAAGGATTTTGCATTCTGATTGCATTAGCAAGACTCTCCATCTCTGTTATGATAATGAATAGAGAAAGTTGAAATCAAGTACGTTATCCCCATTGACAAGATCTCCCTTTACTTGAGATATGTCAGTCTATCTTAGTTGTATGTCATTAAATATTCATTTCTTCTAACTCACCTTGCCCTGATTCAAAGGTCATCACTTCATGTTTAGGTGACTTGCTAAAGGTCTCACAGTTTTTATTTGATTTCCCGTATCCATATGTGGGTCATAAAGACTTAATAGATTCCAGTTCCTATAAAATTTCTCATAGTGATTTAATATGTTGGTACTCTGATCGTGATTTGGCTTCCCATGTAAATTGTCCTGAAGGCAGAGAATTTCTGGTCATGCCAAAACAAGAATTTTGGTCTGTAACAATCATGTTGTTCATCATTCATTAATACACTGACGTCCTAGTTTTATGCATTACTCTTGTGAGAATAGTTAGTATGTATCTGCCTCTGAGTGATGGATCCATTCTCAGTATGCTGACAACACCAGATGTTCAAGCAAACAGGCTGATGGCTAGGTCTCAGACCAAAGTACAAGACCCAGTTTACTAAATGCTACCCTGTGAGATATTTTGGGAGACAGTCAAATGGCATCACCCAGGCAAAGTACCAGCCATCTCCAATATCATTGTGCTTACTAGCAAACATTTTGTTGAGTCTCTATGATTGTTCATATTAAAATTTTCCATAGTTTAAGTGCATGCATTGAGCACCATGTCAAGAGTCTTACATAAATTATTTCCAATATTTAAGTAACTATGTTATGTAGGTATTATTATAATTTTTCCAATTTACAAATGAAGAAACTGAGGCACAAAGAGGTCAAGTAATTTGTCTTTGGTCCCACAAAAAGTAAATGGCCAAGCTTGGATTTGATCCCTTGTCTCCAACTCTAAAATCCGTATTCTTTCAGGACTATTATAATTGCTTTATGTCATCAATGCTGCTTTTGATTTACTTACATATACACCAACTTATTTGCTCAAAAATCTGCTTTGCATCTTATTCCTTCCTTCTCAGTTCAATTTCCTTCTTCCTGAAGTATATCCTTTAGTAATTCTTGCAGTGATAGTCTCTTAAAAGTAACCTCTAAGTTCCTATTTGAAAATGCCTTTGTTTTATTCACACTATTTGTATTAATCAGTATTAGAATTAGCTGCAAATAACAAAAAACTGTAAACAAAATAGAAGCATATTTCTCTCTTACATTAATGTAGGACATTAAGGGCCAGTACAGTAACTCCATGATTACCAGAAACCCAGATACAAATCTACCTTGTTGTTCTGTAATTCTCAACTTTGGGCTTCTACCTCAGGATTCAAAATGTCTGTGGCAGCTCTAGCCATCACAGAGGATTTGACAGCCTTATCTCCCAGAGGATTTGACAGCCTTATCTCCCTGTCCTTACTCCTGCTGGCTGGAATTTGGATATGATGGTAGAATTTCTCACGTGGAACACCTCGCAGCGAATGCCAGCACCTTGTATTATTGGTTTTTGCCTTATATTTCTGGACTACGCAAAGGGTTTAAATTCAAATTCCAAGGCCACCTAAGGGCAAGCCCATGATTACAAATTCTCAGAAAAGACATTTTTCTCTGCCAAAACATTTTGCTTTGCCTGAGACAGACAAACTCCCTTGACATCTTCTTCTGCTAAAGAGAAGAGTTTTCCTAGTACATGCTTTCACTGCACATAAAATACTTTAATAGACCTAGTTTTACATGGAGGTCTCAGTCTCAACTCTGACACTATGCATGGGTGTTAAAACACAGACCTTGGTTACCAATATCCAAACTTCCAACATACCCAGGGAAACCAGTGCTAACCCATGGGTATCACTCTAGTTTATAGTT
The DNA here is from genome assembly GCF_011762595.2 of Tursiops truncatus. NCBI lineage: Eukaryota > Metazoa > Chordata > Mammalia > Artiodactyla > Delphinidae > Tursiops > Tursiops truncatus. The sequence continues at coordinate 25,686,105 of NC_047055.1, read as the reverse complement.
TCCTCTTTGTGTTTAACCCCTGGAAATGTAGTTCTGTCTTGAAAACTCAACTACGCCTTGAAAACTACGTTTGTTCTATTCATCAAAATGTAAACTCCACAAGGTCAGGAACTTGTGTCTGTTTGGTTCACTTCCACAGCACTTAGAACACTACCTGGTACATAGGAAAGGTGTTCAATAATATTTGGCAAACGAGTAAGTTAATTTTAGCCAGCATTTCTGGTGTTTTGTAGCTAGGAGTGGGGTGAGAGTTTCCGGGTTATCTAGTATATGATATTTCTAGAAATGGAAGTCAAATCCATGCCCTTTCCACTGTGCTGTGCTATCGTTTATATTTACAGTTACAGTGAGATTTTCAGAGTGTGTTTCCAAAGTCAACATATGACAACTATAGCCAGAGGGAAATAATCTTCTTCAGGCTCATCTTAACCATCACATTCTATTAAGAAATTGGATTCTCCAATTGCATAGGTAGAGTGCAACCAGATTTCGCCTATAGGTAAATTCTAATTCAGCACCAGCTGCGAGCTAAGAGCTTGCCAGAAGTTTCCTTAGAAAGTTCTCTAGACACAACTCTCTGTCATCAACAAAGCTTCATATGTTACCCATGAGTGATAATAGATCTATCTACTGAACACTCACTCTGTGCCACGTACTCCTGCAAATGCTTTACATTTACTAACTCATTTACAGATGTAGAAACTGAGGCACAAAGGGGTTAAGTAACTTGCAAAGGCAACACAGGAAATGGCAGAGCCAGGGTTTCTCCAGGCATATTGGCTCCAAAGTACATGAGCTTAACAATTACGCTATGCAGCCCCATGTTTATTTGCATTATCTAGTCTCATCCCCTATCCCATTCTAACAGGAATTTTAACACTCAATGGTAAAATATAATTATAGGGCGAAATCCCTTTATTCTTTTTTCATGAAGCCAGAAGTTACAGCCTATAGTATCATCTGTCACCAGCACTGCCACAATAGGGTTTGTCAGAGCAACTGAGGAGGTGTAAACAATGGCTAAAGCACACTTTTTTGCCTTCCAGCATATAGAATGACTCAGATTTCTATTGAGTGAAGGAGAAGTAAGGGAAAAGTATCATATTAACTCTTCAAAATTGGGAGGGAAGGTGCAGCGTGAATACATACATAGTATCTATCACTCAAAAAAAAAAAAAAGAAAAATCTGGTTTTTTAATATAAGACTCCTTTTGGGTTCTTCAGTCAGGAAAATGATTTAGTCTGATACCCATCAATGAATATATTAGACTGGCTTCAACTAGCAGCTGCAGAGGAAGATTTAGAGAACAGTTAGTTTAAAGTTGGAAAATCACTAAAATATCCAGGCAACGTATCAACCTTGCTCTGAGTTTACTAAACCCAATAAACGGAACTGTTTAAAAACATTAAGAATGATGCATGAATAATGCAAATCGATCCAACTTTATTACTTTTTCCGTACTGCTTTCTTAATGGCCCAACTTTCAGCTGCACATTCACACTACTATATGAGGGTGCATTTCAGCAGTTAATTCCATAGTAATTACAGATATTAAGGATTCAGCACACTGAGGAAATATCTCAATGAGAGACAGGCTACGTGAGACACAATTAGAAGGCACCATATATAAACACTAGTCCCATTTTGCAGAAGAAACGGACAATCAGTGAAATGAGACAGAGATATTGGCTGCAGAGAAGAGGAAAATGCTAATATCAAGAAAAACTTGCTATGTTCCAGGCACTGGATATGAATTTTATTATATACATTTATTGTAGCTAATATACACAAAAACCCTGGGGTGTAGTTACTATTGCTATTCCCATTTTATAGGTGAGGAAACTGAGAATCAGAATGGTAAAGTGACTTTCTTAAGGTCATAGGATTAATAAGTGCTAAAACTGATACTTGAACTCAACCCATACTCCAGAGTACGCTCTTAGCCACTCTCCTATACTGCCTCACATAGCAAAAGAAGTAAATATTAAAAAATAATTCACCAAAATTTTATGAAGTGTCTGCTATGTGTCTCCCACTGTGATAAGCACTGAGAGTGTAGGCAGCAGCATAGAATTGAGGAGAATGGGTTTCCAGGTATCTTGGAGATTAGAAAGGCTCCAAGATGTTCTCCATACTAGCTTCTAAAAAAGTCATAGAAAAATTGGAAAATGACATTTATTGTATCAGAAAGTCAGTCCTCCTTGGGCTCTGCTCCAGCAGCAAGACGTCATCTCAGTCTGTCAACATGGCATGCAATGAATGCAGCCCAAAAAAGAATATCTGGACAGGTTCTAAGATCCTTAAGATTCCCATGGAGGTTCTCATGTTTGAGAAGCATTTCAGAGCATGTATTCAACAGGTGGTCATGTTCATTTTATTTTATTTTCATCAATGTTGTCCCATTTGGAATCACTCAATCCATAAGTATGTATGAGTCTCTACCATTGTATCAGACATTATGAGTACAATAATGTATGAGACACAGTGCTTAGCAACAAAGAATCTACACTCTAGTGAATAGACAATGAACTCCCATGAAACAATTACTAGCAAAGACATTTATGATAAAATGCTCACTTATTCATTACAAATGCTTAAGGGAGTGAAACTGAGTTGAATTGTTCAGAGAAGGCTTCATGGAGACTAAGACCCTAGCAAGGCCTTGAAGGATAGAGGACTTGAAGTAATGGGAGAGGAGAGGAAGAAGGCCACTTCTAGTCTGAAAGAACAGTCTGACATAGGCCTTATGTAGCAGTGGCATGATACAGGGACCTGAAGAGAAACTAGAGCCATGCCAGATAGGGACCCCAGATCAACCAATGCAATCTGAGAAGTAAATGTGTTAACTAAAGGTATTAATCAAACTAGAGAGCCCAGAAGCCAAAGACCAGAGATGGAGGCAAGTATTGGGAACCAGAGAGTGCCAACAGCTACCAGGACCCAGGCTATGTATTCTGTGGCCAGACTTACCTAGGTTTGAATTCTACTTTGCCACATACTATCTAGGTCAGCTTATATAACTCTTCTGAGCCGACTTTCTCATCAGTGGAATGGGGATAACAATACCTACCATATGGTGTGTTATTGGGGAATTAAGTGAGACCGTATACATGAAAGAGTTTTCATACTATAAAGTTCTGTATGAGTGTCAGCTATTATTAGTTAATGTTATATGTATAGCTGTTGTTATATGTAGATAGGACCAAAATTGGGGGGATCTTCTAGTCAGGAAAGTTGACAATGATTCTCAATATGAGATGTGGGCAACTGACTGTAGGAGTGAATTCGAATTTCTGGGGGCTTGTTGTTTGTTTGTTCATTTGCTCTTTCTCCTTTAGAATCTGATAAATTCCTTTCCCCCAATAAATGTCCAGATGATGATCAGTACAACAGGGAACCACTTTACTGGTAAGCTGATAAGAGCCTGTCATACCCCCAGTATGTTGAGACAGTAAAAAGGTTAAAATCCCATTGATCTCGGAACTTATTTCAGTATTTTGAGTATGAGGTGATAAATGGTAGCAGTAGCAATGGAAAGAAAGGAACAAGTTTGAAAGATATTGTGAGAGAAGATGAAGAAAATAGATAGGAAACATTTTGGAGTACTAAATACATGATATTCTACTGTTGAGCAAAATGAGCAAGTAAGAAGCAGAGGCAGAATTGCAACCTAGTTCTGACTGACTCCAAAGAAAGAGAGAACTCTTTCCTCAGATCAGATGGGAAGGAAAAAAGGAGAATGAACAATGGCCTTTAGGGTATTTTAAACTGAAAGACTGAAGAGAACAGAAATCGACAAGCTTAGAAGGTAAACGTATCTACAAGAGAATGCTGTATGAGTTCTGAAGTATATGACATCAGAATCTTAGTATTTAGAAATCAGTTTACTCTTAAATTTCAGTATTCTCAGCAATTGTCTCCTAAGTCAGCCACCTCCTGATTCACTCTGTGATGTACAGACCATGTTTTTGCCCTTTGGGTCCCAATCAATAGTGCTTAGGGGTGATTGATTAGTAGCAAAGTTAACTCTGTGCTAAGTCAGGCATGTCCTTTTTAACTGAAGGTGCACGTTTGGGGGACAACCAGATAGCGCAAAAGGTGCCATCTCAGATCCTTGAGAATCTGCCATGCAGGCAACCAACAGAATTATCAATCCAAACTGAATGAACTAAATGCACAATGTCTGAATACTCGGCTTATAATGCGTATGATTTTTGCAGCACATCATTTGACTTTATTTGGTTTGATAGTTTTGAGTCAAGTTCAGATAAAGGTATGAAGGGCATCTTGTTGTTGTTCCTCTAGTTGGAATTGTTTAATTGATAATTCTTCACTTTTATTTTGTTTTACTTTCTGCCCCCGGTCCATTAAACAGGGAAAGAAAGGTAAAACAGAATTAAGATTCAAATTATTCAATAGGATACAACAAGTATCCCAAATCAACAGAGCCAAACTAAAGGAGATTCTGATGTACAGGTAACCCTTGAACAACATGGGTTTAAACTGCATGGGTCTACTTATATATGGATTTTTCTCAATAAATACTACAGTACTACATGATCTATGATTGGCTGAACCCATGGATGGAGAACTGTGGATACGGTAGAATCAGAGGTACAGAGGAACCATGTATGGGAAGGCCAACTATAAGTTATATGCAGATTTTCGACTGCTCAGAGGGGCGGTGCTCCTAGCTCCCTCGTTGTTACAGGGTCAACTGTATATTAAAAAAAATCAAGTGAACAAAGGCAAACTGAGAGGAGACTTTCCAGAGATTCACACACACACACACAAAAAGAATGGAAGTCTATGTTGACCACAATGTCAATATGAGCCCAAATTATGGCGTGACTGGTAAAAAGCCCAAAGGAATCTTGGGTTTATTTACTCAGAACTATTTGTTGTGCACCTACTATGTGTTAGGCACTGTATCCTGGGTATGGGCAATAAGGAAGTACATCCTCAGGAAAGAATTTTAAAAGAATAATAAGACTGACTTTAGTAGTTCTTTTTTATTATTAATATGAGCTAGCAATTCTAATAATTTAGAATTATTTAATTCTAAATAATTTCTCTCCCTGCATGGGAGAATCACTCCTACCAATCTTCCTCCTGCCTCCAACCCTGGGTACACTTCTGGAATCCAGATTTGTGTGACTGTAAAATTCATCTTTCTTCCATTAGAGCTGTATCTTTCAAACTTTTTTGACCACAAGCCTCAGTAAGAAATATATTTTACATGTGACCCAGTATACACACACACACACACACACACACAGAGACTATGATCACATAACTGACATAAAAATTTCATAAAATAATACCATTACTGTGGGCAATGCACTCTAATATTTTCTACTATATTCTGTTTCAAAATAAAAAGAAGAAAGGGAGAGAGAAAGAAAGAAAAGAAAGATAGGAAGGAAGGAAGGAAGGAAGGAAGGAAGGAAGGAAGGAAGGAAGAAAGAAAAGGGAAAGGGGGAAAAAAGTGAATCTTTTCCTACTAAATTTCACAACTCATTATGTGACCCACAGTTTGAAAAATAAGGCACTATAGTGTAGTATACTGTTCTTCCTTCCAGATACAGGTGGACAGAATGCAGGATGGCAGGGAGATAACATCCTGAGTTTAAGCATTAACCATAGGAATTCTCAAAGTAGAAAACTGCAGGACTGAATTTGCACACTCTGCCTCTGAATTGTTTCTTGATTATATTATGCTTCATATAGCTTTTATTTACTTAACCCCAAAACCTTGGGAGGAAAAGTTGGTGTTTTTGTTCTGGTTTGGTTTTTTGCAGCCTACCTATAGTATTCAAGTTATATTCTGACACAATTCTGGTCTGCTGTGACATGGTTAGCTTTTGAGGGAGAAGCAAAAATCTTAATTTTCTTTTCTTTGAGGAAGAAAAAAATCTTTGAAATTTATTCAGGGCAGGAGCGCAATGGGAAAAGAATTTATACTGTAATCCTCAAAGGAGTAGAACATGAATTGAATTAATGTTTCTTCAGGATATGGGATTCTTTTCTTATGAATAAAATCTTTTGAGATCAGGTAGGAAGTTGTAACCATTTTTCTCTTTTATTACTTTTTCTGATACGTTGCTTTGAATATTTGGTTTTATACTGGCAGTGAGGGATGACCAACACACCAGCCTGACTGTGTAATACCATTTTCCTGAGTTGATTCCATTCAGTAGGGTCTTTTCTAGTATGGACAGCTGAAGGAAACAGATCAAGTTAGTTTCAAGAAACTAACAAGTTTAGTGTGATCTGGTTCTTTCATTTAGTTCATCATGTAATAGTTAGTAATAATCCTTACTAAAGAGCTTTGTAATAGCCATTTATTTCAATCATGTAACAGTTTCCCTTGACCATTTTAGAGGTTCATAGGTCCCCTTATTCATGTGCTACCTATGTTCATGGTCCCTCGTTACGTAGAGCTGAAAAATGTAGCCCATTCTAAGTGCGTTTCTTTATGAAACTATGAGACTGATTGGTTAATTCAGACAAAATGATCAAATAATTCAAAATGAATCGAAATGAAGGATGGATTAAACTTAACCAGGGTTGGATAACACTTGGGTGTAGATTGACAAACCACTGGCACTGCTCTGCTTGATTTGCAGTCATGTCAGTCAAAGGTTGCCTTTTTTGTTCCCCCGATGAGGTTTTGTTATGTCTCTTAACTAGCTTATATAGCTCCTACCTAGGATACATTAATTCAAACTACTTCTTTGGCTGGTTTCGACTGTCTTGACCAGCTGAAGAAGGTTTCAGTCAGTTAATAAGAACTAAGATGAAGGGGCTTCCCTGGTGGCGCAGTGGTTGAGAATCCGCCTGCCAATGCAGGGGACATGTGTTTGAGCCCTGGTCCAGGAAGATCCCACATGCTGCAGAGCAACTAAGCCGGAGCGCCACAACTACTGAGCCTGCGCTCTGGAGCCCGCAAGCCACGACTGCTGAAGCCCGCACCCCTACTGCCTGTGCTCCACAAGGAGAAGCCACCGCAGTGAGAAGCCCACGCACCAAAATGAAGAGTAGCCCCTGTTCACGGCAACTACAGAAAACCCGCGCACAGCAACAAAGACCCAACACAGCCAAAAATAAGTAAATAAATAAATAATTGACTAATTTTAAAAAAAAGAACTAAGATGAATAGTGGCTTGATTACAATGACTAGCTTGCCTGAACTACCTGGTTGTTGCACTACCACCAGTCAGCAATTTGACCAAATCAGTATTTGCCTAAGTTGATTAGTCTATTCAATCTGAAGTTGAAATAACTATGGCAGGTAGGAAAACCTGAAAAAAAATATTTTTACTGAATTCTTCTAATTACACGCAATCTTAACCATTTTTCAGAAAAGAGTAAACTCTCTGTATTACATAAGGTTCTCAAGAGAAACAGAACCAAACAGAAACCATGAACCAATAGGATTCTCAAGAGAAACAGAAAAAATATTGTAAAACTGTATTTTATACACACACACACACACACACACACACACACACACACACACACACACACACACTCATGCAGTTATGGAGGCTGAGAAATCCCAAGATCTGCAGTCAATAAGCTGGGGATCCAGAAGAGCCAATGTGTAGTTGCAGTCTGAGTCCAAAGGCTTGAGAACCAGGAGAGCCAATGACAAAAGTTCCAGTCTAAAAGCTGGCAGGCTCTAGACCGAAGAAAGGCCAGTGTTTCACCTGAGTTCATAGGCTGGAAAAGACCAATGTCCCAGCTCAAGTAGTCAGCCTAGAGGAGTTCCTCTTACCCAGCCTTTGTGTAGTATTCAGATCTTCAGTTGATTAGATGAGGCTAACCCACATCAGGGAGGGCAATCTGCTTTACTCAGTCTACCCATTTCAAATGTTAATCGCATCCAGACCCTCACAGAGACACCCAGAATAATGTTTGGCCAAATGTCTGGCTATTCCATGGCCCAATCAAGTTGACACATAAATTACCCATCACTCTCCCTGATTGTTTCTCTGCTGGCTGACTTTTAAGGGAGTCCCATGATACTGTCTCCTTAAAGGTTTTATTTACATAATATGAGTTGGCTTCACTTATAGCTGGAGTCTATGACAGTCTAAATGCTTTGGTATATGGAATATCAGGGTGCCCCTCAAACGAAAGATATTCCCCATCTCTAACCTAACAGAATTCCTGAACTTTCACCATTAGAGTTATTCTTTTGGGATAAAGCAAAGTGGGTCACATGCACTAAAATGCAAACATCCACGGAAGGTAAACACAGTAACTCCTTATCAGTATTGACATAAATTAGTTTGTACAAGTTTTCAAGTGTTTTAAAAGAGGTCCCTTTGTAAATGGGAAATGGAAAAGGAAAATTTGAAGACAGAATATCTAGGTTCTGAGAACAGCTACAATGTGCATGTGTGTGGGAGTGGTTGGTCCTGACACATCTTAGGGGCAACTGGGGGCACTCAGCAACAGGGAAGAGATACACGAAACATGGAAACAGCACGCAAAGGACAAGTGGGAAGGAATCAAAGATGTATACTATTTTATCATTTTTTCTGAACTTGTTTTGATTGTATGACTAGGTAGATCAAAAGTGACCAAGCAATTCAGTCAATAACGTTTCCTATGGTCATTACTATGGTCTGGAAAAAGGTAAAGACTGAGAAACGGTTTGCTATCTGGGGGCTCCAATGGAATCAATCTGGCCACTCACATGCAAATCAACTCTTATTTCCTAGACCCAGTCTGCAACTTCCAGCAACCCTGTCACCTCATCCAACTTCTCTCCGCTGTCACAGATTTCCCTAAGGCTCAGTTACGTTTGTGAGGTCTTTATGTAAACATCTCAGTCTTTGTGCCTGAGAACCAAAAGACTCCCATGGTTAATACAGAGTCCTAGCTTTGGAAACTCATTCATGATGGGAGGGGCACACAGTAAAATTGTCCAAACCTCCTAAAACCATGGAACATTAGGGAAGCAGGAGGAGGTTGTTCCACCAGATCTATTTTCTGTTCTCTTTAATTAATCATTGTCCAAACACCAGCACTGTCCAAGATCCAGCAAATCTTACCCAGAAGACCTACCACAAGTAAAAGTTAATTGTTCTCTCTGCCTTTTTACTGGCCAGTTTAGAATGTTTTGCAGGTGGTCAAATGATATTAATTATCTGCAACAAAGGGGAGGATGCTCCTAAATGAACCTAAAGGTAGAACATAGCCTAATATATTACGTAGAATGAATTCTCAGCAAGCACTGATAGTCTTTATAACTGCAGCAGCAGAGGCTGTGTAGGTGAGTGCAGCAATTAGTTTGTGCTTAGTGAGAGGGACTCCATTATGCTGAGTGGAAAGTATTTGTATCTTTTTCATTCAAAAATGATTGAGAACAAGAGCAAAAATTGGGACAGTGAATAGGGACAGAGTGACCACATTGAGCAATGCAATTCTGTGAATGCACTCCAAAATCATCTTGGAGACCACAGATAAGACTGTGGCAAAATATTGTAGTAGCACCTGTGGGTATCTATTGTCCTCATGAAAAGCAAAAATTAATCAATAATTTACATTGTCAAAATTATCTGGGCAAGATCCTCCCTTAGTTGAGTACAGTGTCAGTGCAAAGTGAACGGTTAATTTGGAGACGAGGAAACATCACCATTATATTGACAGAAGCCACCTCCTGTTTCCATCATGCTTTTGCTGCTAAGAAAAAACAGCCCTGATTTCCAGGAACAGGTCTGACACTTAGGCTCAAGCGTTGTTAGAACCTGGCCTGGTGCTCGTGGCTAGGCCATGTTGTTCTCCTGCTGGGTATGAACAATCTCACAGAATGCCAAGATTAGACAAGGTCGCTCTGTGACCACAGTAAAGAGAAAAAACTTCATAATTTTCATCTAAAAACCAAAAAAAGAGTATTTCCCAAATCACAAAATACTTAACATCTTTCTCTCCTGGCTAATATAAGCGACCACTGCTTCTTTACCAATTACAACTTTAGCCTCACTCTAATCTGTCCTCCCTGTAGATAAGATTTATTGAGATACCCACTGAAAGAACTGTCCCCACTTCCTGACAGCACCCACCAGAGAGAATCCTTGCTTCCTTGGGCCCTCCCCCAAATCACCTAACCAAAGCCCAAATCCTATAATAAGTCCTTTCTAATGCTCTCTCACTGAGACACCCCCGTGGTTCTCCATGGTGTGTGTTCTCCCTACTTGCAAGGAGTATTCAACCCAACTTATTCAATTACAGGTGTGTTCCAGGTGATCTTTGGCTGAACAACATGACACTACCTTTAAAAAGAAGTGGGAAGCTCGGTGGGGGGCAAAGTTTGGTAGGGTGGCTAAAGGAACAAACTCTGATCTCCCTATCTTTTGCTCTTCTCCCTTTGTAATTTCCAGTCAGTAAGAATCTACAAAAAATGAAATTAATACCAAAACTATAATAAATGCTTTGGTTATTCTCCCTTGGAGACTCCCAGCAGATAAGACTGCTTGGCCAACTTTCCAGCCATTAGTTTATAGACTGTATAAGTCAGTGTCCACTTTCCAGGGGACTTTGGCTATTTCAGCTGTTGTACTTATGTCAGTTACTCACTATATGCAGGAAGCCTATCCCAGTAAGTATCTTTTCACACAGTGGTTTCAAAGTTATGGTTCATCTTCTGGTAAGACAGGCCAAAGAAACATTCCTTGGGTAATTTTCTCTAAATCATGCCATTTTTATCGAACTCCCACTACTTACAAAGTACAATTTTAGGTTCTGGAAACACAATGATAGATAAGACAGAGTTTTTGTCCTCATGGAGCTTAAATTCTAGTTGGAGAAACAGAAGATAAACAAGTAAACAAATAATTCAAGTACCACCTCCTCAGTTTTCTTGACAACCCAGCTCAATTCAACTCTCCTTCCTCTGAACTCCTATATTAATGACTGTGTCACAAATTTCTGTGTTTGCTTATTCACTGTCTTAGAATTGTTGAAGGAACAAGTTAGGTTTTTTGAAAAATAATAAGAGAAGTTTCCATGATGCACAGCTGCTAATTTTCAATATCATGTGGAAGGAGTATACTTGCGATGAGTGATCTTAAGGAAAAGAACTTGATGGCTACTCCAGGAAAGCAGAGTTGAGCCCTACACAAGCAACTACCTTCTAAAAGTCAGCTATCTGAATACCAAGTAGATGACCTCCAGAATTAATTAGATCCCTGTTACTATTGAGTATTCAAACAGATATCAAGCAACCTCTTGACGGATACAGTTAAGGAGTATTCAAGCATCAGAATGCAGGTTGAATTAAATGCTTTTTAAGGTCCCTTAAGTTTCTAAGAATCAATGATTTGTGCATTGTTCTCTAAGTATATAAGGCACCCCCCATTACGCTGGAAGCTAATTGTGAGCAAGAATCTTGACTTTCCTATTATTTTATTCCCCAGATCCCTACTGTGTATAACACAGTTCTAGGTCTACAATGAGAGCGTAATAATTACTTCCTCACTTTATTATTCCCGCTATAAGAAGGCCACTGCTAACTGGGCCACAACCCTCTGGGATTTCCAGCAGTGGTGGCAAGATCTGAGTTGAAAATATAGCACTGAAGACATTATGCCACACTCCTCTTTTTTTTTTTCTTTTAGGATTATATTCTTAAGGACCAAGTGTTCCAAGATAAAAGGCCATGTGTTGTCAATGGTCTATGTTTTCACAGACTCATTGCCATATTCACACAAGTTGCCAAGCTCTCCAAGTATTCCTATCTTAACTACCAACCATAACCTTGAACCTGACAGTGGACAGCCTTATTATTCTTTTCTGTACCTCATTTTCACCATCCTATATTCATATTTTATCATTTCTCCTACTTATTCCATCAGAATAAATAAAGAGGCAGGCATGGTAGTTAGATTGATATTAACCCAAAGTGGCAGAGGACTACAGATGCACTAGGCTAGGTCCTCCTCTGGGCTGAGCAAGCAGGCAAGCGTCTATCTACCTAGCTGATTGATGAGGTGACCATTAATTAGCAGCTTAAGGCTAACACCTGGGAAAAACCACGGGCCTGTGAACAAAGCTTGTGATTCATGATTCCCTCCTTTTAACTTTATTGCTATTATCTCACAGGAGACCACTGTTGTAAGCTTGTTAAGCTCTGAAAGGCCATATGAGAAGGTGGATTGAAGAGTCAGTTATGAAGGGAGACCGAAAACTTGCTTGAGAAACAAATTATGATTAACTGAATGCAAACCTGAAGTCAAACAGGTCAGGACACAATTAAATGCAGCTGTGTTCCTTTCGTCCGCCTCAGAGCATCAGCTACAATCACTCTCTTTCCCTCTTATTGACTTGTAATAAAATCTTGTTGGATGGGCATAATGGGAATTTGCAGAGAGGAGGGACTGTATGGTGTCTGGGTATACAGATGGTAATCATCTTTATTTATCTACGACCCTGAAGTCACACCTACCCCAAGATAACCACCATACAGACTATTAGCTTCTGTTCTGCCTTGAAATCTCAATGGCAATAAAGAGTGCCTTCGGACACTTGATCAGTCCTCAAAATGATCCTCGGGCACCGTGTTTTATCTAGCCTCATATTTTATCCGGGTTGATATTGCCTGGGAGTTCAATCCTTGAGCTGAATGAGCCAAGGCAAGATTTTTTTCCTGTTTCCAATTTGACTTGTTGAGAGTGACTCAAGCTACTCAACTGAAGCTGGGTAGCTTGGGATATTTTGTTAAGCGTTACTGTTTTGAATACCAAAGGCTATGTCTACGTGTACAAATCAGGCTGACCAAATTCAGAATGCTGACTGATTGATTTCAACTAACTGAAGTCAGTGACTGGAAAGGAGCAGAGGTAATTCTAATAAATGCCAAAAGTCAAATTTGACTGAATTGTTGAACCCATCGAACGCATGATTCAGGTGACTCATAGGCGAAGCTAATGTCTGCATTCTTTCTTTCTTTTCAAGAAAAAAAATGCAGAAAGGAATAAATTGAGGTGATCTTAATAGAGCATTAACCACAATATTGGGCATACTAAAGGCATTCTAGATAACTGCTGACTGGGTAATCTGCCAGCATACCTTTTCAAAACAGTAGACTAACCTCTCACAGTCCCTCCAACTCCCACCCCAGCAGCTTTTGGGACTGGGAGGCTTAGTCATATTTCTAAGCATAGAACCAAAGTAAAATGGGTCTTTGCTGGCGAGGAGGTGGGGGGCAGTGTTTGTTTTTCTAGAAACATTTTATTATCTCTGCCTAGGTTTAGCATTTCATAATGTCTGTACTTTTTTGTTAGCCTGTCTGTGAGACTTCATGAAGAAGCAAATTAAAGGATCAAGAATTTTCTTTACAGAAAAAAACCCTATGGAACATAATATTTCACTTCAGCAGTGTCATAATTTACCAAGTCTTTAATAACGTAACTTTCGCAGAATGAAGAAAGGTCAGACTTCTATCCCTAAATCGCCTTCAGATAATGGCAGCTTTTGTTCTTCCCCACCATTGTAAGGTCAATCCTAGCCATCAAGAGGTCAATGTTTTCATTATTTAGTACTTGGATATGAGTTAAATGCCTTTTCCCCTAAGTTTAGTGCTTGCTTCCAGATATCTCCCCAAACTTCAGATAACATAATGTTGGAAGAAAAGAAACCTGGAGTGCATTTCCCTCCGTTTATCCCTCATTGCATGGTACATGAAAATAAGGTGAAACTGGTATTCTGTCTGTGCTCACAAGAGCTAGGGTTAATGAATCTTAGATCCACTAAAAACAGTTCTTTAAAAAATCCCACCACGTTTAAATATGTTCTGCACTCAGAACATATTTAAACAAAAGTAAAACTGGGATTCAGAAATATGTGAAAATTGTTTAAAAGCATCCAGAAACAAGGGTGTCATCCAAGAGCAGTAAACCTACACTCACTGTGGGTTAAATAAACTATATTTAATATGTCACACATGTATACTATCCACTCTAGGGAAGGAATCTATTTCAGCTGCTCTTGTTTATCACGTCTCATCTCAAGACTATAGCCTCAATGGGGAAGCTGAGTGGATGACTTCACATGTCAGTAGTTTTCAAACATGTGGATAAATATTACCTGGTAGGTATGTTAAAATGCAGATTCCCAGGTCTTGCCCTCAAATATTCTGAATCAGCTAATTTGGTAGAGTGTCTGTTAATCCACGTTTTAAATATGGCCCTTCAAGTGAGTTCAATACAGTTGGTCAGTAGGCCACCCTTTGAGAAACAACAGCAAACATGGTGTGTGTAATTAAAGTATTCAAAAATGGTCACTGGGGCTTCGCTGGTGGCGCAGTGGTTGAGAGTCCACCTGCCGATGCAGGGGACGCGGGTTCGTGCCCCGGTCCGGGAAGATCCCACATGCCGCGGAGCGGCTGGGCCCGTGAGCCATGGCCGCTGAGCCTGCGCGTCCGGAGCCTGTGCTCCGCAACGGGAGAGGCCGCAACAGTGAGAGGCCCGCGTACCGCAAAAAAAAAAAAAAAATGATCACTGACCTATCACTGAGCCTAGAAATTTTGTCATTTGAAAGTTAAAATGTCAGATCAGATCCTCCTGGAGTAACACAGCAGACATTATGGCAAAATGTGTAAGATTCTTTCCATTTGACATCAGGTTTGGGGAAAGGAGCACTGGATGCCTGGAAGGCAAACTCTATAAATCTCCTAATTTGTTGCTTAGATCCTGTCCTTTTCTTTCCCATGAACTACATGATCCCTGAAGGCATGGTCACATCTAAGAAAAAATTTTCAAAGGCAATGCTTCACAGTGTGTTCACTAGACAGAATGATAACATGTCAGAATTACAGAGGTTCTCAGGGATGGTGAAATCCAACCTAGTTCTTTGATCTCTACCCCTACTCTCCACTGGGCAGCTCTTTGGTTGACTTTCCCCTTTGTCCAAGAATTTGGTCCCTTTTGTCTCACTTTGATAATTTCACTTCTTGATCACTGCCTTTGATAACCTCCTCGGCCCTTGCTACTTTCCAGCCCTGGCTTGCAGTAGCATGATTTAGCTGCTGTCCAAGAACTTGCTTGATCACTGACCCATCTAATTTACCAGCCACTGATTTTACACCACTGCGCCTAATCCTCTAGTTGCTCTGGCACAACATTATACTCGAGTTTTTCTTTAATTAACACCTTGCAGAAACTCCATAGGATTTAATTTCCTTCTGTGGGTAAATGAGATAAAGTAAAAGGCCTTGATCCTCATGGAGAATAGGGTCCCGGGAGCTAGGATGGCTATTCCTCCATCTCTGCTTTTTTGATCCTATCTATGGCTCCTGATAGATGGTTTCATGACACCCCGTTGGTCAGACCCTTGGGCTGCTGCCCCAACACTCTGAATCATAGCTATAAAATCACCACTGCTTAGGATTCCTACCTTCTCTGCAAAGGCCAATAAACTTTTAAAGCTCCACCTTCTCCTTGGAGGCTATTTGAATGCTCCTAAGATTTGAAATGGTTGATCACTCCCTACTCCCTGAAATACTTTCTTCCCTTGGATGCTATGCTTTCTTGGTAAAAAAAAAAAAAAAGAAAAGAAAAAGAAAAAAGAAATGGAGTTCTCTGACTGAAACAGAGGTAGGAGTGGGGGTCCCTGAACCATGCCCCCTGAGCCTCCCACTTGCCTTCCCCTTACTCATAATGGCCTTCTAGTAAATCAATATAATCCCCAAGATCTCTAGAAGTTTGGAAGTACAAACCATGAGAAAACATGTTCTAAGAACAATTCTAGGTGATGGTGATACATGTATAGTAGTTGCATTTTAGATCACTCAGGGATAAATCAAATTCTGTCCAATAATCAGATGACTATCACTAACAAAAGACATGCATGTATTTTTCACATACATAGACACACACACACAATCTGTGCATCAAGTTAGGAAGCTTATGTTTCCACTAGGAGAACCGAATAATAACAATAATAATAACAACTAATATTTATAGGGTAAAATCTATGTGTCGGGTACCATATTGAGTGCCTTACCTTCTGTGTATCACTTATTGTTCACAGCAACCATGTGAGATAACTATGACTACTCCTATTTTACAGATGATGAAACGGGTTGGAGAGATTAAGCAGTTTGCCCATTTAAGTGACAGATTTGCACACAAGCCTCACTGACCCTAAAGCCTTTTCTCTTTTCAACACTCTATGCAGCACTGAAATACTGGCTCAACAGAATGTCTAAAAGCATTTCAAGCATTTCCTTGAAATTCTGTATTTATCACCAGTAGAAACAATACAGCAGTAAAGCAAAAAGATTTGAAAATAAAAGCCGAGCCAAGTAGCAGTGGGAAACAAACTCATAACAAGTTGGGTGTTTCAAAGCAAAGGAGTCCAATGTGCCACAAATCTTTTCAATATTGAACCACTCAAATGCTCTCTCTAATCAGCAGCAGTGCAGACATTTTGGGTTTCACTTTTGATATGAATGTGAAAACTCTGGGTCTAGTATCTCAACACAGCTGTTCCAAGGCCCCTAGGGAAGGGCACTGAGAAAGAAGCCAGTGTGGGCATAGTGGAGATTTTGCCAGATGGTTCCTCTCCACATTAGACTCTTCTCAGCATATTTTATTTATTTAACCCTATCTTGTCTGGTCCCTCACAGAAAACAGTTTTCCTCTAAAGGCAAATTTTCCCCAGATCCTTGTAGAACTTGACATTTTAATAGGCACCATCGTGCATTCTAATTTCATAACTAATAGGTCAGCTTTTTTTCTTATACCCTCAGTCATTTAACAGCTTTCCCAGCAGGATATTTCTTTCATGTAGTCTACCCCTTATTTATTTACGTAAGTTCTCTATCTGTTCCTAGCTCTTGGGGAATCTTCTGGTTTCTAACCTTCCAATGACTTGTCTTTTTCTCCTTTGCAGCATGTCTGTCCTCTCTGTTTGCCTGGTCTGGAAGGTTCCACTTACCTTAACCTTCCCTCTCTGTGGGAAGCTATGATTTAATTGCCTGTATGAATCTGACTCCTTGTCATGTCCATGCTTTCCCTAAGTACTTAAATGTTTCCATTCCAGAGTATTCCCACTATTGTCTCCCCCAGCTCCATTCTTAAACCATAAGTTTCTGAGCCTCACCCGGAGTGCTGTGTGCCTTGTATTAATCCTATACTCTTGTGATTTTCAAACTACTGTAAGTCTTGGGGGTTCTGCAGAGTTACTCCAAGACCACTACAGAATAAGGGGGAGACTCAGGGTACATGGCTCTGGGACCCCCACCAAGAGCTTTAACAAGCACAGCTCCATTTTTATCTTTTTTTAATACTGTTTCACAGAAAATTTCATTTGAAACAAATAATCTACTAAAAATATTTGAGACATATATGTGTGTGTGTGTGTGTATAGACTTAGTAACTCTTGCATTAATTTATGACTCAATTAATCTACAAGCCTGGGGCTGACAGGTAACAAGCCACAAATTACTCTGTAAACAAGATAGGACAACAGTTCAAAACAGAAGATGGATTTGAGCTCCATGCTGTCAACGTTTGATACTGTTGAATTTCTGGTTCATTTCAAAGAAAGAAACATAGGTATAGGTTTGAGAGTTCCAATAAATGTTGCATCATAGGGCAAAGGGTAAGCTTCAGGTACCGCTACAAGAAATAATATGAATGCAATAATAATATTAAAGATTTATTTCTGTAACCAGTTAAGGCACTAAAGTTTGAAGTACTGCAGAAAGGAACTGTGAGCGACAATAGCATCCTTGCCACCCTGTAATTTTTTTTAACATCTTTATTGGAGTATAATTGCTTTACAATGGTGTGTTAGTTTCTGCTTTATAACAAAGTGAATCAGCTATACGTATACATGCGTCCCCATCTCTTCCCTCTTGCCCCTCTTGCGTCTCCCTCCCTCCCACCCTCCCTATCCCACCCCTCCAGGCGGTCACAGAGCACCGAGCTGATCTCCCTGTGCTATGCGGCTGCTTCCCACTAGCTATCTATTTTACATTTGGTAGTGTATATATGTCCCTGCCACTCTCTCACTTCTTCCCAGCTTACCCTTCCCGCTCCCCGTGCCCTCAAGTCCATTCTCTACGTCTGCGTCTTTATTCCTGTCCTGCCCCTGGGTTCTTCAGACCATTTTTTTTTTTTAGATTCCATATATATGTGTTAGCATACAAAAGACTGAGATACCTTCGTTTTTAGGAAAACTTGACATGTGACCATTATTCTCTTGCTAATATTTGGGCCACGTACCTTAAATTGTCTGGTGTACTTTGTCTCTAAAACGTTAGATAAATGGTGGTTGCTCAAGGATGTGAACAATTAGGGCTGAGGCCTGGCGGCAACCAAACATACCTCAAGCAGCTGGGAGAAGTCCTGCTCCTCTAACAGGGGTTATGACGGTGCCCCAAGTCAGCAAGAAGCAGTTACGGAAGCGCCCCTCTGTGCCCCTCAAGAATAAGGAGCAGGGCAAAAGGCAGAGGAGGGATTTGTCACTGGCAAAGCCCACTAACACTTCCTGGGGAATAACAGTAAAATCTGGGTAATAAAATAAAATCTGACCTTTTTCTTTTATCGTCCTTTGTGCTTAGTCTTGTTTCACTTGCTCCCAGGGTGCCACGTGGGGAGGCCTCGCACCAGGCACTTCACAGCAGAGACCCCCGTGTGGAACTGCTGCAACGACGCCTCAGTTCAAGATGGCTGCAGCGGGCCAGGTGCAGAGACGCTGCGCCCACACTGCGATCTGGAGCCAAATGCAGCACAGCTGCCTCAGCCCCACAAGGACTCCACCCCGCCCCTCCCCCACCCCACGGAGACCCCTATAAAGCAGCCCCGCCCATAGCCTGGGGGAGGGGAACATGTGCTCTTGAGTGCAAGCTCGCACCTGGTCCATTCTTTCATCAGAGAATAAATCTTTCCTTTGTTTCTGACCTGACCTCAGTCTTGTTCTACTGGCTCAAATGACACCCTGCAGGGGGTCGCTCATTAGAGCCCAACTCGGAAGGGCTGTTAATAGTTGATCTGATGGCTGGAGATTCAACGGAAATTAGGTTTTTGAAAAAGGAGGGAGGAGAAATCTGAGGAATGTGGGGTGGGGTATATGAGAAAAAAAGAAAATCAGCTGCTTGCAAGGGGTTCAAGGCAAGTAATACCTTCGAGGAAAGCCGGGTTTCCTTTAGGACAAAAATGAAAAGAGCGTTCATAGCCACAGTTGTAAACATTCGGGATGTTGCTCCTAGCAGACCATGATATGCAAGTAATGCATTAAGATGGTTGAGGGGATCAGGGAGGAGTGGGATATTGGGTCAGATTAAGGGAATCTGTGAAATGTGGTATTACCTGGGCTTTGGCTATCTGGGAGCGACTGAGGTAAACAAATTCACAAGGTATGAAGTGATTAGTCCTGGGATTGGGTCTTGTTTTAGTCCTTCTGAGTTGCTATGACAGAATATCATGGACTGAGTAGTTTAAAAAAACATTAATCTCTCACAGTTCTGCAGGCTGGGAAGTCTAAGATCAAGGCCCTGGCAGATGTGGCATCTGGTGAGGACCTGTTTCCCAGTTCACAGATAGCCATCTTCTTGCTGTGTCCTCACATGGCAGAAAGGGCAAGGGAGCTCTGTGGGTCTTTTTTATAAGGACACTCGTTCCTTTCATGAGGGCTTCAACCTTATGATCTAATCACCTCCAAAAGGCTCCACCTCCACATACTATCACATTGGGGATTAGGTTTTAACATATGATTCTGGTGGGGGATACAGATATTCAGTCTATAGCAAGTCTCTTATGGGAAGGTAGGTAATTTGATCTAATTATAGCTTTTTTCTAGGGGGTGGTCTCCTGTGGAATTTCTAGTATTGAGGCTGACAGTGCTGAGGAAGGCTATTACATTAAGCACAAGAAACAATATATATCCCCCTTAGTCCTGCAGTGGGTAATGTTGCCACCTTAAGAGGGGTGAGCTTTCATGCATCACAAGGAAACTGGAGCCCCCCTTAAATCCAGTTCTGGAAGGAGGAACTGGTCTTATCAAGAGTCTTAGAAGCTTTGAAAGACTAGTTTAAATACAGAAGTCCTCAGGGGCTTTTTAAAATAAATTTTATAGAATTCATAAAGGCCTCCTTTACAAACTTCAGTGGCATTGTTGGAAGGGAGCATACCAGGAACTCTTTGGACCACTTTTAAATCCTTTTAGGTGTTTAAAGGTATTACAGTGAGGGGGGAACTGTGCAAGATGGCAGAGTAAAAAGACCCTATGCTCACCTCCTCTCACAAGCACACCAAAATCACAATTATTTGCAGAACTACCATTGATGAATAAGGTATTATAATGAAAAAAAACAGATCATGTGCTAAAATAAGTTTGGAAACTGCTAGGCTCAGCAAGGTTAAAGAGGTTTCTTTTTTGCAGAACATAGTGGAATCCTTAATATGGAATTGTGCAATGTGAATTGCCTAAAAGGGAGATAGAATATTCAGGTAAACAGGAATATAAGCCATGAAGAGTTTGATCCTCCAGAATCACCAACCTGACCCAGGTTTAGAGAAGAGGAAGGGAGAGCCTTGGACTCTAATCCTGTGCTCAAGAGAGAAGACAGGGTCTATGTATAGACTTGCGTTACCAAAAATGCATAAATGAATGGGACTTTTATCAATTCAATCCTATTTCTCATTGGTCTGCACAGTCTCTTCTGAAGGACTTTCAAATGTTAGTGGCTCCCAACACTTTGGTTTTTAGCTTGACTTCCAGCAGTGAATCCCTTAACAAACACCTAAATGCATTTGGAAAGATAGGGACTTAGAGGAATTTTTTTATTGTTGAAACACTTTGTAAAATGAATAATCCTTTTAACTTGTAAAGTAAATAACTCTCCTTAATTCATGTGGTTTGTATGTAAAAACATAAATTGGATTTTACAGGACTAACAATTACTCTGGTACAAAATTTTAGAGAGGAAGAAATACTGACTGCCTATAACTGTCAACTTTGCTCATTTACGCATCCTAACAATTTGACCTATTCTTTAGACTGGAGTCATCAAGAAAGGTTGATGTCCTATAGTTATACAACATAATGTAACGAGGCTTCTATAAAAAGAAAGAAATAGTAGATATCCCATGCTCTTGTATTGGAAGAATTAATACTGTTAAAATGGCCATACTACCCAAAGCAGTCTACAGATTTAATGTGATCCCTATCAAATTACCCATGACATTTTTCACAGAACTAGAACAAATAATCCTAAAATTTATGTGGAACCATAAAAGACCCAGAATTGCCAAAGCAATTCTGAGGAAAAAGAACAAAGCTGGAGGCATAACCCTCCCAGACTTCAGACAATACTACAAAGCTACGGTAATCAAAACAGCATGGTATTGGCACAAAAACAGACATATAGATCAATGGAACAGAATAGAAAACCCAGAAATAAACCCACACACCTATGGTCAGTTAATCTTCAACAAAGGAGGCAAGAATATACAATGGAGAAAAGACAGTCTCTTCAGCAAGTGGTGTTGAGAAAGGTGGACAGCCACATGTAAATCAATGAAGTTAGAATGCACCCTCACACCATACACAAAAATAAATTCAAAACAGCTTAAAGACGTAAGTATAAGACATGACACCATAAAACTCCTAGAAGAGAACACAGGCAAAACATTCTCTGACATGAATCGTAGCAATGTTTTCTTGGTTCAGTCTCCCAAGGCAATAGAAATAAAAGTAAAATAAACAAATGGGACCTAATCAAACTTACAAGCTTTTGCACAGCAAAGGAAACCATAAACAAAATGAAAAGACAACCTATGGACTGGGAGAAAATATTCACAAACAATGCAATAGACAAGGGCTTAATTTCCAAAATATACAAACAGCTTATACAACTCAATAACAAAAAAACAAACAACCCAATCAAAAAATGTGCAGAAGACCTAAATAGACATCTCTCCAAAGAAGACATACAGATGGCCAATAGACACATGAAAAGATGCTCAACATCGCTAACTATTAGTTAAATGCAAATCAAAATTACAATGAGGTATCACCTCACATGGGTCAGAAGGGTCATCATCAAAAAGTCTACAAATAATAAATTCTGGAGAGGGTGTGGAAAATAGGAAAGTCTCCTACATTGTTGGTGGAAATGCAAATTGGTGCAGCTACTATGGAAAACAGTACGGAGGATCCTTAAAAAACTAAAAATAAAATTACCATATGATCCAGCAATCCCACTCCTGGGCATATATCCAGAGAAAACCATAATTCGAAAAGATACATGCACCCCAATGTTCATAGCAGCACTATTTACAATTGGCAAGGTATGGAAGCAAACTAAATGTTCATCAACAGATGAATGGATAAAGATGTGTATACACACACATACACACACACACACTGGAATATTATTCAGCCATAAAAAAGAATGAAATAGTGCCACTTGCAGCAACATGGATGGACCTAGAGCTTATCATACTAAGTAAATTAAGTCAGAAATAGAAAGACAAATATCATATGACATCACTTATATGTGAAATCTAAAATATAATACAAATGAACTTATTTACAAAACAGAAACAAACTCACAAACATAGAAAACAAACTTATGGTTACCAAAGGGGAAAGGGGGAGGGGAGGGATAAATTAGGAGTTTGGGATTAGCAGATACAAACTAACATATATAAAAGAGATAACAAGGTCCTACTGTATAGCATAGGGAACAGTAATCAATATCTTATAATAAACTATAATGGAAAAGAATATGAAAAATAAATAATTAAAATCACCATCATTGCCCATTGGTCAGTGTCTTCGAGCTTCATTTTATATAGTACAAAGAAAGAATCATATTTGGAGAATAACTCACATGTTACTTTACGATACCATTTTCTTTCTATCCTTTACATAAAACAATGGCATAAAATAGAGTTTTCATATTTTAACATGTATTCCCTAAAGAGAGACAGAGCTCTCTCTCTTTAAAATAGCCTTTAATTAATGTCCTGTAACTGGTAGGTGGAATGGAAACAAAAATTCAAAATATGTGATGTTATTTGCTGGTTATGACCCTATCTCCATTTCATCAGACATCAGCAACCTCCTAATTCTTGTTGTTTAATGGAAGAGTTTAGTACAATGAAGAACACAGGGCTGATATATCTGAAATTTTTGCTATTCTAAGCAAAAGTATATATACATATATGAGTTTGCAGATTATCAATTAGCTTAAGCAGTAATAACAAAACAAAGCTGTTTTAGAAAAAATTCTGAAAAAACTTGGGAATCCTCTTATTGGAATTTTTAGGTTTTTCAGAAACTAATAACCAAAACCTACTTTGGGATCTGCATTTTGTTGAAAATCTTTTTAAAACATGCTGCCCACCTTCCTGCCTGAAGAAATCCAGTCTAGAAACCACTTGGAACATGTGAATGATGACTGCTTACCTTGTAGGGACGCAGGGCCATCAATCTGCCAAAGCCTAGTAGAAAGCCTAAGAGAGTAAAAGAAAGGGATCATTTGTATCTTGTTTCAGGGGTTGTGGTAGGCACTTTACATACTTTGTCTCATTGGATTCTCACAGCAACCGTATGAATTAGGAGAAATTAAGTGATTCAGTAGAGGTAGAGCCAGGATGCAATCCCAGGAATATTTCACACTGGTTGAATGTACACTCATTCTAGAACATTCTACAAGTTGGACCTCTTTTTACAAAATCCTAAGTATAAGTTTATCTTCCAATCATTTATCTCCTTTTCTGTAAAGTAAAATGTAGCAGGAAAAAAAAAAGAATGAATATCTGCTTATCTGTTTAAACAAAATTTTACTGAAATTAAGGACTAAATGAAGCATAAACTCCAAATGAAATAACAAAATGCATACATACATTTGAAGAATGTATTACATAGGACTTTTTCTCTAATGATAAACATTTATTTAGAATCTAATATGTGCTGGGAACTGTGCTAAGCACTTTGTATGTAGTACCTGTCAGGGTCCAAGTAGGAAACAGATGGCACACTCAAATGAGATAATTAAGAGTTTAATGAAGAGACTATTTACAAAAGGGTGATCAAGGTTAAAGGATGATGAAGTGCTTCTGAGATAACAATAGCCACAAATCCTTTACCACCTTTACTGAAGAGACATGGAGGAGAGGGCATTAGGGTTGTATCTGTAGCTCTAGGAGAGGACCATCTGACAGGAGCTGTGACTATAGGTAGAAGAACACAGCCACTGGCAACTCATGACAAATCACAGAGGAAACTGAGGGAATAAATACACATACGCTCCTCCTGACCTCTGACCTCCTGGCTGCCTGAACCAACCAGAAGCTAGAAAGCAAGGGAACCCCCTGATGAAGGCACCACAAGCCAGCCTCTCAGGACAGAGAGCAAGGAAGAGCAGGAATTTCGAGGGGAAATGAGAGAGTATTCAGCACACATGTTTTGAATCTCTACAACATTGACACAGTTAGGTCTACTATAATCTTCATTTAACCAATGAATACATACTGAGGTTTAGAGAGATTACTGAGCCCAAGATCCCAATGCCAGTAACTGGAGCCAAGATTCATACCGGACTCTGTCTGAATCCAGAGCTCTTCACCACCACCCCAACTGCACAACAGAATCACCCGTGGAGCACTGTAAAACTGCATTGCCCAAGGCCACATCAAGAAGCTACTAAATCAGGGCTTCCCTGGTGGCGCAGTGGTTGAGAGTCTGCCTGCCGATGCAGGGGGCGCGGGTTCGTGCCCCGGTCTGGCAAGATCCCACATACTGCAGAGCGGCTAGGCCTGTGAGCCATGGCCGCTGAGCCTGCGCGTTCGGAGCCTGTGCTCCGCAACGGGAGAGGCCACAACAGTGAGAGGCCTGTGTACCGCAAAAATAAAAAAAAAAAGAAGCTACTAAATCAAAATCTCCTAGGGAGCCCTGGAGTGTGTATTTTTTTAAAGTCCCACAGTTGACTCTTATGTACACCAGGGCAGAGAAAACACTAGATTTGTTATACATTTCTTCAAAAGTGACTTTGGGTAAGTCAGTTAACCTCTTTGAGTCTGTTATGTCATCTGTAAACTGTGGATAAAATACTAGCATTATAGATCTATTGTTACAATTAAATAAGGTAATATATATAAAACACCTAACATCGTTTCTGACACATTGATGCTGCACGATAAAATGTCTGTTCCCTTTTTTTCCCATGTCTTTTCCTTTGCCTTGAATGAAGCCCGCCTTCAGAATAACTGGCCCAACCACCCAAAGATACTATGGTTTTACAGTTAGCATTTACAAGCGCTAAATCTTTTAAAATCTTGATCTCTGACCCCAAGAAAGTACAGCATTACCCTCATCCAGCACCAACTAATCACAAATCACTGTCTTTATATTAAACCCAGAATAATGAAAATGCACAAAACATCTAAGAAATAAAATAGAAATAAGTAAGAACATTAAAAATGCTAGTGACCTTATAAATCATGTACGATTTTACCAAATAATATTATTTTCCTTGCTCCATGGAAGTAACATCTTCAGTAATAAAACATGTCTTCAGTCCCGCTTCTCTCCCTCAATATCACCCTATGTGTGTGGCTATAACTATCACTTTTCTGCTGATGGTTCACACAACTATAAATTCAATCTTGAAACCTCTTCTGAGCCCCAGGCTCACATATTCAAATGCCTACTGGACATATCTACTTAGATGTTCCACAAACACCTCCTACACATGTCCACTGAACTGAAAAAAAACTGAAATCACAACCACACCTCCTCTACTCCCTTTCTTAGCTAATGGCAACAGCACCCACCCAAGCTAGAAATCTGGTAGTCTATCTTCCATTCAAGTGGTTACCAAATCCTATTAATTCTTTGACTACATTATAATTTTATTATTCCTCTACTTAATGAATATTTAGCTATTCCCAATTTTTTGTTCATAAAAATGATACTGCAATAGGCATTCTTTTAACGCTTCTTTGCTTTTTTGAAAGTCATAAAGTCATGATCTTGTTTTTTTAATTTAGTTTTTTGAATAAGTAAGATATTGACATGGCTCAAAAGTCCCTCCCACTCCATCCATCATCCACCCAGAAACCATTTCACCCATATTCCAGATAACTACTCTTAGTAAGTACTTGTGTATCCTTCCAGAGTGTTTTTGTAAATTTTAAAAGGTATATGGATATTTATTACTTCCTCTTTCTATACAAAAGATGACATTCTTTTTAATGTTAAAATTAATATTTTAATCACATAATGTATTATCAAAGTTTTATATGAGTCAAGCATGAGAAGCTGATTCTGGAGAATGGAAAACCTAGAGATGAGCAAACAAAAATGTATAAAAGATAGATATGACTGGGCCAATTTTACTGGCTCTTGTTAAGTGAATTTAAATATCTTTTATCACCCACAGTGAAAGGCTTTACAGACCTTTTCAGGTGCAAACGAGTTAATGACCTTAGCATTTGATAGGAATATGTATGGGATTTTTATTAGGTTACTTGCCTACAATTTATGATTGAAAAACATGAGTGGTGCAGGACCACCTAAATCATTCTACATTGTTACACACTACTGCCACGTGCACTGATTGGTAATATTTCTTAATTATTCTCGTTCAAATGTTTTGTGAGAAAATGGTAGCCCGGGGAGATGGAGAGATAAAGACAACCTTCAATTAATGCAGGAGTCACTTTGCTCATTAACTATGGAATATCTATCTACAAAGGAAAAAGCAAACTGCAATAACTTTTAGGGAAAGTCATTTGGTAAATGTAACAAAATACTTTAAAATGATGCTCCTAAAGTTTTTTGTGTTTTTTTTAATCAAAATTTTTTTCTTTACTAAGATGTTATTCTTACCTCATATGATTTTTTTTAACATCTTTATTGGAGTATAACAACTTTACAATGGTGTGTTACTTTCTGCTTTATAACAAAGTGAATCAGCTATACATATACATATATCCCCATATCTCCTCCCTCTTGTGTCTCCCTCCCACCCTCCCTATCCCACCCCTCTAGGTGGTCACAAAGCACCAAGCTGAGCTGATCTCCCTGTGCTAAGTGACTGCTTCCCACTAGCTATCTATTTTACATTTGGTAGTATATATAAGTCCAAGAACTCTCACTTCATCTCAGCTTACCCTTCCCCCTCCCCATGTCCACAAGTCCATCCTCTACATCTGAGTCTTTATTCCTGTCCTACCTCTAGGTTCTTCAAAACCATTTTTTTGATTGGATTCCATATATATGTGTTAGCATATGGTATTTATTTTTCCCTTTCTGACTTACTTCACTCTGTATGACAGACTCTAGGTCCATCCATCTCACTACAAATAACTCAATTTCGTTTCTTTTAATGGCTGAGTAATATTCCATTGTATATATATGCCACATCTTCTTTATCCATTCATCTGTCGATGGACACTTAGGTTGCTTCCATCTCCTGGCTATTGTAAATAGAACTGGAATGAACATTTGGTACATGATTCTTTTTGAATTAAGGTTTTCTCAGGGTATATGCCCAGTAGTGGGATTGCTGGGTTGTATGTTACTTCTATTTTTAGTTTTTTAAGGGACCTCCATACTGTTCTCCAGAGTGGCTGTACCAATTTACATTCCCACCAACAGTGCAAGAGGGATCCTTTTTCTCCACACCCTCTCCAGCATTTATTGTTTGTAGATTTTTTGATGATGGCCATTCTGACTGGTGTGAGGTGATACCTCATTGTAGTTTTGATTTCCATGTCTCTAATGATTAGGGATGTTGAGCATTCTTTTATGTGTTTGTTGGCCATCTGTATAACTGCTTTGAGAAATGTCTATTTAGGTCTTCTGCCCATTTTTGGATTGGGTTGTTTTTTTTGATACTGAGCTGCATGAACTGCTTGTATATTTTGGAGATTAATCCTTTGTCAGTTGCTTCTTTTGGAAATATTTTCTCCCATTCTGAGAGTTGTCTTTTTGTCTTGTTTATGGTTTCTTTTGCTGTGCAAAACCTTTTAAGTTTCATTAGGACACATTTATTTTTGTTTTTATTTCCATTTCTCTAAGAGGTGGGTCAAAAAGGATCTTGCTGTGATTTATATCATAGAGTGTGCTGCCTATGTTTTCCTCTAAGAGTTTTACAGTGTCTGGCCTTACATTTAGGTCTTTAATCCATTTTGAGATTATTTTTGTGTATGCTATTAGGGAGTGTTCTAATTTCATTCTTTTACATGTAGCTGTCCAGTATTCCCAGCACCACTTATTAAAGAAGCTGTCTTTTCTCCATTGTATATTCTTGCCTCCTTTATCAAAAATAAGGTGACCATATGTGCATGGGCTTCTCTCTGGGCTTTCTATCCTGTTCCATTGATCTATATTTCTGTTTTTGTGCCAGCACCATGCTGTCTTGATTCCTGTAGCTTTGCAGTTTGGTCTGTAGTCAGGGAGCCTGATTCCTCCAGCTCCGTTTCTCTTTCTCAAGATTGCTTTGGCTATTCGGGGTCTTTTGTGTTTCCATACAAATTGTGCAATTGTTGGTTCTCCTTCTGTGAAAAATGCCATTGGGAGTTTGATAGGGATTGCACTGAATCTGTAGATTGCTTTCGGTAGTATAGTCATTTTCACAATGTTGATTCTTTCAATCCAAGAACATGGTATATCTCTCCATCTGTTTGTATCATCTTTAATTTCTTTCCTCGGTGACTTATAGCTTTCTGCATACAGGTCTTTTGTCTCCTTAGGTAGGTTTATTCCTAGGTATTTTATTCTTCTTGTTGCAGTGGTAAATGGGAGTGTTTCCTTGATTTCTCTTTCAGATTTTTCATCATTAGTGTATAGGAATGGAAGAGATTTTGTGCATTAATTTTGTATCCTGCTACTTTACCAGATTCATTGATTACCTCTAGTAGTTTTCTGGTAGCGTCTTTAGGATTCTCTGTGTATAGTATCATGTCATCTGCAAACTGACAGTTTTACTTCTTCTTTTCCAATTTGGATTCCTTTTATTTCTTTTTCTTCTCTGATTGCTGTGGCTAGGACTTCCAAAACTATGTTGAATAATAGTGGTAAGAGTGGGCAGCCTTGTCTTTTTCCTGATCTTAGTGGAAATGGTTTCAGTTTTTCACCATTGAGACCAATGTTGCCTGTGGGTTTGTCATATACGGCCGTTATTATGCTGAGGTAAGTTTCCTCTATGCCTACTTTCTGGAGGGTTTTTAATCATAAATTGGTGTTGAATTTTGTCAAATGCTTTTTCTGCATCTATTGAGATGATCATATGGTTTTTATCCTTCAGTTTGTTAATAATGGTGTATGACATTGATTGATTTGCATATATTGAAGAATACTTGCAATCCTGGGATAAACTCGAGTTGATCATGGTGTATGAAACATTTAATGTGCTGTTGGACTCTGTTTACTAGTATTTTGGTGAGGTTATTTGCATCTATGTTCATTAGTGATACCGGCCTGTAGTTTTCTTTGTGACATCTTTGTCTGGTTTTGGTATCGGGGGGATGGTGGCCTTGTAGAATGTGTATGGGAATGTTCCTCCCTCTGCTATATTCTGGAAGAGTTTGAGAAGGATAGGTGTCAGCTCTTCTCTAAATGTTTGACAGAATTCACCTGTGAAGCCACCTGGTCCTGGGGTTTTGTTTGTTGGAAGATTTTTAATCCCAGTCTCAATTTCAGTGCTTGTGATTGGTCTATTTATACTTTCTATTTCTTCCTGGTTCAATCTCAGAAGTTGTGTTTTTCGAAGAATTTGTCCATTTCTTCCAGGTTGTCCAATGTATTGGCATGTGGTTACCTGTAGTAATCTCTCGTGATCTTTTGTATTTCTGCAGTGTCAGTTGATACTTCTCCTTTTTCATTTCTAATTCTATTGATTTGAGTCTTCTCCCTTTTTTCTTGATGAGTCTGGCTAATGGTTTATCAATTTTGTTTATCTTCTCAAAGAACCAGCTTTTAGTTTTATTTATCTTTGCTATCATTTCCTTCATTTTTTTTCATTTATTTCTGATCTGATCTTTATGATTTCTTTCCTTCTGCTAACTTTGGGGTTTTTTTGTTCTTTCTCTAAGTGCTTTAAGTGTAAAGTTAGGTTGTTTATTTGAGATGTTTGTTGTTTCTTGAGGTAGGATTGTATTGCTATATACTTCCCTCTTAGAACTGCTTTTGCTACATCCCATAGGTTTTGGGTCATCGTGTTTTCAATGTCATTTGTTTCTAGGTATTTTTTCATTTCCTCTTTGATTTCTTCAGTGATTTCAAGTTATTAAGTAGTGTATTGTTTAGCCTCCATGTGTCTGTATTTTTTAACAGATTTCATCCTGTAATGGATATCTAGTCTCATAGCATTGTGGTTGGAAAAGATACTTGATACGATTTCAATTTTCCTGAATTTCCCAAGGCTTGATTTGTGACCCAAGATATGATCTATCCTGGAGAATGTTCCAGAGCACTTGAGAAGAAAGTGTATTATGTTGTTTTTGGATAGAATGTCCTATAAATATCAATTAAGTCCATCTTGTCTAATGTATTATTTAAGCGTGTGTTTCCTTATTTATTTTCATTTTGGATGATCTGTCCATTGGTGAAAGTGTACTGTTAAAGTCCCCTACTATGACTGTGTTACTGTCGATTTCCCCTTTAATGGCTGTTAGCATTTGCATTATGTACTGAGGTGCTCCTATATTGGGTGCATAAATATTTACAACTGTTTTATCTTCTTCTTGGATTGATCCCTTGATCATTATGTAGTGTTCTTCTCTGTCTCTTCTAATAGTCTTTAAAGTCTATTTTTCTGATATGAGAATTGCTACTCAAGCTTCCTTTTGATTTCCATTTGCATGGAATATCTTTTTCTGTCCCCTCACTTTCAGTCTGTATGTGTCCCTAGGTCTGAAGTGGGTCTCTTGTAGACAGCATATATATGGGTCTTGTTTTTGTATCCATTCAGCTAGTCTATGTCTTTTGGTGGGAGCATTTAATCCATTTACATTTAAGGTAATTATCGATATATATATGTTCCTTTTACCATTTTCTTAATTCTTTTGGGTTTGTTGTAGGTGTTTTCCTTCTCTTGTGTTTCCTGACTAGAGAAGTTCCTTTAGCATTTGTTGTAACGCTGGTTTGGTGGTGCTGAATTCCCTTACCTTTGCTTGTCCATAAAGGTTTTAATTTCTCCATTGAATCTGAATGAGATCCTTGCTGGGTAGGGTAATCTTGGTTGTAGGTTTTTCCCTTTCATCACTTTAAATATGTCCTGCCATTCCCTTCCGGCTTGCAGAGTTTCTGCTGAAAGATCAGCTGTTAACCTTATGGGGATTCCCTTGTATGTTATTTTTCCCTTGCTGCTTTTAATATTTTTTCTTTGTATTTAATTTTTGATAGTTTGATTATTATGTGTCTTGGCATGTTTCTCCTTGGTTTATCCTGTATGGGACTCTCTGTGCTTCCTGGACTTAACTATTTCCTTTCCCATATTAGGGAAGTTTTCAACCATAATATCTCTTCAAATATTTTCTCACTCCCTTTCTTTTTCTCTTCTTCTTCTGGGATCCCTATAATTCGAATGTTGGTGCATTTAATGTTGTCCCAGAGGTCTCTGAGACTGTCCTCAATTCTTTTCATTCTTTTTCCTTATTCTGCTCTGCAGTAGTTATTTCCACTATTTTATCTTCCAGGTCACTTATCCGTTCTTCTGCCTCAGTTATTTTGCTATTGATTCCTTCCAGAGAATTTTTAATTTCATTTATTGTGTTGTTCATCATTGTTTGTTTGACCTTTAGTTCTTCTAGGTCCTTGTTAAACGTTTCTTTTATTTTCTCCATTCTATTTCCAAGATTTTGGATCATCTTTACTATCATTATTCTGAATTTCAGGTAAACTGCCTATTTCCTCTTCATTTGTTTGGTCTGATGGGTTTTTACCTTGCTCCTTCACCTGCTGTGTGTTTCTCTGTCTTCTCATTTTGCTTAACTTACTGTCTTGGGGGTCTCCTTTTCGCAGGCTGCAGGTTCTTTGTTCCCATTGTTTTTGGTGTCTGTCCCTCAGTGGCTAAGGTTGGTTCAGTGGGATGTGTAGGCTTCCTGGTGGAGGGGACTGGTGCCTATGTTCTGGTGGATGAGGCTGGATCTTGTCTCTCCGATGGGCAGGACTGCGTCCGGTGGTGTGTTTTGGGGTGTCTGTGACCTTATTATGATTTTAGGCAGCCTCTCTGCTAATGGTGGGGTTGTGTTCCTGTCTTGCCAATTGTTTGGCATAGGGCGTCCAGCACTGGAGCTTGCTGGTCGTTGAGTGGAGCTGGGTCTTAGCATTGAGATGGAGATCTCTGGGAGAGCTTTCACGCTTTGATATTACATGGAGCTGTGAGGTCTCTGGTGGACCAGTGTCCTGAACTTGGCTCTCCCACCTCAGAGGCACAGGCCTGACACCCAAGTGGAACACCAAGACCCTGTCAGCCACACAGAAAAAGACAAAAAGGAAAACAATATATATATATCACTGCTCCCAAAGTCCACCACCTCAATTTTGGGATGAGTCCTTGTGTATTCAGGTATTCCACAGATGCAGGGTACATCAAGTTGACTGTGGAGCTTTAATCCACTGCTCCTGAGGCTGCTGGGAGAGACTTCCCTTCCTCTTTGTTTGCATAGCTCCTGGGGTTCAGCTTTGGATTTGGACCCACCTCTGCGTGTATGTTGCCTGAGGGTGTCTGTTCCTCTCTCAGGACGGGGTTAAAGGAGCAGCTGATTTGGGGGCTCTGGCTCACTCAGGCGGGGGGAGGGAGGGGTACGGATGTGGGGCGAGCCTGCAGCGGCAGAGGCCGGCATGACGTTGCACCAGCCTGAGGCACGCCGTGTGTTCTCCCGGGGAAGTTGTCCCTGGATCACCGGGACCCTGGCTATGGTGGGCTGCACAGGCTCCAGGGAGGGGAGGTGTGGATAGTGACCTGTGCTCGCACACAGGCTTCTTGGTGGCAGCAGCAGCAGCCTTAGCGTCTCGTGCCCGTCTCTGGGATCTGCGCTGATAGCCATGGCTCACGCCCATCTCTGGCACTCATTTAGGCAGTGCTCTGAATCCCCTCTCCTCGGGCACCGGGAGACAATGGTCTCTTACCTCTTCGGCAGCTCCAGACTTTTCCCCGGACTCCCTCCCGGCTACCCATGGTGCACTAACCCCTTCAGGCTGTGTTCACGCTGCCAGTCCTCTCCCTGCGTTCCGACCGAAGCCCGAGCCTCAGCTCCCAGCCCCACCCACCCTGGCGGGTGAGCAGACAAGCCTCTCGGGCTGGTGAGTGCCGGTCGGCACGATCCCCTGTGCGGGAATCTCTCCGCTTTGCCCTCCGCACCCCGGTGGCTGCGCTCTCCTCCATAGCTCTGAAGCTTCCCCCGTCCACCACCCGCAGTCTCCGCCCGCCAAGGGCCTTCCCAGTGTGTGGAAACCTTTCCTCCTTCACAGCTCCCTCCCACTGGTGCAGGTCCCGTCCCTATCCTTTTGTCTCTGTTTCTTTTTTCTTTTGCCCGACCCAGGTACGTGGGGAGTTTCTTGCCTTTTGGGAGGTCTGAAGTCTTCTGCCAGCGTTCAGTAGGTGTTCTGTAGGAGTTGTTCCACATGTAGATGTATTTCTGGTGTATCTGTGGGAAGGAAGGTGATCTCCGCATCTTACTCTTCCTCCATCTTGAAGGTCCCCCCGACGCTCCTAACTTTATCCTAGTAAACTTATCAGTAAAGATATAAACCAAAATGCAAAAAAAAAATTGATAGCAAGTATTATTTCATAAGGGGAAGATTTGGATGTCTATGAATGAGGTAATACATTTTGATAGAGCTCTAAAAGGAATATTATTCTGTCATGAAAATAGTGTCTACAAAAATAAACATGAATAACTAATCAAACAATTTTAGTGATAAAAGCAGATACTTGAGAAAATTGTGTTCTCGTGGCTGATTCATGAAGAATGCTGGCAAGTGCACATATGCTGATGTTAGCATTATAGGAAATTTTTATTTAAATCATTTATACTGTTAGAATTTTTTTCAAAGTTTTACAAAAAGCATGTATTATTTTACAATCATAACGAACTTATTTTTAAGTACAAACTACACACTCCTAGAAGGAAGTACTTTGCAATAGTCAAACAAAAAAGACTTCCACTTCTAGCTATTATGGACTAGTTTGTGGCAGATCAATCCTCCATCCCAGAACAACTAGAAAACTTGCTTCTCTTCTGCATTTGGCACGCTCAACCAACCACTTGCTCCTTCACTGCCTTGTTCATTCTCTTGGTTCTACTCTTACCTGGATTACTATTCCTTCTCTGTCCCCTTGGCTGTTTCCCTTCCTCAAGGTTTGGTTCATCTCTTTCTTTATACTCCCTTTCTTGAAGAGTTTTCCCATTCCCTTGGCTTAGTTATCACTTTTATGAAGATTAGTATCATCTTCATTTCTAAGTCCAACCATTTCCCCAAGCTTTAAAATTTTATATCTTCCTAATCTACTGGACAGCTCTACCTGGATTCTGCAGAAGCCTCAAACTAAACAAATTAAACTCATTATGTCTTCCACCAAACTAATGATTTCTTATTTCTGTTGAGAGTACCATTTGTCACCTAGACATAAAGCCCCAGTGACTGTGGATTGTTCATGACTTTTCTCTCCCAATATCCAGTCAGTTGCCTCACCCTGTAAGTTGGCTATATATGTATAATTTTTCTTTTTGCATTTTCTTCCTTGGCATTCTCAATGTCATGTCTGTAGTTTAGACCCCAATCCTCTCATGGCCAGATTGCTTCAGACTCCTAGTGAAACTGCCTGCCTCTAGAATCTTCTCCCTTGATCATCCAGCAAATGTCCACTTGTTTAATCTTACTATAACTCCATTCAAACTTTATATATCTCTCTACCAAGGACAAACTACTTTACTTGGCTTTTAAGTTCCCTATAGGATAGCCTGGATTACCTTTTTAATCTTATTTTCATTAATCCCCAATATGAACCATAAGCTCCAATCAAAAATTCCTACTTACTGTTTACCCAAATGCCTTGTGCCTTCTTGTTTCTATGACTTTGATTATGGCATTCTCTCTTCTTAGGTGCTTTTCCCCTTTGCTAACTAAACTCTAGGGTCTAGCTCAAATAGAATATCTTACCTGATTACCCCTTCCTGAAGTAGTCAGGCTCTCTTCCCTGACACGTCATTGATATTGCTCATCTGGCATCTATCCTATACTGCATTGTTTTGTATCTATATAAGTGCATATCTACTACACCCACACTAAGCTATAAGTTCTTTGAGCTTATAATGACCTAACCAAGTATCTAGGATAGGGTAGGATTTTAAGACGTATCTGTTGAATGGATGAAGTAATTTACTAAAAGTCAATAAGGTGTATATGTCCATGCCTCTCTCTCGCTTTGTCACAGCTCACCCTTCCCCCTCCCCATATCCTCAAGTACACTACCAAACGTAAGGTAGATAGCTAGTGGGAAGCAGTAGCATAGCACAGAGAGATCAGCTCGGTGCTTTGTGACCGCCTGGAGGGGTGGGATAGGGAGGGTGGGAGGGAGGGAGATGCAAGAGGGAAGAGATATGGGAACATATGTATATGTATAACTGATTCACTTTGTTATAAAGCAGAAACTAACACACCATTGTAAAGCAATTATACTCCAATAAAGATGTAAAAAAAAAAGTCAATAAGGTGGGTTTGATCTAGAAAATTCCCCTCAATGAGATACAACTTTTATGGGGAAATTGATGTGGCCAAGTGAACCACTTGTTCAATTTTTTCTCAAAGCACTAATTTAATGCCATATGATCTGACCCCCTAAACATTTCAGGGAATTTGGCAAGAATTCCATCTGTTAATTTATAGAGATTTGGAGGAGGTCTCTCTCTATATATGTGTATATTTTTGAGAGTTTTCCATAAATAGCTATAATAATACAATAATATTTTAAATGCCTACATACCTACAACTTCTATGGATATTTAATTAGTTTCCTCATAATTGGCATGGGGGCTACAAACACGAGGCCTTGCTCAGGAGTATCTTATTCTTAAGGAACAATAGGAGTACGTTGATTCTTGCCAAAAAGACCTCTATAGACTGGAGTGCGTATACCAACCCTTAAAAACCATGGCAGTCATTCTTGAGAGCTTTGTTCCTAGGCAGAACTAAACATTTCCAATGCCAGTTATCTGAGTGTGCTATTGTTAGAAGCAACATTCTTATAGATTTCTGGGAAACCAATACTAATTACTCTTTCAAAATGTTATCGACTCATAGCAATATACAAACTACAAAAGCACATAAGGCCAGAGTAACCTAGATGAATCTCAAATCATGAACTAGAGATGATATTGGTGATAGGAGTTAGCAACACATCAGAAGATCTGGTGTTTAAATGTCAACTCCTTAACCCAGCACTGTCCTTTACTTTTTCCTAAGGTGAAGATCCAGGGGTGTTCCTCTGACTTGGAAGAAAATGAGATGAACAACTATTTCACAAACAATATTAGCCCTAGATGAGGAAAATTTGGAAGTGAGAGTACTATTAAAATTAGAGTACTACCAAATTAAAATTTATGCAGTGGAAAAAATCTTATCACTGCACTTAGGACCAGAATTTATTAAGTATTTGGTTTATTAGTTTGGAAGCTTCATAAAGAAGTGATGCTAGACTTTAATATTAACTAATATTGCTAACAAAATTTTCAGATAAAGCTTGGAACAACCCAAATGAAAAGGTTTCTATTTAAAAGCTCATGGTAGGGGGGAAGTAATTTCTGAAACATAGTTGATTAATCACGTATTGGTCTCTTCTCCTCTAAAAACCGAACTATAATTATAGTAAACAGACTTTCAAAATAGATACATTCACAAGGACAACGAATAAAAGAAACAGTGGACTAGAGATCTTAATATAATTTTTGAAGATTTAAAGGAGATGAAGTAATTAATTTAGCAGAGTAGAGGATGTTACAATCTAAGAACCTACATAGGGAGATGATATTTCTTAGAGAAAAATCCGTTTACCCTGCAGAACAAAGGAAATGACATGTCCTGGAGGCACCAGGTACCACAGAAGACAAGGATGTTGCACAGCACAGCAAACAGTGAGATTGATTCAAAGTCTCTCTACTGAGACCTTTATGTCCCAAACCTCTACCTTGAGCAGCCAACTCACCACACTTCCTCCCAAAGGAGACCAGAGGTTTACTGTTTAAAGATACTGAACCTGAGAGACTTTGAATATGGTACCACCAGACATCATAGAAGATGGAGGTGAGGCATAAGGCTGAAAACAAGGAAATTAAGTGAAAGTCTACCTTCCTACTGAATAGCAAAGTCTGAGCACAGAAAATGGAAGCTGACCTAAATCCCCCATGAGGGTTGAGTAGATCTCTAAGGAAAGAAGCAATCAGGAAAGAATCTTATACGCAGCAGCACTACCTCCTAATCACCTTCTCAGTCATACATAGGTTAATTAACCTCCACTTGCCCAACTAGGCACCTGGTAAGCTTCACATAAGGTATCAATTTACACAGTTTTACTCTCCCAATCATTATGTAAATGGTAAAGGCAGAGGGATAAAGTTCATGGGCTCTGGATTCAGCTTAATCTAGATTCTACTTCTAAACCTACCTTTCTCTAGTTGTATGACAGAGGGCAACTTAACCTCCCTAAGCCACAGTTCCCACCTATAAAATAGGAATGGTAATAACAGTCTCACACTCATAACATTGTAATGAAGATTAAATAAGATAAAATATTTATCACAGTGTTCATCGCTGTGGACTCATTAATGTAAGCTATGAGTATTATTATTGGCACATTTGAAAGAATTTATTAGTTAGCATTTTATTTCAGGATGGTGTACTGATCCACAAAGCAAATTTGCTGTGTATCGTGCTACTTTTTAGGCTTGCCCTTCAAGTAGAGATATAAATTACAGTGGTTTTCTGGCCACAGTCCCCTTCTGAGAAGAACCACCACCTCGGAATCCCCCCCAGACCATGTGACATTGTTCTCCTTTCACCATTACCACCACCCCAACCATGGCTGACTGGACTGGGTGGACTCCTGGCCCCAAACAAACCAACTCAATGGCTTTCCATAGACTAATCAGAGTTTTCCCTATGGCAAGAATTTGAACCGAGAGACACAAAGATGGTAATTGGTGATGTGTACTGGACTTGTAGGTTAGGCAGACAAAGGTCTGGCAGTGATACTGGGAAGTATACAAGCTGGGGACTGGGTGGCAGGGAGGGAGGGGGAAAGGAGAAGCAGAAATGAAAGAGACAATTTAGCCCTTGTTTCCATTATCTATTTGCCACAATATTGTTGTATAATAAATAACCAGAAAATATTAGTAGCATACAACAATAAACATCTGTTTTTGCTCTTGAATCTCTGTGTTGCCTAGGCAATTCTTTTTTTTTTTTTTTTTGCGGTACACGGGCCTCTCACTGATGTGGCCTCTCCCGTTGCGGAGCACAGGCTCCGGAAGCGCAGGCTCAGTGGCCATGGCTCACAGGCCCAGCCGCTCCGCGGCATGTGGGATCTTCCCGGACTGGGGCACGAACCCGTGTCCCCTGCATCGGCAGGCGGACTCTCAACCACTGCGCCACCAGGGAAGCCCACAGGCAATTCTTTTGATCTGACCTAGGCTCCATGTTATCACTCACACATCTGTGGCCAACTATGCATTGGTTAGGTAGCTTTGGTAATATTAACTGGACTTTCTCACATATTTAGAGCTTCAGCTGAGACAGTTGAGCTGACTTGGCTCTGCTCCATGTATATCATTGTCCCACAGGCTATCCTGGGCACGTTCCCTTGGCAAAGCCAGAGGAGTAAGACAGGAATTGTATGCAAACTTTTCAAGTCTCTGCTTACAACAGGTATACTAATATCCCACTGGCCAAAGTAAGTCAAATGGCTGCGGGCCAGAGTCAGAGTGGGAGTGGGCTTCAAAGTTACAGGGCACTGGATGAGGATACAGGATGACCATTAATTAGAGGCATAATGCAATTAATCTTCCACAGTCCCTGAGAAAAAGAGAATGGCTTGGCTAAGCACCTTCCCAACTCCACTTTCCAAGAGTTGTGAGTGTGCTCTGCTTCCTAGGTCTGGGACACTGGCTCTAGTTTTCTTATAACAAATCCTCCTCACTTGAACTTTCTTGAGTGGATTTCTTTTCTTTGCAATCAAGAGATCCTTTATTAAAAGAGTCCTAAATTTAGTGGAAATAATTTAGGGAAAACCAAATATATGGCATGGTACAAAACGACGAGTTGGACTAAAACAGAAACTTCTATCTTCTTGGTCAACTAAATCAAGTATTTCCATCATTAAGCACTGACAACAGTTGTTTTAAAATATCTCTTTTCTTTTTAATTTTGCTTTGCTTTTCATTCCTCCTAACCTGTTGGATTTCAGAAGAATTCACTAATTTTACGGTGAATCACCGAGACATGGCACATTTGACAATTCCTGTGTGATTTTTTAAAACGTATGCTGCCCTACACAGACAAACCCAGTACTGCTGGTTATCTATTTCCAAACTGCTTGTTTCAGCTTCAAGAGATATCTGGGAATATTTCACTCACTTCAGAACTTCCATAAATATTCAATGAGACTGAGTGACCAGAATAGATCTGCACATTTCTTCTCTTTGCAGAACATGTAAAGAGTGGGGAGACATTGTGCTGATTTCCAGCTTTGATTCAGAAAAATCTTGGCTCTCAGAGCCCTGAGCATCTGTAGCTCCACACCCACCTGAGCTAATCTTGAATCAGCTGCTAAGACACGTCCGAGGCTTCGAACACTCACATAGACTCACTGAAAGCTCTTCACATGGAAAACTCTCACCATCAGCTCTTACTAATGTATCATTTAATAGAGACTGCTATAGGGCTTCTAAACACCCTCCACTGCTGTGAGTGATTGAAGTGTAATGATGTGAACTTTCTAAGGCATCTAAATCCTGGGAAATTTCACATGATTACCATTAATGAGACAATCTCAAGTAATTGATTTGGGTCATGACCCTTTCCAAACCTAAGTTCTAATGCGTCTCATAAGCCACCATGAAATTAGTCTGGCTGTAACATAATATTTTCCATCAAGCCTAGGGTTCTCTCGCAAAAGAATTCCAGATTTGCTGATGGCTTTAGCTCTAATATCTGAAACTACAGCATCATGAAGTGCAATAGATTCTTGCCTTTTCTGCTTGGTAGGCATCCTGCTGATTTAAGATCGGTTACCCACAGCCTCATAGTACTAGCTAGATTGCATGTTTTTTATAAATGATCTATTGACAACTATTTCAAGCCAATATGCAAACACAGTCCTTTCCTTTAGTTCACAGACTGTGTCAATAACTTTGATCAGGGAGACAATAAGTGAAATCTCTGTGGTTAGTCACAAGATTTTGAAAGTAGTTTTATTAGTATTAATCAAGTCCTTTTATCATATATAAAATCTTCTCTTGCCAGGATTAAAAAATGCAAAAGAGAAGAGGTACAAAGATGGAAAGAACATTGGAATCTTTATTTTTATTATTATTATCTGCTTTTATTCTCATGGAGAGAGAAAAAAGAGAGGATTCAAAGCAACCACTGTGAAAAATCCTAGTTTCCCAAAGGTCCAAGGGTTCTAGGAAAACCTTTGTGAGCAGCCTTTTCCTATTGCAGTAATCGTGGAAATGAAGCCCAAATTCTTGGAAGTTCTAACAGGCTTACAGCAAACATCTGTGTCAGAAGCAACAACTGAAATTAACCCTTCTGTTTAATAAGCAGTAAATGGAGGACAAATTGTGGGCAATGTTGACCCCACTTAAAGTTTTTATTGGCTGAAACAAAAGCTTTATATTGAAATGTATATTACTGTTATATCAGCAAATGGCACTAATGGTGCACCACAACTCCTCTAACTTAAAAAAAATCTTCTGTGGCTCCCAACATACTTCAGGATGTAGTCCTTCTTACAACATATAAGGTCCTTCACAATCTTGTTCCTTCCTACTTGTACAGCTTCATCTCCTGCCATTCGCCTAAACCTGGTCGAAAATACTTCACTCCCAACACCCTGAATACCTTCCACCCCTCAGACATGCCAGGTACTTTCAGCCCTGTTCACCTTCACACCTGCTTTTTCCCCAATTTTCCCCCCTTCTCTACTCATCATTTAAGACCTAGCCTTGCAAAGCCATCCCAGCATCACCAGGCGTAGTCATTCTCTTGGCCTTTTTTACCAACCTCTATAGAGATTCCAACATATTCTAACACTGTTTATGTCACAATCACTAGTGAGCACATACAGACACATACTTACACACATCCTTGGAACTAGAACCCATTTCATACTTTCAAGGATCCAGCAAAACGCCTGGCAAAGAGTAAAGATTCAGAACGATGGTGTAATTTATGATATTTGTATGTGGACATGGATTTGAACTGAGTACACAGAATCTCTTGCCTGGACCTCCATGTGAGTGACTGATAACTTACGTTTGCCAGATGGTGTGTCTACAGTAGGAATAGACAATGGACAAGACAAGAAAAACAAATGGTTTGGCTGACTGGCCCAGTTGCAAAAGAATTCCTTAGCCATAACTTTAGTCTTGTACACTAATCATGTTAGCCCATGCCAAGGACAAACTTTTTCAATATGAGAGTCTACTTAGATGCAAGCAAACTGCCATTATTCCCCACCCCAGGCTTCCTTGTTCTTGCAACACAAACCATGATTTTCATTAGTTTCCTTTTTTTAGATCTTTTTCTGAGCTTCTTAATCCATCTCCCATTTATAGAGTTATTTATGATGATTTGGCAGACACAAAGCTCTTTGCCATGACTCAATTGGCATTTTAAATTATTTTAATTTCAAAAGAGGCAGCAGTGACACAACCATTTTTAACTACTAACTACTTAGAAACTTCCATACTTAGGCAAATACATTCTTGCAAGTAGAATGGATTTCATGATGAATTGAGTCACCAACACACTTGTCAAACCAATGAGACTTTCATTTCACCATATTGCATTGATATTCGCAAAAGAGTCTTCAGGGGGGCTTTGAAATATATACTACTATTGTTAAAGGAAAACCTCTAAGTCGGTATTCAGCCCAAGGATGGTAAAAAGAAAATTATAATGAACCTGTAGTTGTGATGACTGCCTCTCTCTCAAAAGATCACCCTGTAACCACTGAACATACCCTGAAGAGCAAAGGGTAGCCCTGGGATTTCTGGAATCTTGTTTAAAAGTTTCATCCCCAGGGAAGTCAAAATACAACAAGAACTTGCCACAAAACCCACTGGACTATAAGATGATTGTGTATAGTGACTACAACTCAAATAGAAACAACCTTCCTATTCCTGCCCCCACCCCATAAAGACTTAACTTCATCAATTAACACGTGTTTGGAAAATGCATGTAAAAGCATCTTTTTAAAAAAATTATTAGGCACACATTCACCCAAAATGCACAAGTACACACAGGTGAGTACACACACACACACACACACACACACACACACACACACACCCCTCACAAAAGGAAAAGGATTTCTCATTCCAGAAGCCTAGGTACAGATTCCAAAAGCAAACATCACGGCATGTTGAATTGGAAAGGACTGACCTCTTCCTTTCCCTGTATTTGCAAATTCACAAAAAACATAATGGGAAATATAAACACTAGTTTAAAATGTTTATTTTATAGAGGGGAATGGGATTTGGAGAGGGGTTGAAAGTGGGCGTTCATCATTTACTGTATATTTCTGTAGTCTTTGATGACTTGTTATAAGT
Source organism: Tursiops truncatus (assembly GCF_011762595.2). NCBI lineage: Eukaryota > Metazoa > Chordata > Mammalia > Artiodactyla > Delphinidae > Tursiops > Tursiops truncatus. Next base: position 25,643,295 of record NC_047055.1, on the reverse strand, counting down.
ATGCATTCATATATTATTTGTGCAATAAAAAATAAGAAAAATAATGTAGGGGAGAAATATAGTGTGGTCTAAGCTACTGCTATCTGTGGCACATATATCAGAGATAGATTGTGCCAAAGTTTCCACTCTTTGTTCAAAATTTTGCACACCTGTAACTCTGCTACGACTCATCATTTGATGCAAGAAATTTCCTTTATCCAGCCCATCAAACATCTGCTAGCACGGATGGCTATGCAGCCACTCTTTTCAAATACATTCTAACATACAGGCACATGTGCATGTGCACATATCCCCACGTGCACCTGCCCTTGCACCATCACCTTCAAGCCACTTATCAAAAAATCATCAGAGGAGAGTGAGAAAATCCAGAACCTCATGAAAAACCAAGGTCATCGCTGTAACCAGCCAAACATCTGAGCTAGAATACAGTGACTTAGCCAGTTAGAATAATTGAGTATTTCAAAACCTAAGTCTCACTATTTTGTGTATTCTGTGGTTTTGTGTGTATGTGTTTTAATTCATTTTTAAAACTGTTTTTTTGTTTGTTTGTTTTTGTTTTTAGCGGTACGTGGGCCTCTCACTGTTGTGGCCTCTCCCGTTGCGGAGCACAGGCTCCGGATGCGCAGGCTCAGCGGCCATGGCTCACGGGCCCAGCCGCTCCGCGGCATGTGGGATCTTCCCGGCCCGGGGCATGAACCCATGTCCCCTGCATCAGCAGGCAGACTCTCAACCACTGCGCCACCAGGGAAGCCCTAAAACTGGGGTTTCTGTTGCTTTACAGATACGTTCTCCTTCTGCAATACATATAATAATTGATACATCGATACTCACATGCATGCATACATACATACATAGATGTGAGAGAGAGACAGAAACCTCTAAAAATCTTTTAACTCTGAGGTCCTAGTATTCATAAAAGCCTAAAGCACAATTTCCATGCACAAATATTGGTCACGAAAAGGATATATCTTCAAAAGGCTTAGTCTGATGTTCCAGGAGTATTCAGATAGATGCGTTTGATGTTACACACACCTACCATCTTCAGCAATGAAGCAGCAGGTTTCATATTTCAATCTTGGAGATTCTTATTTGTGACAACTCACACTTGGAAAACCCTCCTGGGTTATAACAACATAACTCCCTTCAAAGACTACCTGTTTCTTTTCCTAAGTTATTGGGTTGACCAAAAAGTTCGTTCGGGTTTTTCCATAAGATGCAATGGAAAAACCCGAATGAACTTTTTGGCCAACCCAATACATTAAAAAGAAACTCCCAATATAAAGGGCATTTCACAGCATTCTTTGGATAGGTGGATAATGGTGATTACGCTATTACTGGAAAATATTCAAAATGAAAGGGAAACTGGTGAGGGAGGTATGGTCTCATATATTTTGGCAAGAAGGCTTGAGAACTCTTTGAGATTGAATTTTGGTCACCCCAGCTCCAAACAACACACACACACACTTATGCAAATTGCTGGAATATTTATATTTACGTACACTATATTCTCACATCTAGAGATGAGAGAGTAAATTATAACTGAATATCAAGAAATAAGAGAATAAATAATGAGATGAAGGGATCACGTCAACAAGTATTGGGTTGGCCAAAAAGTTCTTTCAGGTTTTTTCCATAATTAACCTCTTACGGAAAACCCAACAAACTTTTTGGCCAACACAGTATTTACTGTCAGCTCCTGGAAAGATTGGCAGAGGGGCGGGAAGTACAAAGGAGTTTGAAGATGAGCCCTGCTCTCAAGGAACTTCCATCTAGATCCAGAGGAAAGACTAGTCTACGTGAAACATGTAGAGCAGTTAACTGCCAGGATTATTTTGGGCTCTTATAAATATTCATATTCCTAGGCCCACTACCAACTTACTGAATCAAAATCTCTCGTGGTGTTGATCAGAAGTCTGTATTTTTAACCACCTCTTCCAGTAATTCTGATCATCAGCACATTTTGGGAACCACTAAAGGAGAGGCAACACAAAAGGGTACATAAAGAAATGCTAGATAATTTTTTATTAATTAATTAATTTTTGGCAGCATTGGATCTTCATTGCTGCACGTGGGCTTTCTCTGGTTGTGGCGAGTGGGGGCTACTCTTCATTGCAGTGCGCAGGCTTCTCATTGCGGTGGCTTCTCTTGTTGTGGAGCTCGGGCTCTAGGCACATGGGCTTCAGTAGTTGTGGCTCGCAGGCTCTAGAGCACAGGCTCAGTAGTTGTGGCACACAGGCTTAGTTGCTCAGTGGCCTGTGGGATCTTCCCGGCCCAGGGCTCGAACCCGTGTCCCCTGCATTGGCAAGGGACACGGGTTCGAGCCCTGGGCCGCCACCAGGGAAGTCCCAAAGTACTAGATAATTTTTTGATGGGGGACAGGAGGGAGAATCAAAATACTTCAGGAAATTAGAGAATAAAAGGATCAATGAGGCAGCAGTGATCAGGAAAGGCTTCCTAGAGAAGGTGAGACTAGAGCTGTGCCCTGAAGGATGGGTGAGATTTGAACTGGCAAAGAGGAAAAGGGATGGCATTTCAAGATGAATTATATAACATCATCAAAAGAATGGATGTGAAATGGAACAACTTCAGAGCACAGCAAGAGACCAGCAGGTGCAGAAAAACCACTGCTGAGAAATAGAGTGAGAGAAGATTGGACCTATATGAGGCCATTAGGATACTAACACTAGTATACCAATGATGCTTAGAACAAAAATGGTTCCTCTGGGCATCATAATTGTGATAGTCTTTGCAACCAGACATTCCTTTGATTGCAAGAAAGACAATGAGATATGGGATAGGCAAGGAACATGGGAGTAGATGGTAAATGCAATATCTTCTCTGGAAGCACAAAATTGTCCCACACTCCACTATAACTCTCCAAAGCCATCAGGTGATAGTTCCAAACCAAATGCTAAAAACTCTTCAGTGGTTTCCCATTTCCCTTAGGGTGAAGTTCAAACTTTTGAACATAATTTACAAGGTGTTTTATGATCTTTCCCAGTTTATCTCTTCTACCATGTATGTTACCACTCCCTCATTGCACTCTATGCCCCAGTTATATCGAACTATTGATACTTTCTGCCTTTCTCCCCTCCCTGCCTTTCATCTGCCTAACTATTCCCTACTCTACCAACTTCCTGGCTAATTTTTACTTTCAAATTTCCTGTTAAAATTGATCTCCTCCAGGAAGCCTTCCCTGACCCTTAGATTCTGTATTCTGTGTCCCCCTCTTATCTCCCAGAGCACTTTGTACTTCCCCCATTACAGTAGTTACCACACTACTATAAATACCATCTATTCGTATGTCTCTTCTGCTACATAGAGTCCTGACATCAATTAGGTCACAATATATCCTGTTCACTATCGTAGCTGCATTGCCTAGAAGAGTGGCTAGCACATATTAGGTGCCCAATAAACATCTCTTGAATGAATTAGTGGATTTTTAAATTAATTTATCAGATTAACAGGTGAAAACAAATATCACTGGGACAAATCAAACCACCTTTACATGGCCCTCAGGCTGGACCAAACCGAGAAAATAGAACTTCCAGTTACTCTGCAGTTAGCAGAAGAAATCCAAGCAAAAATTCTGTGCATTTGCTCTTTTCTCCAATGCCCCAAGAGCAATTCAGAACTTTCATTTCCCCCTTTATCAGTGGTATCAGTGGTCAGCAAAGAGACGGATCAAACTAGAAAAATTCTTTCATGAACATTCAGGCAATAAATGAACCCCAGTCCATGATAACTGCTCTCCACCACATAACCCAACACACAAATTTGCTTTCTCAAATATTACTGATCAGTCAGGTGCTGTTGTCACACCTACATAGAAGGCTGTGGCACCCGTCTTGATAAGAGAAGCCAGCACTCCTGCAAGACCTGATTATTTTATACTCAGCTATTACAACACTCACCTGGTTCTGGAAATAGGGTTTCAATCTTTGGCCAAACTGAGCTCAGTTGCCTCTCATTTGATACATTGCTACAATGTGACCGAGACAAACCAGAAGTAATACTGTTCAGCAGTTTTAGTCTCCTGTTAAAGATTCAATGCTCTCTAACATCAAATGAGAAACCATTTGATATCACAGATGTGCCCTGATTAAGCTAAGGCAATACACAAAATATTTCAATTCATTCCAAAGATCAACTTAAAAGTGCTTGGTTATTTGCTTCCCAAAAAAAGTTTTAAAAAAATCTATTTTAATTGTTCTTCAAACAGATTTACAATAGAATGCTCAGATAGTATCCCTAATGCTTGGAAAACAGCATTATATTTTCAATTGTCCGATCTAAATGTAAGTTCTTGGCAATAATACTGTTTGGGATGATGGAAAGAGCAAAGGATCTGAAGGTGAGGTATTTAAATCCCCACTCTTCCACTTCTCTCTCTGCCACTTATGTGTGTGCAAGCCTGAGGTTCAAAAAGGTTAAATAAAATGGCTCAGTTTCCTCATATATAAAATGGGGGTAATATCAATGCCTACTTCATAGGGCTGCTGGGAGGATTATATGAGATAATAAGGGGAAGGTATTTGGTAACTGTGAGGCTCTCCACGAGTTCCACCTTTTGTGACTGGCACTTTATATTAATTGTTATTTTATTCATATTTTTATTTCTTAATGATTTTGTCATCAGCATGGTGGTGTAGGGTACATGGGCTTTGGCATCAGACAGCCCTGGATTCAAATCCCAGTTCTGCTAATAAATGTTTTGCATTAGGCAAGTCATTCAACATCACTGAGCTTTCTCTTCTTTGTGTACAAAATGCATTTAGTAAAAAACCTACCTCCTGAAAGTTGTTGGGAAGAGTGAAGGAACATGTAAAGTATCTATTTATCACAGTGCCTGATACGTTGCAAATCTTCAGTAAATGGTAACCGTTATTATTTTTCTAACTACCATTACTGTTTATTCCATAATGAGATACACTTGTGTTGAATTCCAAAAGCAGAAACGTCAGCCAGGCCAAAAACCAAAACAAAAACAAGCAAAAAAAAACCAGGGTTATTTCAACAGCTGATTTGGGCCATCTGATTTTTATAAAAAGTCAATTTAGTAAAACCAGTATGAACTAAAGCAAAACAAAACTGTCCATTCAACTCAATGATATTTGAGCAGCACAGACCAAAAAAAATGTTGTTGAAGAAATTATTCCTGTTTGGCTGACTGTGTTATTACAGTGTACACCTAGCCTAGTGTTGACTCTCTCATTGACCTGAACTAATTATTTGATGTTATTCTATCTACAGTAAAGTAAGAAGCCATATTCATTTTTAGGGCTGTATATTCCAATGAACAAAGAAGTCAGCAGGATGTACAGGAAAAAACAACATAACCTCTGAATTCCCTTCAAACTGATATTCTGTGGATCTCTGGAATCTCATCCACTGTGTGACCATGGCCAAGCAACTTCACCTCTCTGGGTCTAGGGTTCTCCATCCTTAAAATGAGGGAGTTGGCTCTAAGATTCTGGATTCTACTTTAAATTATAGTCATTCTAAAAAAAATTATAGTCATTCTGCAATAGCCACAAGGGCAGAAAAGCTGAGACTCCTGCAACTATCGCTCTTAGCAAAATCAACTCCAAATAAAGCCATAGAAAAAATTTTCTCCTTTACCTTTTTTATTGCTTTCCCCTTGTCCAGGGCCTGAGTGATTTGTTATAACATCACTGTGAAGCGATTACTAACATGCTCACCAAAATTCAAAAAGGAATAAAAACAAATCAGAATCCTCGATAAATGCCTTTTACTCCAGAAAAGGAGTTTAATTTAATAATGATAATAATAAACCTCTGTTTCCAAGGAGCCCATTCTGATACTGCAGATGAGAGAAGTTACCTTCAGAAACACTCTCAAATACCATACAATTCAACGCCTCCTAATAATCTAGGCAGGAGAGAACTGGAGACATATTTCATAAGAATGGTTTGGGGGAGAAAAAAAATGTTGAAATTTATACATTAAATATGAACCGAACACTTTGCAGGAGACAAGATAGGTGCTAGATATTTTTTCCAGTGCTTTTAGTGATACCCAGTAAAATACTGATTAACCAAGACTATAAATACAAACTTCATATTTCCAGAATATTCTCACTACACTCTGCTCTAAAGGAAATACAGCCAGTTTTAGATTCTCTGATCAGCCCTCAGAGGGTAACAGCAATCAATGACGGTGATGGTCTAGGCCCCAGAGCATTCACATGCCTCCCTGGGCTTCTTTATCTAGCCAGAAAAGACAATGTACAGATAATATTTTTATAGGTAATATTTATACCATTTACATAATATGTATATTATGTTCCTATTATAAGATTTTATAGATAATATTTACTGCACACTTCCTCTATACCAGGGCCTGTGCTAAGTGTTTATTAAGAACATTGTTATTTAGGAGACTGGTAATGAGGGAACCCCATCAGAAACCAGCAAGAGAAACCCACAGGGGTTAGCCAGGAGAAACAGGGGTGGAGCCATGAGGTGTAGCTGCTCTGGCATAAAGGATTACAGAAACTTTAAGACAGGTATGACTACTTATATGACCTTAGACCTCTCCTGGCTGCTACTCAGACAGTTTCCAGAGAATGCTACTACAGCAACCTTTTAAGCTTGGCTCCTACAACTATCCCACAGAGTTCCTGGGCTCTCGTCAGCCATGTAGACTTAAAATTTATACTTCCTGGACCTTTCCCTGATCCCTAGAGTTTCACAGTATCTAATGCCAGCCCGTCTTGCATTGAGCACGAGAGGAAACGGGAAACTATTACAGTAGCCCAGGTGAAAGAGGTTTAAAATAGGGTGGTAGCAGTGGAGTGGAATAGAAATGAGTATATTTGAGCTATATTTTGAGGATAGTAAAATTGGCATGTCTTTCTTTGGGGTTTTATGTTCACAGTGAATGCCTAATTGTTCCATCTGATTTGGCTGCTTTCTTTGTCAAACTGGTGTATTTGTTTCAACACACCAACCAAAATAAATCCCGGTCTAGAGACTGGATTTCTTGCTTTTCAGTACTTTCGGTGATATGTGGATACAGCCTAAGACTCAACAACTCTAAGAAAAGTGATAAGAAGGGAGCATAAATATAAGTGACAATTCAATCCAAAGGGCAGAAAGTCTGCAGTGTGCCTTTATCTAAAACCTTCTTTTATAAAATATTAATATTCTCAAATGAAAATATTACCTATGATGCACGTTGAGTGGCACTCAAATGGCAACTGGCCAAGAAGAGAATTTTTTTTTTTGCGGTACGCGGTTCTCTCACTGTTGTGGCCTCTCCCGTTGGGGAGCACAGGCCCCAGACGCGCAGGCTCAGTGGCCATGGCTCACGGGCCCAGCAGCTCTGCGACATGTGGGATCTTCCCCTGCATCAGCAGGCGGACTCTCAACCACTGCGCCACCACGGAAGCCCAAGAAGAGAATTTTTTTTAACACTGATACGTTAAGCTCTCTGTAAAAATTTGTTTACTCCTGAAACTGGTGCACAAAAAATTAGAAATAGAATCAATGAAGCACATGCCTCAGCATAGTTTTAATCAGTCTCTTGCATACGTTAATTTAACTCCCATTGTTATATTTTCATCCTTGCTGGAATGGGTTTTACTTTGCCTTGTCTGAGCCCCAAAAGCCAGACATTTAGAAGTAATCAATCCAGAGAACCAGAAGATGACCTGGTGCATGTAGCCCACCAGCTATTTCGATACCTAAACTGTATCTCTGAGCCAAGGGAAATCCAGAAGAAGAGTAGAAAAGCCAAGCAATCATTTAGATACTTGTACACGGTGGTATCGAGAAGATTTGGATGCTTCATTATTTTTTTTTCCATTTTAATCCAGGTGTTTGCTGTTTCCACCACTGCTCGTAGATGTCTGCCTTTGGGTCTGGCTTGACTCAATTTGCCTACGGCCTGTTCAGAAATACTTACAGATACCTGACGCATCTCCAGGAGATTTCTGGCAGATGAACCAACAACAAATTCAATATTTTTTTAAAGATATGCTATCATATGACTTGATAATTATTTATCAGACATTTATCAGGCAGTCATTAATTTAGAAGGTGACACTTCTAGACTCCTTGACGGAACTCTGAACTTGTTAGTTTAGTCAAGCAACTGTTTTGACAGACACTTTCTAACAAATTTCAGTTGTTTTGATGCCCACCCTGGGTATAGACTGGCATAATTATTATAAACAGTTGACATGATTAGTCCTAAGGTCTGGCTTTCAGGGAGATTTCATTTCCAGATTTCATTAAACTAGCCAAAAGACTCACATCTTTTTGTGTTCTAATGTCCGCCTACAAACCCGTAGTTATAGTAACCAAGAGCAAATGCTCAGCCTCAGAGGATGATCAGATTTGAAGCAATGGACTAGATTTGGTAGCTTCCCTGCTTTTAAAGATGCTTAAGGACTTATAGGCAAAATAGTCTCCTACTCTTTCTCTTCCATACTTCGAAATGACGGTTGAGATGCCCACTTTCTGGGGAATGCCAGTCTGTCTTCCATGTACCCCCCAAAAGTAGGCAGCAGAGAGTCAGAAGAAGTAAAATGGCAGGTAAGAAGATGTACAGGGTTGATGGTTACTGTAAAGAAGAGTATAAAGGGAAGACTCCTTGTAGAAGCCAGGCCTGGAGCTAAAGCATGGGGGATGGGTAGAATCCGAATTGGCAGAGAGGAACACACAGTGAATTCAAGGTGTGAGCAAAGGCCTGGAGGAGAATATGAGTATCATGTGAATACAGAGCCAGGCCAGGTGAAGCAGATGATCCCTATGGCTTCGAGCTACAAATGGTTGTAGTAAAGATTTCTCCAGAAGGCCAAGATTGCAAAACACCTTTACACAGATCTGGCTTTCCATATCCATCTGATTCAGTCACTGGGATGTGAATTTTGATTGAGGCAGTATGGTAGGCAGAATAATGGCGCCCAAAGATCTCTAAGTCCTAATACCCAGTATATAACTGTGAATACGTTACTTCACATATTAATAGGCACCTGAAATGAGGAAATTATCCTGAATTATCTGGATGGACCCAGTGTAATCACGAGGGTCCTCATAAGTGAAAGAGGGAGGCAGGAGAGTCAGAGTCATAGGAGATGTGATGACGCCAGCAGAGGCTGCAGTAATGTGATGGCTGGTTTTGAAGATGGAAGGTGCTCATGAGTCAGAAAATGCAGGCAACCTCTGGAAACTGGAAAAGGCAAGGGAATTGGTGCTCCCCTAGAGCCCCCAAAAGGAATACAGCCTCGCTCACACTTTGACGTTAGCCCAGAGAGACCCATTTCAAACTTATGACCTCCAGAACTGTAAGATAATAAATCCGTGCCATTTAAAGTCATGAAGTTGGTGGCATTTGGTATAGAAGCAATAGGAAACGAACACAAGAGGTCTAATAAATAGCATCCAAAGGGGCCTGACCAGCTCAGGGTTTCTGTGATCCAATAGCCATCTCCTGGGCCCCATGGGTGGGGAACGAACAGGCACCAAAAGTGACATCTTAGGACTGGACGATCAGCGTATCAGGAACCAAGACCCCACTACGTGACGGGGAGGTAAAAGTACAAATTTAAGTAGTATTAATAACAATGATAATAACAATGAAAGCACCTACCGTCGTTCTACGTCTACTCCATGCCAGCACTTTACATTTATTTTAATCATCATAAGAAGCCTATATAAAATCTGTTTTCATTATCCCTATTTTACATACCTCTGTTTTACAGATGAGAAAACTAAGTTCAAGGGAAGGGGTGTCAAGAGCCAGGGAGAGAGTCAGGGGCCCATGAAAGAAGGCTGAAAATCAGGGCAAGCCTCCAGTCCCAGCAAGGAACTATAGTACTAAATAGAAAACTGAGAGAAAAATCCAGTGGAGGATCATAGGAGGAGAGAAGGGCTGCGATTTCACAGAGTTGTGTGCGCTCAGCACTCATGCCAAATTTGCTGGGTCCAAGGATGTAGGGCAGCATAAGTCAATCCAGGCTTTGCCTGCTCGTGGGTTGAAAGTTCAGGGTAGGGATAAATACAGCTGGCTTTAGGCACAGCCTACTAATTTTCAGGCTTTCCAGTCTGTTGGGCTTGCATAGGATTACCATGTTACCAGTCATCTCAAAAGCAAACTTCGACAATAAACTCAGGATACTCCAAGTGCTTCAACTTCCTTCAGCCCCATGTCTTATCATATTTCCCAAAATGGACTCTGTGCTCCAGGCAAACCAAGTCTTTTACCTTCTTTAAGGATTTACCCCCAGAAACAAGCAAACCATTTTCTACTGAGCAGAGGAGAAGTTCTGGAAGAAAATCTCTAGTGGGTAATGGATAACTGTTCTTGTAGACCCCAAACCATTCCTGCTGAGTTTTTGCTCCTCCCTCAAGTTTTATTCCTTGCATTCTGTTTAAGAATCAATCCTGGTCCCCAGGGGGAGTGTGTCACCTCATTTAAGAATTTAAACCAAATCCAAAAAACAGAAAATACCCTCAAACTAAACCTTTTCCAAACCTGCCTCACCCACACACAATCCTGTGCGTTCCAGCCTGAGGGCCATGATCTAATTCCAAGCTGACAGGAAGGCTGAAGAGACTGGCATCCCTGAGCCCAAATGGATCTACCTTCCTGACTCCCATCAGCGTCACCTAAGGAGCATCTCTGATGACCCATGCAGTTTCTTCCTCCCTCACAGGGCAGAGTCGTCTTGTAAAAGTTTGCCTATTACAATTTGACAATACAATTCCATAGCCATGTAATAAGCAAACATGCACAGAAAGAGAGTCAGCACTAATTCTAAGAAGGCTTTCTTGCCCCTCAAAAGCCGGGTCAACTGTCCTTCTGTGTTCACTCCACCCGGCGCGGCCTCGTTTGAGATAATGTGTAGTCACAGACATATATTCAGGATTGGAGAAAACGAAATTCTTCATGCAACTTTAAATAGTATCTAATTACCAGACTACACTGCCTGTGGCATACTATGAAATAATAAATTTAGAAATTCTGTGTAATTATCTTATGAATAGCTTAATTATATTACACTGTATTCTTTGTGTATGTAAAAAGGATTCATTTGTTAAGTTTAAATCAACATGTTAAATCCTGTTTTGGCATTTCTTCATTTTTTTTTTAATATACAAGGTACCTCAAAACCTGGAAGATGCTCAGCCTCTTACAGACCCTGAATTATAATAGCATGTCTACTTGTCTAACTGCCTCAACCCTGGTTGCACTTTAAAGTCACCTGGACAACTTTGAAAACCACTGGTGACCGGGCCCCCCAGTCACTAATTGAAATAAAAATGCTGGGGGAAGGGACTGACATCTTGCATGTGAAATGTCCCCCCGGTGACTTGACCCACAATGAGGGCCTAGAACCACTGGTATAGACTGGTGTCTTCTTTTAAGGATGGGGCCAAATCTGTACCATCCTTGGCTCTAGCCAGTAAGCATTCAGCAAACGTTTGCCAAATGAATAAGTGGTTCTTCTCTCCATGTTTCTCTGCCCTCAGTTTTCTTATTTCCTTGAGGGAGTCACCCTTCTATCACGTACTTTCTCATCTTCCTCAAATCAGTGTTCCCCTAACTTGGCTGTGTTTCCAAATCAATTGGGAAGTTTGTTAAAAATCCATGTTCCCAGACTCCACTCCAGACCACTGAATCATAATCTCTGAAGTGGAACCCAAGAATTCGTATTTTTTTAAAGCACTCCAAATGGTTCTGACGCGCGTTTCCTTTGGAAATCACTGCCGTGCTGCATGTCAATATCACTCACAAAGGATACTTCCTCTCAGTAGAAAGCCTTTCTGAATTGATCTTACTCTGCTACAATTCATTTTGTAACTATTTTTCTCTAGGTGTTTGGAGTGAGGAGAGGGGAAAGAGAAAAGGATTTTCCTACATAGATTAAACCCTAATAGTGGGTATGAAATAGGTTTTCTATTTCATTTGTATGAACTACCTACCCACCCCACCATCTAGCCCAATATGAGCCCTTTGGAAATGATAATGACAAGCAGTCAGACCTAAAAATTCATAGATGGTAATGTTCAAGCTTCTCCCCCAGTACTCTCAGCCCTTTCCTTCTATCCAGCTTGGAAAATTTGTGCCTTTATGCCTGAGATTAAACTAGATTCACCAGCTTTTTTCCTAAATTTCTGGTTTATTTTTAAACTATTCTTCTTCTCTTTTGTGCTAAGATTAAACATCTCTGATAAATCTTGACTACCATTCAAAACAGTGGCAAAAGACTGCGTGCAATTCTCTTCTAACTCCCTAACAGAACTCCTCTGGTCCTCCGCATCACTTTCACAGGTTTGTTTGTTTCTTTGATCTGCTAACCCCTTTACCCCTAAGGAAAGAGGCTGCTTTTCCAGAGATCTTCCTTTGCCAGGCCCCCTGGGAGACTGTCACATCAAGGCTAATGAGTACCTAATTTTTACACTTTCACACTTTTCCTAATTATCATAACAAACACATATTTAAGAAAACAAGAACAGGCTCAGGCCTGTGATTAGATGGCTACACAAGGAGTAGGATTTGGAGCTTTTTTAAGTAGAGTGGAGTACCAGGTTGGGTCCCTTCCTCAAGAAACTCACTCCATACAATCAGTGCTACCTAAAATTCTTCTACGGTGGATTTATACCTCTGTCTTATGGTCTTTTTTTTATTATTATGGAGGGGATAATTATGTAATCAGTCATTTGCAACTTAGAGAATGAATTTATCAGCAATTGTGCTCTAGTATCAAGGGAATAAAATGAGATCAGGAGAATATGAAATACCTAGGATTTAGGAGGATGAAGGACAGGGTACAAGGTTGGAGAAAAGGTACATAAATAAGAAGCTAAGTGTTCTAGAGACAAATCTACTACCTTCTTCATTTTGAGTAGGCCGGACCCTTACAAAACTCTTAGGTTAACAGTAAAAACTATTTCTGCCTTCAAATGCCAACCCTACCAGCCAACCCTCTAATCAGTAGCTGTTCTATTTCCCTACCTTTTGGACCACAGGAGTCTCACCCACTCCTGAGAACTCTTGTCTATCAGGATAGATGTTGAGAAGGGATGTAAACTAGATGCTGCAGTTGCTTTTCTCCTGCTAAGCTCTCCATTACTCAGTTCCCCCTTCCACACCAGCAAGGCATACAGTCACATAAGGTTCATGAAACAAAGAAAGGAGTCACAGAAGGGTATGCTCTCTCTCCCTCTCCCACCCCAGTGTTCAATACTTAAAACTGAGAAACAATTAATTTGCCTCTCCTTTTTAAGAAAATATGTAGATTTCCTGTCATAGGTCATTAGAGAAAACATCTTACAACCGCTTCATCATCATATATAATTTTAAATTATAATTTTAAAATTTTCTAGTAGCCGCATTGAAATGTAAAAACAAAACAATTTTAAAATGAGGAAAGTAAATTTAATAATATTTTATTGATACTTAATCCCATATGTCCAAAATATTACCATTTCAACATGTAATCAACATATAATTATTAATGAAATATTTTACATACCTTTTTGTATTGAATCTTCAAAATCTAGAATATACTTTACACTTACAGCACATCTCAATTCTGACTAGCCCACAAGTTGCTCAATGGCCAATGTGGCTTGCGGCTACCATTTTGGACAAGGCAGGTTAATAGTATATCTTTCTAGACTTCTGTATGTATAATAAATGTATTTATTTGTATATTTGTTGCTTCACACAAATGGAAACATACTATTCATACCTTCATCAATTTTTTTTCTCTTAACAACACGGACATACATCCGCACTAGCATCTGTAAATTACCCTAATCCTTTCAAACCACTGTACTGTCTTTTATTGGTGAGACTGAGGATCTTTTCCTATGATTACTGGCCTGAATTTCTTGTTGCTTTCTTTTGCTCATTTTTCCTTCTTTTTTTCTATTTGAGTTGATTTCTATCTCTTGTAACTGAAAGTGTTCTGCCTGACACGAGTTGCAATAACTTTTTAATATATTAAGAATATTACCTTTTATCTGTCATAAACATTATGAATAGTTTTCCTAATTTGTTTCCCTTTCAGCATTATTATGCTGGCCTTTGATACAAAAAAGATGTATGTAGGGAGGAGTGTGTGTGTATGTGTGTTTCAATAATGATTCAAATCATTTTTCATTTTTCCCCCAGCTCTGATTTCATGCATAGAAAATCTTTATCAACCTTCAAGATTATGTAAACATTCACTTACATTTTTTTCTAATACCATTATTTAAATATTTAATCCTTCTGGAATATTTTTTGTGAACTGTCAATAGATACATAATTTTTTAATACATTGCCATCTAATTGTCCCCAAATCCTTTACAAAATAATCCAGTCTTTTGAAATGCATGAATATATACTAGATCTGTATGTTATTAGATAGATAGATATTTACTAGTTGCTGGACCTTCTATTCAATTGCATTGATATATCTGGTTGTTCCTATGCCAGTTTCACACTTCAATTACTTTATTTGGTAGGACAATTCCCCACCCCCACAAGTAGGGGTTTTTTTCCCAATTGTCTTGAGTATACTACCTCTTTCATTTTTCAAGATAAACTAGGATACAAATTTGTCAAATTTCCCCAAAATCTTTGAAGTGTTTTATTTGAAATTCATTTGGAATTACATGAGGATAATTGACATTTTGCAAATATTGAGTCTTTCCATCTAATTCCTCCCAAGGAATATGAAGGTGTCCCTCCATTTATTCTTTGTGACCTATTATATGTTAAACTGTAAATTATCTATGGCTAAAGTGCAGCTATTTTTTATTTACTTGAACTACCAAGTTTCAATTGAGATGTTAAAATTTCCTATTATAATTGCAAATTTTTTATGTATTCCTGACTTTGCTGAATTGATCAAGTGTACTTTGTGCTTCTATACGTCTCTAGTTATTTAGAAACGCTTTACTATAGGTCCACTTTACTAATAAATTCTCTTATTTTTTATGTAACTTTTTTAAATGCAGAGAAAAGAAAACAAAACAACAATAAAAAGAATCTCAGAATCTCCCCCACCTTAATAACTCATATGAATTTTTTTGGGGGGCTGCACCATGAGGCATGTGGGATCTTAGTTCCCAGACCAGGGATCTGATCCATGCCTCCTGCATTGGAAGTGCGGAGTCTTAACCACTGGACCACCAGGGAAGTCCCAGTAACTCATATGAATATTTTAAAAACAAAAGTAATACATGCTAAGTTTTGAAAATCATATAGTTTTAAATGGCATAACATGAGTATTGAAAGCATCTCTCATTCAGTCTTGTACCTGGTTAACTACAATTTCTTGTGATTCCTTCAACAAAAACCTATATGCCCACATGTGTATTTATTTACACATACTTTAGGAGGTAATACTAAACCTTGCTTGCATTTTTAAATTAGTAATATATTTCAGAACTCTTCTATCTGTTCACTTCCAGAGCTACCTAATTCTTTCAACAGTACATAGTATTTTACTATATCAATCAATCACAACTTATTTAACCAGTTCTCTGATAGTGGACACTTTGGCTGTTTTTACTTTTTTGTTATCATGTGCTGACACACATGCACAAGCACACACACATACACACACACACACACACATGCACACAACTGTTACAATAAATATCTAGGCTAACATTTATGAGAACATTTCTTAAAATTTTGCTAAAAATCAATTTGTTGAATCAAAACCCATAAGTAGTTTGTTATAGATATTGTAAGTTTCCAGAAAGTTTGCATAAATTTACACTAATTGACAATGCAAAAATTGTTCATTTTCCAACATCTTTACCAACACTAGGTTTTAGCTAATATTTTAGTTTTTGCTGATCTGATAAATGAAAAGGAAATCTCGTTGTTTTGATTTTGTTTATTTCTTTGGTTAGGTATAATGTTGAGAATTATAACATATTAACATATATTTATGGGTCATTTTTATTTCTTTTCTTTTGTAAACTGCCTATTTATATCTTCTATGCATTTTTGTATTTGGTTGTTCATCATTTTCTTACTGATTCATAAATACTTTTTGGAAATTAGCCCTTTGTCTGTCTTATATGTTACAATTATGTTTTCCCAGGTTTCAATTGTTCTATTTTTACTTTTGTTTGCTGTATAATTTTAGTCATATAGAAGTTTTCATTTTCATGTAGCCAACAATATAAATCCATATAAACTTTTGTTTCGTGTCTTCTGAGTTTCCCTTTTTATTTCAAAACACTCATTTTAACCTACATCTCTTTATCAATAGCAACACAAACATTATCTACTATCTCCTCACAAACTGATGAGTTGTTTAAAACTCATAATTTCCAAGACTACCTTTTCTCTTCTGTTCTATCCCCATCCTAATTTTATGGGGAGAGTTGTTAGGTGGGTACTATACTTCAGTACTTTGGGTTTCAGCAGTGTCTTTTCTTCTATCTGCTGCCTTTGTTGAGTCATTGTGTTTATTTTATGTTAGGAATGGGGTTTTTTTAAAAATTCTAATTCATCCAGCAAATATTTACTGATTTCTACTTCATATCAAGCACTGTACAATATAAAATTGGGATGAGGATAAAAAAGTTATCATGAATAAAACCGATATTATCATTGTTCTCATAGAAATGTATTTCAGGGAATTCTCTGGCGGTCCAGTGGTTAGGACTATGCACTTTCACTGCCAGGGGCCCAGTTTGATCCCTGGTCAGGGGACTAAGATCCCACAAGCCATGCGGCACAGCCAAAAAAAAATTTTAAATATATAAATTTTTTTAAAAAAGAAATGTATTTCAATAGAATACAGGGATGGAGGTAGAGGGAAAGTAAACAGAAAAATAAAAAAGGTTGCAAAATTTAGTAAGTGCTAGGAAGAATACAAATAAGGTACTAAGATCAAGTTTAGCAGAGGGTAGGTGGAAGACCAGAGAAGGTAAGTTTTATTCTGCAACTCCTCTTTGCCATGGCAGCTTGCTCTTATTTTATTGATGCAATAACCTCTCAAATGTCATTAAGAAACTAGATTGTAATTTTCTCAAAGTTATTTCCTGTTTCCTACACTAACTCTGTTTTAATGGGGCCAAGTGTGCTGATTGTTCAGCTTAATCACCCTCTATCAAACTGTGGATTCTAGCCATATGTCTAGTAATTTTTCATATTCTGTTCATATTTATAAAGCAAGTCACAACTTCATCAATATCAATAGCTGGTGTGGATTTTGCAATGACTGTATGAAGTACTAATTACCCTGGGTAAGGTCCCCTCATTTTGGAGCAGGGGTCTCCAGAGGGCTATGGCCAGCAGTGAATGCTCTAAACAGCTGCTCAGAGGACGGAATCTTGGTGGAATGTTTGAAAACCGTTTATTTGTCTCCCCTGATACTCCCTAACAACTGCTCTGCCAGCTAAATCCTCTTTTGGCTTCTGCTGGTAGAACTTTAAAGCTGGCTATATTCTGCCAGTGTGGCAGTTGCCAATGAGGAGGAAGGAAGAAGTTACTGGAAAGATCTACCCTGTTAGAGAAGGGAGGAAATACCCTCCATACATTAATTTTGGGCTGCAAAAATATGGAAAGAAAATATGCCAGATAAATGGGGTCACATTAGCAATGTCCATTCACATTACCCTGAGGCCTCTTCATACCAAGGGAAACCTGGAGGTTAATGTGCTTAAAATCTGAAGTCAGACAACCTAGATTCAAGACCTGACTCTGCCAATTTCTAACTCTGATCTCGAGCAAGTTACTTGACCTTTTGAAATTTTATTTTCTCATTTTAAAGAAACAACCATAATAGTACTTGTTTCATAAGGCTGGGTGAGTGTAGAGCTTATGCGAGAAAATACATGCAAAGTACATTACAATTCTCCAAGTCCTCTGATCCTCTTCCTTTGCCCCATGATCAATATGTCATTATCCAAGCTGAATGTTTCACTCTATAGGATGACTATTGGTAACAAAACACACCAACCGAGTCCTCACACTTTGTTTAGTCTTGTTGGCTAAACAACAAGGACTTTCGAGGACTTAAAAAAGCAGGTTTTGCCATGACAGTCTTTCTAGCTCAAACTGAAAATGACATGTTTTCTCCTGAGTTACTATTTTCCTCAAAGACATGTTATTTGGCTCTTTTCTCCCTTGAAAAGTCATAATAAATGTCAAATGTTCAGGGTTTCCATTGATCAAATCAGAATGCACGGCATAGTCTTCACAGAATCTTTTTCTGTATTCATTTTTTTCTCTCAGATGAATCTAATTGCTGCTGTATTTAGAGTTATCTTGCTAGCCAGTACTCTCAAAGTTTATCATCTGGTTGAATGAATAAAATATCTGATTTCGTCAATATGATTTTGAGTCATTATTTAAATTTTTAAATAGTCTTTTAGTTTTCTTTATTTTAAAACTTTATTGTAGGAAATACAGAAAATGTGAACAAAACTTAGAAAGAATGAAGGAAAAGGGAACAATATTATTGGGAAGGGGAGTGTTCTTCCCCACTCCTAATGTTCCCTTCCATATGGCAGGATCTGCATTATCATAATAAACCTCACATATAGCTTATTTTCAAGTAATATGTGACCTACCAAATTTTTATGTAAGAATAACCCCCAAAATTAATTACAGGAAAAAAAAGAAAAAGAAAAAAGTAGGTAAAAGGTTAAACATTTACTTAAAAGAAAAACAAATGGTGATTTTACAGGTATGTTATTATCTATCCAAAGTGTAGATAATTCCTATGTTCTGTAAATTGTTACAAATCATTGAAAAGGATATAAAATGTTCTAACTCACTTTATAAACTTATAATAATCGCAACACTATGTGGTATTTTCACATTCCCTTAACACATATGAGAGGTCTGTGGCTTGAAAAGTAAAAAAAAAAAAAAAAAAAAAAAAAAGACAGCACCCCATGCCTAGCATTGTGTCTGAAATAAAATAGACACTCAACAAATGATTGTCAAATGAAAGCACAAGAAAAGAAAACTGACAGACCAAACTCATTTATCATTATAAATGCAAAACTACTAAGTACTAATTGTATTTAGAAGAATGTTACAAAAGAGTTGTAATTATTACCAAGTTTCCCTTTTCCCAAGAATTCATCAACGATTTAAATCTATATACTTCATATCGATAATGTGTCATTTTACTGATGTGTGATAAATGTATTTTATCCTATCAATAGGTCAAAGAAGAAAAAAAATTTGATAGAAATTCAACATCCATTCCTAAATAAAAGCAACTCCTAGTAAATAAGGACTATGCAAATATTATCTTAACATGATAAAAAATAATATACTTGACCATAAAACTCTAGAAGTATTATAACAATAATGATGAAGGCAATATGAACAATATTACTAGTATCATTTAATATTCTTTCCAGAAATTCTAGATATTGCAATGAGAGAGAGAGAAGTATTAGAAAAGAAGAAAAAAAAATTTATTTATTATAGATATTACTGCTTACCCGGAAAATCAACCAAAATTCTATTAGAACTAATAATAAAGTAAGATGGCTCGGTATGATAACTTAAAAATCTGCATCTTCCTTATATAAAAATACAAAATGATGAGTTAGATGCTATTAAAAATATATGATTAACAATAGCATTAAATTTTGTAAAACTTGCAGAATGAGTGTTTTTAAAAACTTTAAAAAATTATTAAGTGACTTAAAAGAAGATTTTATTAAATGGAGATCCATACCATGTTCCTGAATGGAAAGACTCAATAGTATATAGATGTCAAGTCATTCTCAAATTAAGCCTATAAGCTGAAGAAAATTCCAATCAAATTTTTGGAATTTGGAAAATTCCAAATCAAAATTTTCAATAAAATTCTGTTTGGAACTTGTGACAGAATGATTATAATGTTTATCTGAAAAAATAAAGAAGTAAAATTAGCCAACTTTTTTGAAAGAGGATCAGTGAGATGTTTTATTAGATCCAAACCATACATTCACTCATTTGGTCATTTAATCTCTAATGCAATACCACTCAGAATAAAACAAACAGAAATCCAGGACTTAGTTTAAAAAGAAAATAAGCTCTAGCATATTTTCTGAGTTGAAGAGGCATTAAGGTCTACCCCTTACACAGTTTTCCTTCTCCTCCTCCATGTTCATCCCTAGACCTGGATATAAGTCATTAATATTAGCCCCAATTTATAGCAATAGATGAGGAAACTGAGGGTGAGTGAAGTAATATGCCTAAAGGCTATACAGCTATTAAAGGGCAAAACCCAGCTTTGAACTCAAGATACCTGGCTCTACTGTCTACACTCTCTACCACTACACTATACTGCCTCAAGTCAGACAAAGACAAATATCATATAATATTGCTTATATGTGGAATCTGAAAAAAATGGTACAAATGAACTTATTTACAAAACAGAAATAGAGTCACAGATGTAGAAAACAAAATCATGGTTACCAAGGGGGAAATGGAGGGGAGGGATAAATTGGGAGGTTGGGATTGACATATACACACTACTATATATAAAACAGATAACTAATAAGGACATACTGTATAGCACAGGGAACTCTACTCAATAGTCTGTAATGACCTATATGGGAAAAGAATCTACAAAAGAGTGGATATATATGTATGCATAACTGATTCACTTTGCTGTACAGCAGAAACTAACACAACATTGTAAATCAACTATACTCCAACAAAAATTAACTTAAAAAAAGAAAAAGAAAAAGAAAAGCTCTCTAGGAAAATGCATGGTCGATCAGACCCTTCTGGTACACAACCTTGAGCATACTCATGAATCAGGATTTTACTAAATTAAATTCAATAATTCGGCAAAATGTACAAAGTGTTTATTATATACCAGACGCTATGCCTGATATTAGCTTAACAAAAAAAATGATGAAAAAACAAATATGGTTCCTTATCTCATGGGACAGAGTTTTCTAGGGGGAGGTGTCTAGGGGAGCATTAAACGTATAAACAAACACACATATATAATGATTTATTGTGCTGAATACTTTGCAGGCAAAAAATAGGGTGCTATGAGAAAGAAAAATGGGGGAGGACACATGATTTAAACTGGAATATTGAGGAAGGTCCCTCTGAGGGAAGAATGTATAAATTAAGCCCTGAGAATGAGTGAAGATGAAGCAGGTACTGAGGGAAAGTTATTTTCTATGTAAGCAAATATATTGATATCATCTATCCTTTTTCAAGTGTGCCTTTGCTGTTTATTATCCCTTGGCAGGCTTTCCTCACCGCAAGATGCTATAATTATTTGCCTGTGTTTTTTTCTAGCAATAACAATATACAACATTTGTATAGTGTTTACTATGTGCCAGAGACTCTTCTAATTGCTTTACATGCATTAACTCACTTAATCCTCACAATAACCCTACCAAGTGAGGACTTTTATTATCCCCATTTTATAGATGAGGAACCTAAGGCTTGAAGAGATTAGGTGACTTGGCCAAGGTCACAGAGCTAGTATCTGATGGAGTCAGAGTTTGAATTCAGGCATTCTTAACTTCAATCTATACTGTCTTTAAAATGTTACTATTCAATGTTTACACTTAGATCTTTAGTCCACCTGCAACTCCTTGGTGTGTCTTATGAAACTTTTTTTCCTAAGTGGTTAGTGAATTATCCCAGTATCATTTGCTGAATAAGCATTCTTAATGCAAGCTTTAAGAAATACTAAATTCTTACATAATCTGCTTTCTTGGATTTTTATTATTCTCTTTGATCAATCTGACTACCCCTGTACTGATACCATTCTGTCTTGAAATTACCATATCATCTTTAAACAAAGCAAGATCTCAACTCAGATTTTTTTTCAAGATCATCTAAAATATCCTATTTTTCTTACTATATAATAGTCACTCACTTTTATATTAACACAAAACAACACTCCTATCCATGAGGGCTTATAGCACAATCATCAGAATTCTGCTATTTACTATCAATTGAACGATGCTGCAGCATTAAACATATTCTGAATACCTACTCTGTTCTGGGTACTACACTAGGTGCTAGGAACACAAATTAATAAGATGTGGTCCCTGCCCTCAAAGGAGTTCATGTTCTAGAGAAGGAGACAGAGAAATAACTCAGACATGATGGTACTACAGGCTGATAGGGGTAAGTACAGGGTGCATCTAAATCAGAGGGGGAGAAAGTGTGCCATTAAGACTTGCACAGAGGACTTCCCTGGTGGCGCAGTGGTTAAAAATCCGCCTGCCAACGCAGGGGACACGAGTTCGAGCCCTGGTCCAGGAAGATCCCACATGCCACGGAGCAACTAAGCCCACGCACCACAACTACTGAAGCCCGCACGCCTAGATCCGGTGCTCCGCAACAAGAGAAGCCACTGCAAAAAGAAGCCTGCGCACCCACCGCAACGAAGAGTAGCCCAGACTCGCTGCAACTAGAGAAAGCCCGCTCCCAGCAATGAAAACCCAACACAGCCCAAAAATTAATTAATTAATTTTAAAAAATTGCACAGAGACACTGTAGCTTGAGTTGTTTTAAATGGTACATGGGAGTTAGCAGGATGAAAAGGGTGAGAAAAAGTCATTCCAGGCAGGAGAAATAGCTCGTGTGAAAGCTGGAGATGCTCAAGGAATTGCCGTGGTTTGGCCTGGCTGAAGCATGTGGTTTGTACTGGAAAATAGCAAGGTATAAAGCTTGAGAAGTAGACAGAAGTCAGTTTAGGAAGGGCCTGATATGTAATAGTAAGATGCTTGAATTTTATTCTGAAAGTAGTGGGAAACTAAAGGGGTTTAAGTATAGAAGAGACATGATCTGCTTCCACTTGTCATACCAGTGCAATTAACTTATGGTCCAAATATAATGATATTTTATATAAAAGCACTGAAAATTAAAAATGAATAAAGAATAGAATTACCCAAGTCTGACTACAGAAGCTCACTAGCAGTGATCAGGAGCTAAGCTACACTTAGCTGATCCTGGTACATATAAGCCATCAATCATTTCATCAATGTCCAGGACCTGAAGTGGACCTCTGTTCATACAGCTTCTGTATAAAGAGAAATTAAGGGCCTCTTCAGCACTTGGGCATGAGAATTCACTGAAATGGTCTATAGCCCGTGTACAAAGATTAGGGAGAGAAAGTGGTAGAGCTCAGGTGCTGATAACTGCTGAATGACCCTCATCTCTTCCTGTGCAGATGTCTGCTAAGTCACAGACACAAATGATATCACTGGAATTAAACAGTGGGCTCCTCCTGGGTCCAGGGATACTACTGAAGGAAGAGAAAGGATAACTTTTATAGACTCTTAAGTGTTAGGTTCTGTACTAAGCATTTTTTCAAACAACATTTCACTTAATCTTCACAGTCACAGCCTCAACAGGCTGTATAACAATTAGGACTATCTTGATTTCAATGGATATAAAAGCTAACTCAAACTGTTTTTTTTAAAAAAAAAAAAAAAGAGAGAGACATTTTTAAAAGGGGAAGGGGGACTTATTCATATCAATGAAAACCTCAAGGGTGAATCTTGCTAACTTCAGGCAGAGCTTGAGGCAGGGACTCGACTCTCATTAATCTGATTATGTATCTATCCAAGAACCCATCCATGTGACTAGGGGTAGGATTGGCTGAAGCTCTATGACTAGAAGTGAAAGCAGAGGGGAAGTGATTCGATCTATGGAAATTTGACATTGTTCTTTTAATAGAAAATGGTGAACAGTTGAGGAAACTGAGGCCCAGAGTGGTTAAGTGATTTCACCAAGGTTTTATAGCCAATGAGTGGTAAAGGAATTAGAACCTAGTCTTGCTTAACACCAACGTCCATGTTCCTTTTACCATACCACACTGTCTTAATAAATGCACCTTAATCAGACTTGTCAAAAAATCTCAAAACCGGAAAGAAATAGGTGAGGGATATTAAGAGATACAAACTTCTGGTTGCAAAATAAAACAACAATACCCCAATAAAAAAATAAAATAAAATAGATGAGTAAAAGGTATGAAATGTACAGTATGGGGAATATAGTCAATAACTATGCAATACCTTTGTATGGTGACATACTGTAACTAGACTTATCATGGTGATCATTTTGAAATGTATAGAAATATCAAATCACTATGTTGTGTAACAGGAACTAACATAGTGTTGTAGGTCAATTATATTTTAAAAACAAACAAAAAAAAACAGACTCATAGAAAAGGAGGTCAGATTTGCGGTTACCAGAGGTGGGGGTGAAAGGAGTAGGAATCGGATGAAGGTGGTCAAAAGGTACAAACGTACGGTTACGAGATAAGTACTATGGGTGTGATGTACAACATGATAAATATAATTAGCACTGCTGTGTGTTATATATGAAAGTTGTTAAGACAGTAAATCCTAAGAGTTCTCATCACAAGGAAAAAATTGTTTTCCTATTTTTTAAATTTTGTACCCATATAAGATGATAAATGTTCACTAAACTTATCGTGATAATCACATCATGATATACTTAAATCAAATCATTATGCTGTATACCTTAAACTTACACAGTGCTGTATGTCAACTATCTCAATAAAACTGGAAGAAGCAAAAAAAAAAAAAAAAAAACCAGAAACCTCAAAACCTGAAGTTATACATGATACAATCAGTCACCCTAACGGAAGGGAACTCCAACCTAGATTGTCCCAGTCAGAGACAAATTCAGAAACCTTCTCTGTTTGCCTTTGGAATGTCTTTTTTTTTTTTTTTTTTTAAGATCCCTGTCAAAGCAGATGTATCTTCCTATTAAAGGAAGTTCTTGGAGTCCATACAGAATGAACAGCAAGAGAAAGAATCTTAGACTATCTGCTGGATGATGTTCAAGGATTTCAAACCAGATTTATCCATGCATGTGTCCTTTACTGTACAGTATTTTTTCCTGAGTCTAGAAAAAATGCACATACATGGACATTTTCTAAATCAATGCCATTAGCTTATAATGTATAAAAAGTACAATCCTTGAAGACAGAAATGAATTTGAATCAGTTTCACCACTTACCTAACTGTACAACACTGAGCAAGCTTTGGTCTGTTTATCTGTAAAGCTAGTTTACAATTCAGAGAGTTGATGTGATATTTAGATAAGATAACACGTGCAAAGTGCCTGGAACATAGTAAGCGCTCAAGAAATACAAATGTAATGACTTGCTATTTTTCCTACTGGCTTATACTCCAATTTCAGAAACAAGATGACTCGTGCAGGTAGATCTTCCACAGGCAGCAATTCGTACACTAACTTTCTCTTAGCTTATGTCCACAGTGGTGGCTAAACAGGCAATACTCTGTCAATAAAAACTTACATGCCCTAAGAAGTGCTCCCCATTTTAAGAACCTTGTGGTAAGTCCCTTTGCAAAATGAAAATTCCTCTTATGGGATAATAATCAGCCATTCATTTATATGCTTTCTATGTTTATACATTTCTATGTTCGGACAAGTTTTGTACTTTCTTTCAATCCTGTATAAAGGGTTATCCTGTATAACAATTTACAGACTCTTTCAGAGACCTTTTGAACAGAAATGACTCAATTTTCTCAACCCTGTCACTTAAGGGAAATGTTCTAAATGCATTCTTACCACCTCTTTAAACAAAAACACATTATAAGAGCGGGGAAAGGCCATAGGCCTGAGATTGGGTTAGCCACTAATGTACTGAAGCCACAGAGACAACCCAGAAAGGGTAACCAATTCAAGAAGGGAGAAATGTTGGTAATTAGAGCATCCCAGCTTTATGGCATTAGTAATACTTAAGGGACACCAAGATTTACACACACAACTCAATAGTCTAGTTAAGGAAGGGCACAGCATTTAATCATGAGGGGAGAGAATGACAAGGTTCCCTAATACATTAGGATTGTGACCGCATAGCACAGACCCGCAGTACATCTGAGAGTCATTTCTTTCCATTTCATTACAGTTTACAAAATCCATGCCTAATCTTAGATATTAGCAATCCAGGCTAGATGTATAACAGCCTCTATCTAATCCTATGAGCCATTACAACACAGTTTATAGTATCATCCACAAGAGCCTGGTGGAGCCACGTCCTGGTTAGGAAGTACAGGGCTATAAAGCAGATGGGGATCTGGGGAAGGCTGCTGACAGGCTAAACTGAGAAAGCAGCACTGAAATATCACATTATTTGAAAGTCCATGACAGATAAGACACTAATTTATACAATTGAGACATTGTCATGACGTGTAAGGGGGAGGGCACTAAAAATGAATTTAAGAGATTAAGGACCAAAAGAGGGATGGTGAAGTGACTTTTTGTAATCCTTTGATCAAATAATAAAACACTAGAAAACAAATCTCACTGAAAAAAAGAAACAGGATATCCATAATACTGAAGGCTCTAGGACCCTTAACAGATACATTTTTTGGGCAAATAAGTGCATTTTTTAAAAAAATTGTGGCATTGTGTCCAAGGTTTTAAAATTCAGTTGCAATAGCAGAATAGTCCCTCCAGATAACTGAAGCATTAACAATAGAGGGAAACCAACAAGAAATATCAATCCAGTAACAATTAGGAAAAAAACACAAAGAGTGGTGAAAACCTCTTCCTAAATAAACTTGCTAATACTGAAAAATCATCATTAATTTGGAATACACTAACTTAGAGTTCTTGAGAAGCTAGGACAGAAATAAAGTTATATATTGATATTATACTAATATTTTCAAAATATTAGTGAGCTAACTATGGAAAGAAATAGGACAGAGTAGCATGTTGAATTGACTTATAAAAATTATAGGAAGGAATTGGGACACTGGGAATGACACATATAGATTATTGATACTATGTATAAAATAGACACCTGATGGAACATACCGTGTAGCTCAGGGAACTCTACCTAATGCACTGTGGTAACCTAAATGGGAGGGAAGTCCAAAAGGGAGGGGATATCTGTATGTGTATGGCTGATTCATTTTGTTGTGCAGTGGAGGCTGACACAACATTGTAAAGCAACCAGACTCCAATAAAAATTTTTAAAAAATGAATCTAAAGAGATATAACCAAATGCAGTGCATGAACCTTGGTTGAATTTTAAATTGGAGAAAAATCATATGAGACATTTTTGTAAAAAATGGGGGAACTTGACTTGGTATATTAGATGGCATTATGGATTTATTGTCAAATTTCTTAGGTGTGATGACAGTATTGTGGTTATATAGTAAAATGTCCATTTCTTTAGGTGATGCATATAGAAATAAAAAAGAATGAAATATCATAATGTATATGACTTTAAAATTGTTTAGCAAAAAGAGAGATAGAAAGAAAAAAAACTGTGTGGTAGGATCTCAGTGAAGACTGTACAGATGTTCTCCATCCTATGTCCAAGTTTCTGAACATTTGCAAGTTTTTAAAATAAAATTTGAGTGGAAAAAAGAATAAAATTATTGGAAGCTTTCTTTAAAAAAACAATTATATACCATAGCAGCACTAACTGTAATCAAATAATTGGCATTCTAATTACAAGTAATTCTTATTTTTATTAAAGTAGACTTAGCAGGACTTCTACTTGATGACATTGTAAACTTACTGTTTGTTCTTAAGAGTAACACAATTTACCTTTTTAAAGCATAGTTTTCAATTCATTTGAATGGCCTTGATAATTGTTCCTGACATATGAAGAAGCAGAACAAGCAGATGATAGACAGTACCATGAAAAACTGAGTGCAACAGATACACTAAAATGTAAATAATGGGGGACTTCCCTGGTGGCACAGTGGTTAAGAACCGGCCTTCCAGTGCAGGGGACACAGGTTCAAGCCCTGGTCCGGGAAGAGCCCACATGCCACAGAGCAACTAAGCTTGTGTGCCACAACTACTGAACCTGTGTTCTAGAGCCCACGAACCACAACTACTGAGCCCACGTGCCACAACTACTGAAGCCCACACACCTAGAGCTCGTGTTCCACAGCAAGAGAAGCCACAGCAATGAGAAGCCTGTGCACCATAACGAAGAGCAGCCCCCACTCTCCGCAACCAGAGAAAGCCTGCGCGCAGCAACAAAGACCCAACCCAGCCAAAAATAAATAAATAAATAAAATTTATTTTTTATAAAACGTATAAGACTAAGTGATTGAAATTGCCGGTGACTTTTTCTATTTTGTGCTTCTCTTTATGCTCTGAAGTTTCTATAATGAGCTTGCATTGCTGCTATAATCAGAGGGAAAGGGTTTTATTAGTTATTTCATATTGGCTTTCCCCTTTCAGTCCAGTCTACACAAACTGCTAGATTAGTTTACCTGCAAAATCATGTCACTCCCTGTGAGATAAGTAAATAACTAAACAAATGTTTTTAAAATCTTTAGTGCCATCTCAACACTGCCTACAGAATTAAATACAAATGCCTCAGCATGACATGCAAATCACTCCTCATATGATTCCAAATTCTCTTTCCAGTCTTATCTCCCACCACTCCCTACAGGAACCCTGCATTGCAGACAAACAGCCCCTGTGTGTTTCCATCACAGGTGTTTTGTTCTTGGTCCTTCTGCTTAGAAGACCTTCTGTGCATTTCTGCTTATTAAATCGTACCTATTCTCCAAAGCTCATCTCAAGTGCCACAACCTCTGGGAAACCTTTTCAGATGTTTCCAGTTACACGCGCTCTCTCCCCTCCTTCAAATCACTATAGCGTTTTGTTCATTCTTCTGTTGTGGCATTTCTCATATCCTATTTTATTATAATTACTTGTATAATTATCTTCCCCCCGCCAATACTGTAAGAACCCAAAGGAAAGGATTGGCTCTTACTCGTTGTACTGCCCACAGGGCCAAGCAGAGTGCTTTTGTAAAATTAAGCAAGATTTGGTTGAATTAAATTAAATCCATTGCTGTTGCTACGAACAAATTATTCGGCTAAATTACAAGGGGCCTAAGCCAAATATCTTGGACCGAAAAGGGAAGGTAAGAACGGTAAAAACTAAGAAGCTGATCTAATACAAGTTCAGAGAGGTAGAATGATTTGTCACACCTCTGACTTTTAGTTATTCGTAGGGCTTGGATAAGAACTTGCCACATACTTATCTGTGCTCAAGGTAAGCATGTGAGTGTGAAAAACTGGCCAAAAAAATACCAACAATCTCCCAACCTAAGATTCTAGAAGTTTTCACACATTTTGCTGATGAAAGAAAAGAAAGAAAGAAAGAAAGAGAAAAAGAAAGAAAAAGAAAGAAAGAGAAAGAAGGGAGGAGAGAGAGGGAAATGGAGGGGGGAAGGAAGGAAGAAAAGAGGGAAGAAGGGAGGGAAGGGAGGGAGGAAAAGAAAAGGCTTCTGTGGCCACGAAAACTGAACTAAGAAGAAAGGAAAAAGAAGGGACAGCGGATGCTTTATTCGTATTTTCTCTGAACTCCCAGTCCAGAGCATAAAGCCAATCACATAACTAAGCTGAACTCCTATACTGACAAAAACTAAAGCATATTAAGAGAAACAATTGTTCAAATGCCCTGGATAGAATAAGTGTTTACTATTCTTTGTATTTGGCATTTACTTAACATTTAGTTTCTGCCATTATTATTCATGTAGTTCCATCATTTTATAGATGGCTACCTGTTCATTTGTGAAAAACCAACCAAAACCCTTAAAACCCAAGGAATCAATCAGGCCTAAGACTCCACCTCTTAATTAAATCTTCTCTGGGCAGGCTCTTCTCAAAGACAGAAGTCTCAAACCATGATTTCCTTCATGAATTTCTTCTTTAAGTAACAGGATTTTAACACTGACTCCAGAGCCAAAATAAATATCTGTAACCAAAGCCAGAAGGAGGACTCGTGCTCTGTATGCCGACATACGTGTGTGAATTTTTAAAGTGGGTTATAATTTTTAGTGAATTTTTTGGATAATGAAAAGGAAAAGGTGATTTTTCTCTCTAATGAAAAGAGGAAAAATAACATTTTCTGTACCAAGGTATGAGATGACTCAATAGACCCAAAGTGACATGTAGAACATGATTGGGTTACAAATCTCAGAAGATGAATTCAGTTCTTTGAGTGTAGGAAGCGAAATACTTCAATCCAAAGTTCTTTCACATTTGTCTTCAGAAGCCAACGTTTATACTTCATCATAAAAAGTGCTCTCACGCCACAAGTAACTGAGCTTGAAATCAGATAAACAATATTATGGCTTATGTATCATACGTGTAAAACAAATTAGCTTTCTTGATTTATCATAGACAAGAGGTGATAGTTTTTGAAAATCAGAGAGACTCTGCTGGAAGATTGACCTTTCAGTCTACAAACATACTATTTAATTTACAAGAGAAGTAAACCCTTTTGAATTGTATTTACTCAGTTACTTTAATAAAGGTTAAACCTTTCAAAAACAATTGTAAATGTGGCATTTAGCTTCTCATATTTTCCAAAGCATTACCTGAATCTTGAGATTCAAAAGAAACAACTAAGAAAATAACAATAAAGCAACACTGGGGTTCCCCGCAGAGTGCAATTAAATGCACAATCTCCAGACTAAAATCGCAGATTTAAATTTCATGTGTTGAAGACGGACTAGCCTCATTGGATTTCAGGAAATGTCATTAGCATCTCCTTTGGGGAAAAGATGGCCGATACATTCATTAATTCATTCATAAAGCAAAGCTTATTACTGATACAGACTGGTATTAGTTACTGAAAGCTGATGATTATTAAAATGCAGAAGCACCATCGGGTAATGAAAAATACAATAATTAAAATCCAGGAGGTGAAATCTCACGCTAAAGTTCAGAGAGGTTTTATTTTATTCATAGTTCTACACAAAAGAAGTCAAATGTGAGCATTACAGCTAAACCACTGTCTTTTCAAGTATTCAGCTTTTCACTAATGCAACAAACATTTATCATGTGTCTATTGCATGTATAATACTCTCTTAAAAAATGACTTGCACTTCTATTGTCATTACGTGGGATTTAAATTGTCTGCATATAACCAAATCTGCTCAAGGATGCACCTCATGACAAAAGAATGTGGACCTTTGAGACAGACACACTTGCATTCTAATATTGGCTCTGCCATGTACTAGCTGTGTGACTTTAGACAAGTTACTTAACCTCTCTGAGCCTCATTGCCTTATTTCTAACAATTCATACCCACCTAGGTTGCTGAGGCAATGATGTAGGTAAACAGTACAATGCCTAGCATTTTTTTTTTTTTTTTTTTTTTGCGGTACGTGGGCCTCTCACTGTTGTGGCCTCTCCCGTTGCGGAGCACAGGCTCCGGACACGCAGGCTCAGTGGCCATGGCTCACGGGCCCAGCCGCTCCGCGGCATGTGGGACCTTCCTGGACCGGGGCATGAACCCGTGTCCCCTGCATCGGCAGGTGGACTCTCAACCACTGCGCCACCAGGGAAGCCCCCGTGCCTAGCACTTTTAAACGCTAAATAAACATTAGGATTCTATTCTTCCTTCCATACTTGCACAAAGTAAATAAGAAAATCAAATCTGTGTGATTGAACTAAGTAAAAAGAATTAAAACAGTTGAATTCAGTGGAAAAATAAAACCTGAGAACATGTAAGTTTATTTCCATTCCCCTGGAAGACTATTAAAATATACAGGAACTTTCAATGCCAGCCATTCCTTCAGAACCAATGGCAAGATGCCATGACAACTGGATAATTTCCAAGAATTATGTTCTGGAATGCCTATAAGAAGCTCACTCAATGTCACTGCCTAAATTTGGTAAACTTCCTTCATTTCTGGGAAGACATCAACATTAGCCAATTTACATCTGCATTTATAGCTATCCCGGGTCCATTTCGGAATAACTGTCTTAGAAGAAAGATAGGTTATTTGAGAGCCAGGTTTTTCTTCTGGGTTGTACATGGTATCATCTAAGACATATGGTAGGAAACCAGGTGTGAAAAATACCTAATGATCTCAGTAACTCTGCCTTTGATCTATAGATCTTTGACTACACAATCACCGGCAGAATAGCAATGTGATTTCACAAATGCTTTGAGTTAGCAGAGTGCCATCTGTCTCAGGATTGACACATCCAACCATTCATATAGATGCCCCCTAGACTGTGGACCTTGCCTACTACCCCATGGCTTAAGTTGGCCTTTCTGGACTTGATTCCATTTCTGCATTGATTTATGGTATCTGCCAGACCCCAGTTTTTGCCTTTACTCAGCATCTAAGTCTCTCCTGGTCAGCGCCAGTTCTAAGTTCTGACAATCCTATCCTGGTTTCTTCTATATTCATATTCCTTAAACTGCTATTACTCCAAAACAATTCCAAGGGTTTTCAGAATAGATTACACCCCACAGCTGTATTGTGGGAGTAAGGGTGGGCAGGTAGCTATACATTTGGTCATCAAAGAGAGCATATTAAAGAATGAGGTGGAAAATTTGGCCTAACAGAATTAATAGAGAATTGGATGGCTCAATATATTACTGTCAGATTAATGCTAATCTTATAATGATTTACTAACATAAAGGCAGCTTAGAAGAATAAATATTGCACTAAATTTTAAAGTAATACTAATACCTAACTCACAAATTATATTCTCTAAGAATTTATATGGATTTTAAAAATAATAGTCATGAAAATAGCTTAAGCTATCTCCAGCTTGATTAGGCCCAGTGAACCCCAAACCTCTCCCATGTGAGAGTCAGTGAGAGGATATATTTATTCATCAATAAACTTCCCAGAAGACCAGCAGTAAGCAAGCAACTATAGACTGGCCCCAGGGTAGCACCAGAATCCCCTGATAACATGCCAGATGTCTTCTCTGAGAATATTTTCCTGAGTCTTTCTTCAAATGAATGTTAATGACCCCTCCCCGCCTTTCAGCTATCCACAGTATAGCCATCTTACCACATTTCCCCGATTCCTAAACTTGGCCACTAATCACCCTCACAGTTATCAATTAGGCAGAATCCAACAGTCATAAAACGTAGACCTGATAAAATGAAGACCAGATGCTGCCCTCAGACATGTTTGCCTTGCACAGTATTTTTCTAAATTGTGTTTGTGAATGCTCTTAGATGGATGGGTGCTCTCTGGTTTGCACAGTTGCCACAACTTCCCGTTGTAGAGTCAGCCAACATCCAACACATTATCTATTAGTCCAGTATTTTATTTTACCAGGCTCTGATGCTGACTACTTTTTGTTGGTGGTTTCCTCTGCATACAGGCTTTGTAGCAGTCTCATTCCTTCTGTAGACCTCAGGGCAATCATAGAACCTTCCAACTAAACCCCAGTCATTCCATTCCAAAGGGCTCCATTCTCCTATTGCTATTGATTTTCATTGCTAATTGCCTCCCTATATCTTAACACACAGTAAGCAGAAAAAAAGGAATGAATGAACCATATCGCCTAAGGAAACTAATGAGCATATTATTATTCAATGCCCATACAGGCCAGAGTCACTTCCCAGATGTCATGCAACACCAGAAAGACTGGTATGAACCAATCGCCAGCTTTCAGAGAGGAAGGTCAAGGTAGGAACCATTGAGGGTTGGGATACTTGTCTCTAGCAGCTACAGAAAGTCAGGCAAAGGGACTAAATCAAAAGTTTCACGCACATCTGGGCCTCAGAGGAGATTCAGAGAAGGAATCTGCACATCAGGAGAACCTTAAACTAATAAAAAGCGTACTGGGCTTGAAAGTGTGTTAGAGGGGCTGTGGGCTTGAATTATCTTATTCATGTATGTGTATGATTTTAAGTTAATTAAAACGCTCTACAAAACAATATTAATGTATCTTCTTTCCTGTCACATAATTGATTTAACATTCCAATGAAGACTCAATGCCTCCCAAAAGCCTCTCAGTGCTCAGCTCAGTTATCCAACTGAGCAAGTTGTATTAGATATTTTCTTCTTACCCCTCCAGAGCCACTCTCTATACTTCTCCACCCTGCTCTCTGCCATAGGAGGGCCTCCTTGCCCTCTGGCTTTCAGTTGAGGCTCAGCTAAAGAAGAACTTCAGTAGGAAATTGGAAGAGTACAAGGAGTAAGGGGACGACATTTATTCCCCTGGCTCCCTCCCTGCGGGGTCATCTTGACCTGGTTGCATCCCTCAACAGGTCATTGTTTCTCTCAGCATGGCTTCCTCTACTCCACTCTCTCCTTCAGGTTGCAATATACACTTCTCCTCCTCAGCTTGCAGTAGCTCTTCAACTATTAAACCCACATAATGAACTAGCCCTTATAGTTCCATATACAATGTCCATATCTTTTTAGTTAGTCCCTTTGTAAATAAATCCTTCTTAAATTATCCTAATATATGTATATTCTCTCATTTCTATGGGATCCTGACAAATTCACACATGTTCCAAAAATATTTACGAATTAATGAATGAATCCTCTGCGGACTAACGTCCATAGTCTTCTCAAATGAATCCAGAAATTCCTCACCATTTAATCACATCTCTCTGTGTTGATTTACATTTGTCTTGAATGTCCCAGTAGAACACAAACAGCTTAAGGACGAGGCATGGGTAAAACCAAGATCTGGTAATGAATCTTCATGTTACGGTTGGACAGAGACTTCAGGGGATATACCCAGGTGCTGGTTATAGGGGGAAATCCAATATGGCAGGCAGAGCAGGCTATCTAAAGGATGGGCAATAGGTAATGGGCAGTAGTCCATATAATCAGTTGGTATCAATACCAATACCAAAGTGGGCCCAATACCAAAGTGATAGCTGTCTCCTGATCGGTATTTCATTTATTAATTCACTCATTCATTCATCATTTATTCAATTTCTCACCTATTGAACTTTACTTAGAAAATTGAGGTGAGTGAGACAGTTCTTCCTCAGATGTTTAAAATGGAAAGCAGGAACAGAAAACCTAAGACAAGCTGATAATTAGATATTCCTTGAAGCTGGCTTTCTATTGACATGTTAGCAGCTAGCAGGACCCAGACACCAGGCTGGAATTCAGGGAGTCTTCACAATGTGGTGGGAGGGACAGTAGTGCTGACAAAATCAAGATCAGGGTCAGCCCTAGGGGGATGAGAATGTTGGGCAGGCTACCAAGATAAGGTCTCCAGCACAGGAAACAAGACATTAATCAGAACCAAGATACAAAGTAAGGACTGGCTATCAGAATAAGACAGCTGGCCAATTATCAGAATGGAAGGGAAAGGTCAGGGCTAGCCTGGCAATAAAGAGAACTGAGGATGAGTAAGAGAATATTGGTCTGGAACTGCTGAAAGCCTCTGTCAGGGATGCATCCTAGCGCCAAAATGAACTGTCCCCCTCCTGCTGATGAAAGAGGTGGGGGAGGAAGAAACAAAGAAGAAAAGAGGGATGCAAAGATTACCAATTAGCATCAGGTCCATGTTGATGACTGGGATGATGACAACCTACCTCTCAGAGGGGTGTAAGAATAGGTGAGGTCTCTATAAAATGCCTTATTTCCTTGGAACACAGCGCCCTTTAAGTTCAGAAATGCATCATCAACTCAATAAAGAGAATTCAAATATCATACATTCATTTAGTCATAACATGTACAGAGTTAATGCAAGCTTCTAGAATTTATCACTATAAATGTCCTTGAAAACTATAAATTTCTCTTTAGAAAATCAAATCATTTTAAATCCACTATGGGGACTTGCTATTTAAGTAAACCATGAAATTAAACCTTTTGTAAAGTTGAGAATTTCTTGTGTTATACGAATAATTTTCCCCCTGATTATGTTTGCCTATTTGTATATTAGATCCCCATAAAGCGGGAATCTTTCAGGATGAGGGGTAATGTTGAACTGAGGCACTGTTCATGAGGGTTCAACATGCCCCACACTGCCAGGCTCAGGATGTGACATTTGAAGGGCAATGATTCAAGATTACATCCATTGCCTCAAAGTCCAAGCAATACATGTGGAATCTAAAAAAAGGATACGAATGAACTTATCTACAAAACAGAAATAGAATTACAGATGTAGAAAATAAACTTATGGCTACCGGGGTGGGGAGGGATAAATTGGGAGACTGGGATTGACATATACACACTACTATATATAAAAGAGATCACTAATAAGGACCTAATGTATAGCACAAGGAACTCTATTCAATAGTCTGTAATGGCCTAGATGGGAAAAGAATCTAAAAAAGAGTGGTTATATGTATATGTATAGCTGATTCACTTTGAGGTACACCCGAAACTAACACAACATTGTAAATCAACTCTACTCCAATAAAAAAACATTTTTTAACTAAAAAAAAAAAACAACGTCCAAGCAAGAGTGACACAACTGTGCAGACAAATTCATAGATGTTCCACAGCAAAACAAGGTCTTTCAAACCCAGAGCAACACTGGGCAACAGAAAGACTGAAACCAGGGAGCATGGGAATCGGAGGAGATATGGTCAGAGAAACAGCTGTAACATCCGTTCAGAACATGAAGCAAAGATAAATGATTCAGGATAAGGCCAGGACCAGCGTTGGAAGTATTAAGAGAAGCCACCTATGTCAAGCTGAGTTAGTGCTTGCACTGGAGCTAAAAAGTGGGTAACAAATTAAGAACATACACAACAGAAGAGGTCTTAGAGACACAGCACCATAACGAAGACTAACAAAAGTCTGGAAAACTGGGAAAATGTAGGGTGACCAACTGTCCCTGTTTGCATGGCATTGAGGGATTTTGTGGAAGGTAGGACTTTCAGTGTAAATTGGGATGGTTGATCACTCCAGGTGCATCTGGTCCTGGGCAGTAGTTATCAAGCCAGGTGGAGTTAAAGATGTGGAGAGCATTTTAAATAGTCAACCTTAGAATCTCTAAATACTGTTTGATCACTACTCCTAGTGTATTGCTTTCCAATTGCTATAACAAAATACCACAACTTAGTGGCTTAAAACAACACAAATTTATTAACTTACAATTCTGGAAGGCAAAAGTCAGAAATGGGTATCACTGGGCTGAAACCAAGGTGGCAGCAGGGCTATCCTCCCTCCAGAGGTTCTAGGAAGAATCTGTTTCCTTGCCTTTTCCAGCTTCTAGAGCTGCATTCCTTACATGCCTTGGCTTGTGGTCCCATCTTCCAACTTCAAAGCTAGCAGCACAGCATCTTCAAGTCTCTACTTCTATCTTCATATTGCCTTCTGTCTACCTCTGACTCCTGCATCTCTCTTATAAAATCTTGGTGTTTACATTGGGCCCACCCAAATAATCCAGGATAATCTTCCCATCTTGAGACCCTTAACTGAATCAAATTTGCAAAGCCCCTATAATATAATATTCACAGGTTCTGGGGATTATAACATGGACAAATTGGAGGACTAAAGGATCAGTTTGGGGCTGGGATGGCAAGCTTGCCAGAGATACAGGATGACAGTAAGAGTTGAATGAGCATGGTTCAGTTCTCATTCACCTCTATCCAACCCTGCCCATATTCCCCAACACTGACAACTCATAGGTGTGAGAAAAAGAAAGAGAAGAGAGAGAAACGGAAAGAGAAAGGAAAATGAAGAAGGGAAGAGAAGAGAAGAGAGAAGAGAAGAGAGAAGAGAAAAGAGAGGAGAGAAGAGAGAAGAGAGGAGAAGAGAAGAGGAGAGAGGAGAGAGGAGAGAGGAGAGAGGAGAGAGGAGAGAGGAGAGAGAGAGGAGAGAGGAGAGAGGAGAGAGGAGAGAAGGTGGGAAGATGCCCAAAAGAGGAACACAAGGGGCTCTAATATCTATCCACCCTCACCAGTCTTGAAACTTGCCTATCACAACTCACCTCCAAGTTTTTCTTCAATTCTCTCCTAGTATCATGTTTGTACAGTGTTTTCTAGTGCACTAAGTTTTTAAAAATTTATTTATTTTATTTTATTTTTGACTGCATTGGGTCTTCGTTGTGCGAGGGCTTTCTCTAGTTGCGGCGAGCGGGAGCTACTCTTCGTTGCGGTGCGTGGGCTTCTCATTGTGATAGCTTCTCTTGTTGTGGCATGTGGGCTCTAGAGCGCAGGCTCAATAGTTGTGGTGCACAGGCTTAGTTGCTCCGTGGCATGTGGGATCTTCCCAGACCAGGGCTCAAACCTGTGTCCCCTGCATTGGCAGGTGGATTCTTATCAACTGCACCACCAGGGAAGCCCCTCTAGTGCATTAAGTTTTTAAATTACTTTTTAACAATCCTCACAATAGTCCCGCCAGGTACTTAATATTAGCCAGATCTTGCAGATGGGAAAACAGAGGCTTAAAATTCAAGCAGTTAGTCAAGGTCACCCAGCTCCAAAGTATAGATCCAGAACTCAGAAGAAAGTGAAGAGAAAATCCTTAGAACACCTGGAATGGAATGGAACTTCCTATGCTTCTCACCCTCAAAAATGATGGCAGAGGAGACACACTTGCTAGTGGGTAAGCACAGAGGACACACAACAAACAACAGAGCAAAAGAACAGAGGGCAAGAATACTTGCTTCCTATTCTAATGGGTCCAATCAAAAGGGGCTTGGACTCTAGCACTTAATTTCCTTATTCCTCACATCTGGAAGGCTAATAGTATATTATTTAGCCTAAGCTAGAGGAAAGTATAGAAAACTGTCTTACAAAACATCAGTATGGTACCAAGTTCTTGCTAGCAAATTAGTTACCTTGCTTTTCGAGTGGCCGATAAACAGTGTATATGCACATAGCTATTCCACAAAGCCAAAGAGTCTGTAATGTAGAAAGAAGTTAAGGGAGATAAATGGCTCAAAGGAGATCTGCAGGAATATGAGGTACAGCTAAGTGAAGTAAATGACAGTCCAGTTGTGTTGAGGCTGAATTTGCATACATTGGGGACATATCCCAAGGGACTGGGGTCTCTTAGCATCATAAGATTGGTCGACTTTCATTGTTTGTGTTCCAGAAAGGAGTTAATCTGGCAAACATTTGTTGAGGCCCTACTGTGTTTCAGGCACTGTATTAAGCTTTTAATGTTAGCTCATTTAATCTTCCCAGAAGTTGTACAAGACAAGTGTTATTATTCCTATTTAAAAAATGAGGCGTAGGTGGAGAAAGGTTGAATAGCTCACCTAAACATCACATGGTTAATAAGCAACAGAGCTAGAAGTTAAACCCAGGTCTTCTACCTCAAAGTCCTATGTCCTTGCTAGTACAGAACAGGAATTTAATCACACTGCCAACTTTTGAAACTATTAAGCTGCCTCAGTTCCCTCCAACGTTGCTGAAGAAGGATGGGGTCTGGGTAAACATAGATTGAAATAAGCACAAAATTTATTAGGCTGCTTTATGGGTAGGAGTTAACTCTCCTCACCCTAGACCCAACCTACAAAGAAACACTTCTGACAGGTAGACAACTGTATTACAGGCATACTGCAGGTAGAAGGGACTAGGAAAGAGTACCTCTGGAAAATTGTTGCTCATTGCCTTACACCTACATCTAAAATTAATGTTTATAAATATACTTGCCAGAGTATGGACTGAAACTCAAAACCAAGTTACTCTGAGAAATTAAGCTATCATATCAATATTTATAGTTCTTTAGCACTTACTTTCTGAATGGCTTCTTCACCCCCTTCTCTCCGAATGAGAAAATTAACTGTCTTCCTTCCAGAGGCAGGTACAGTAATGAGGATTAAGAAGAGAGACTAGGATTCCCTGTGTGTTGGCAGACCTGTCCGAATAACTTTCAGAATTTGATCCACGTTGAATAGTAGCAAAGCTTACATATCCAGAATATTCCTTTCTTCCAGTTGCCATCCCCTCTATAGAAATCAACCAGGCTATGTTAGCTTGCAGGAAAATAACCCCAAAAGCCTCAGGACAAATGCATGATTTGCCTAGAAAAGAGGAATTTGGAATGACACACATTATGAGGAAATAGGTAATTTCAAACAATTTGAAGGAGAAAGACAGTCAAATTCAAGAAACAGAAATGGTCAAAGCAGTTGTCTCTCTGAATTCTTCACCCTACATAAGAAGAAAAAAAAAAAAACCTTAGCCTGAATAAGTGGGAACAAGTTAAGGATTGTTCAACAGTTAGGAAATCAAACGGACTCCTGTGGTGGAATACAGAATGACTCAAATACGGTATCGGTTCCCTCTGTGGCTTTTTCCCCAGACAAGGTCAGCCCTCGCCACTCCCTTTCATCTTGAATCAGCCTTCTTCCAGCACTCCTTCTCTCAGGTTTCCAGTGCCCACCAGTCCCACTGTG
Source organism: Tursiops truncatus (assembly GCF_011762595.2). NCBI lineage: Eukaryota > Metazoa > Chordata > Mammalia > Artiodactyla > Delphinidae > Tursiops > Tursiops truncatus. The sequence continues at coordinate 25,603,246 of NC_047055.1, read as the reverse complement.
CCCTGGGCTGGGGCATTCAATGGGGTTGAAACTGCCTCATGGGTCCAATCCCCTTGCCCCCAACACACTTTGCAATGGCAATGCGTTAGTGATCAGTAAACAGCGAATATATTACCTAGTAAATTCTTCTGCTTTAGCCCAAAGGAATGTCACTAATGCGGACATGTCAGACAATGAGATTGACTGACTCAGATTTGAGTTTCTAAGGTGCAGTTTAAATAGTGATAGTAACTAACTTAACTAATTGATAATCCCTCCCACATTTTAACGTTCGATTACTGACATTCCAAAGCTTCACCAAACAGAAGAGCAAAGCAAGCGTTTTTGCTGATAAAAGTGATGAGATTTTTCTAACACTGGCTTCAGTTTGGGTACGGATTTCAACTCTTCTGGCAATGTCAGACATGGGACTGGTGAGAGACTTTGGTACCATCCCCAAAGCCCTAAGGCAGACTTGATTTAAGAAGAATTTGAAAAGAAAAAGCAAGAGACAAACAAAACTCCCTGCAGGACCTCCAAATCACCAGCTTCCCCACTCCTTTGCCTTTATGAACTGAAGACCCCTATCAAATGCCAAATGCCTAAGAAAGGGACAGCATTAAGACACTCATAGACATTTCTAAAATACAATTTTAGATCTCAAACTAGACATCCCTGAGGGAAAATGTCCAGCACCTAAACATCATGATGAGGAAAGAGAGTCTTGTTTACTTCCTGGGAAGAGTGCCCTGAGGTCCCCGGGGTTCTGGACAAGAAGAGAGAGAAAGCGAGAGAGAGAGCGAGAAAATGAGAGAGAGAGAGAGAGAGAGAGAGAGAGAGAGAGGGAGGGAGGGAGGATGTGTGTGTTTTGGGAAGGGTGGATAAAGAAGACAGAGAGGAAGAAACAGTCACTGAAAGTGGAGAGGGCATTCAAGAAAAAGGTCATTGACTTCCCACCCTTTCTGGGTCTGGTCCAGGTGCCAGCCAGTAGAGAAAAGAGGCGTTGACAGATTTCCCAAAGCCCCCTCCTTAGGCTTGAGGGCTCCCTCTACCAAGCTATCACTAAAAATGCTATTTCAGTCAATTCACCTGCTGCCTGTTTATAGGAAAAGTCAGTAATAAATCTCCAAAGCAACTGAAAAAGGGTTTGTGCTATATTTTAAACCAAGCTTCTGCCACGTCAAGTGTTAGTCACAGAGAATGACAGCCTCCAACCTAAGACTAGCGGTATCCAGCTGAGTCAGGTACCTTATGAAACTTCCGCACACCACTGTCCCCACCCCAAATATCTGCCCCCAAATAAAATACGTCCTAACTATGGACCGGGAGGGAGGTGGTACTTAATTGCCATCAACGTAGACAAAAAGAATTTGAACAAATCAAGACAATCGCAACGACGTTCCCAGAATGAAGGCCTAGTTGGCTGTCTGCTGGTTTGTTCTGTAATAATGGCAAGTTCTTTTAAAGCGAGATCTATCATTTACACAAGGTGGTGTCTTTGTTTAGAAAACTGTCTCAGTTCCATGAGGGGAAAAAATGACAACTTTTGGTAATGAAGGAAAAATGACAATTATTACCTTCATGTTCCATCATTACAAGTCCCCATATTCTTAAATATGACCTGAAAAAGTCAACAAAACATTTGCCTTAATCCATTAAATCTATTATTCTCTCCCTCCTTCCTTATGACTTCCACCTTTTACTCTTCACTGCCTTTTCTCTCTTCTTCCTCCTTCTCCTTTCTCTCTCTCCCTCTCCCCCACCCTCTCCCCTTCTTCTCTCTCTCCCTGCATCCACCCTTCTCTCCTCCATTCCCATCTCTCTCACTGACTTGAAGGAAGTTCAGATCTAGACTGACAGCATAACCTTGGGCACTTTTCTCTTTGCAGAGGTCCAGGCCTCAAAAAAATGTGCTGCACTGGATTTGACATAACTAGAAGAAATGAAATTGGAAAAATAGAAAGGGAATAGTGTTCTGACTAAGGGTAGAGCGGGATGACATTGATGAATTAAGAAACCTAAAGAACATGTTTCCATTGGGCTAGCAAAGGGCGAACTATATAATGAAGGCCTTTTGAAAACCTCAATGTGTAAAATCAATGGCTAGCTAGAAGAATAGTAGAACAAACTTGTCAATTTGGATTCTAGTAAAGTACGGATGGAGACAATTGAGGAAGTAGAAATATGATTTCGTTGAGTAAATATTTTAAAACTATTTCTTCCTCCAAAGACTTTTAAAGTCTTAGAGAGACAAAGAAGAGAGACAGAGACAGAGAGACAGAGAGATCATACATCTGTGATATTTGCAAACCAAGAGGAAAGAGTATACACTTTTGAGTCTTAATCACCTCCTAGCCACATGATTTGGGGTAAAGCCTCAGTATATCAGTCAGGGCCCAACCAGGAAATCTAAAACCATTTTAGATATAGTCTTTGAAATAGAGGGTATTTAAGATAAGAAATGCATTACACAGTTGATTGAGGAGCTGAGAAGCCAAATAGATGAAAGGGAGGCAACCCAGAGATTAGCAACAGCAGGAGGCCAGGACCACTCTTAGGACTGGAGAGGCAAGGAGACGAGCCGGTGTTTTCAGAGTCCAGGGACCACAGCGGCCCCCAGAAGAAGCTAGAACCACAGTGGGCCTATCTGATGGGAGCTGGAGCCACGGAGGAAAGGCAACCACTTCTAAAGGTGCCCCTCCAGGCTGGAGAGTGGAGAAGGGTGATAAAAATCCTGGCTTCCTCTTTCCTCCTGCTCTTCAACCCCTTACGTGCATCTCCCTTTGGCTGAGCACATCCAGAAGCTAGTTATCACAGGAGCCTGAGAAATATAGTCTGCAGGGGTTGGCAGGGAAGGTGAAAGGCAAGTAAGGGACCTGAGGGCAAACAGGTCCAGAACTGGCACACTCATTTCCCTTTCTATAAAGTACGAACAATAGTACCGACCTCCCTGTGTTGAGATAATTTAATTAGAGAGTATACGTAAAGTGCCGGACATAGTGCCCAGTACAAAGCAGCACTCAATACATGTTCATTTCTCTTCTTAGATCCAAAGACTCAATTCAATTTAAAAAAATGCCTGGGTCCACCCAGAACTAAACACTGTTTGCATATTAAGAGCCCTTTGTTTCTAAGATAAAACTAGGTGAAGCAGAAAAATTTTGCTTATATTTTCATCTGCGCTAATTTTTAGCACTCCCTTTGAAAGGAATAAAACTATTTCTTCCCATATGGTCATTTCAGATTTTTCACTTTCAGACCAGACATGTGTCCTATTTTACCAAATAAGCTATATTCTTGCCTGATGTTGATGTCTGATACGGCCTGATAAATTGATTTCTCTTAAGATATCAGTTTGTAATAGCAATGGTTCAGACCCAAAGGAGTTAATGAATTCTACTGGTGAATACTACAAGGGGGCTTTTGTGATGGAAGAAAGTCCCTCAACAAAAGGCTAACTGAAGATAAATATCCCCAGTGTCAAACACCAGCTGGGCCCAAAGCCTCCTGTTTATGTTAGAGAGGCCTCTGTCTTATAAATGAGTCCTTCAGCATGAATATTTCAGCAAAGGAATTTTGGAAAACCTTTGCCAGCCTTTCCAGAAAATAAAAACGCAAAGATTGAGACAGAGGGAATATTTAAGCCTCATGCATTATTTGTAATTTGAGATGTTGATCATGAAAGGGAATTTGTGTCTCAATTGCCTATGCTGCCACTTAGGAAATTCCGTCCTAAGGGACTCGAAAACTGTGAGATTTTGAGCTGCCATTGACATTTAAGCTAGACACAGAGGAATGAGGAAATGCAATTTGCAGCAACAGAGAACCTTGTAAAACTATTTGTTCTTCCTCTCCATGCCTCTCCTTCTAGCCTCCAGCTCTCCTCCAGCTGAGGGATAAATTCCCGAAGTCAGGGAAGTTACACTAAGGAAACAAAGATCAAAACTAATTGAAGACATTTGGTTTTAAAAGCTGAAGATATTTTATAAATAATAATATCATTAATAATAATAAAGGTGGGAGAAATAAAGTTTCTACCATGACTTGTGAATTTAACAAAAGAAGAAAAAGTAGACATTCATAGAATATCAGCATTGGATTAGAGACCAGGGGATTTTTAATTTTAGCATTAACTAACTAACTCACTGAATAACTTTGTGCACGTCTCATCATTCTTTTTGGTTTCAGTTTTCAATCTGTGCATAAATGATGGTGTTAGCCAATGATTTCTAAAGTTTCTAATAATGCTAAGTTTCTATGGTCAGTTGACATAAGCTTTATTTTATAAATCTAATATGTAATAAGGAAGTCAGCCTGCAGGCAAAAGGAGCCGTGGGTAAGGGGAGAGGAGAGAACTGTTTGTATTCCTGCTGAGCTAGAATAAATAATGATCTTCTTTCTGTCAACAAAAGGCTTAAATCAGCAGACTAGGTAGACAATGTCAGTAAACTTACAAAGATTTGTCCTTGGGGTTATAGCCAAAAGTTGACTCTAGTAAATATAGTCATTGTCCACATGGAGTATTCAATTCCCAACCAGTTGGCCCTGCCATGCATCAGAATTGCCTTTGTGAAGACAGTGAAATAAAATAAATAAAATAAAATAATAAATACAATACATACAATATAATGAATCTAAGTGTTACAACTACTTAGTATCCTTGCCATGTTTGAAGCTTGTCAGCACAAAACACTAAGATATAACTAACTGATCTTGTCAGAGCAAGTTTTGATGGAAGAGTAGGGAATTACAGTGTCAAGTAACTTGGAGAACTACCAGGTAAGGTTTCAAAATCTTCCAGTAGCTGGTGATCTGTTTGTTAAGGTTATTCCTGTTACCCCTGCAGAAGTCCCTTACTGAAACAGTCCTAACTTCCCAGTGTACCAGTTAGATAGACAAGGTTCAGATCCTTGCTTTGGACCATGCTTTGCTTCTTTTAACCACCCTTTAAAACTCCTTTGCCCTGTGTACCATTAACTCAGGTCCACGCAAGATGAATGCTAGCTAATCTGATAAATCAATCAAATGGGTTAGTGAGCATTTAAGGCCTAACAGTAACATGAAAATATATTAAGACATAATGCCTTTGTAGTTTAAAATGTCAGCTCTGGAGTAAAACAAATATGGTTTCCGATTGCAGCTCTGCCACTTTTATAAGCTGTGCAACCTTTAACAAATCCTTTTACCCTTCTGTGCTTCAGTTTCCTCATCCTGACCAGTTGGGTAGTACTTACCCCACAGGGTTTTGTGTTATAGGAGATAAAGCATCAAATAGACTACCTGGTACAGAGAAGGTATTCAGTATCTGGTCTCTATCCCTCTCTTCCTCATCTCCTCTTTTTGCCAAAAAAACTTACTTGTTCTAGCTCTCGATGGTCTTCTGTTTTGATTCCACCTGCGCAATTAACCAATGATCATGATAAAGGAAACAAAAGCCCAATATGTTGGCACAAAATATGTCCTGGGAGGCTATTAACTGGACTGCAACATGGCTCCATCACCTACTCCAGAGATTCTGCTGGCTTTTGATGCCTTCAGTTTATCCAGAGTAGGTGGCAATTCAACATTTCCTGGTTTGTGGAACACTTTCCCAAAGGCATTTAGTGAAGCTAATCAACATCTAAGGAGCTGCAACAACAAGGCACAGTAGAGGAAGGGTCCTGAGCTTAGAGTAAAGTCATTCCAAGACAAATCCATTCTTACTTTAGTGCTCAGGAAACATCTGGGCTGTCTTCCTCAATGTGGTAATAGCACATCTCCTACTTGCTTCAAATGTTGCATCAAGGTCTTCACCCTCTCAGAATAGCTACTCCAGACATTTTCAAGCAAATTCATCCAAACCTTTGGACACTAATACATCTAAAGGGCAGGGAATAGAAAGGGTCAGACATTAACTTAGAAACACCTTTGCTCATTAGGTCATTACTAGGACAGCTAGTTGAATCCTCCAGGGTTTAATTCACAGAAGAGCACATTGTAATTTTTTGACAGTAGCTGAGGAGCTAGCTGTGGCCATCACCTTTATTACTCTAGACAGCCAGGCACTCACAGTTGTCAATGTGCCCTCATGCCACCCCAGGGGAGGTCCATTCCAATGGACAGCATGGGGGAAATGGACTAGATTTTTGATGACTGCTCATTAAAGACACACAACAGAATCAACCCAGGGCATAATGTTGACCTTCTGGTCTTTAGAGAATGACTTTGCCGATAAATCTGGTGCCTTGATACAATTCATGTGACATCGGGCCTCTTCTGAGTGCCACAGTTGTTAAGACACTAGAAGGTTCGGTACCAAATAAAGCTCTATCAGGACCTCTCTTGATAACAAGGAAGACTGGACGTAAGGTTGAGCTGACACAATCTTACCCCACTAATTTGAATAATATGGAGACTACTGTTCATTAGCATAACTCTAAATTCCATATTTATGGATCTGCAGAGCATTAGAACATTCAAATATATCCAATGATTCAGGAGTCCATAAGCGAGGGATGCTTCCATAGGTTCTTTAATGCAGAAATAAATATTTAAAATTAACTACTAAGGGCCAAATACACAGTTAAGCCAATAAGTGCTATAGGAATTGTCCAATCCTGAAGCAGCTGAAGTGGGCTTTGTTGGAACAGTAGGACTTGAGTTAGGTCACAAGGGCAGGGCAGGACTTAGAAAAGCAAAGAGGAGAGGTGATGATTTTCCAAGTGTATCAGTTAGTCCCTTTAAGTTCAAGGAACAAAGGCTCAATCGGATTACTTCAGAGAGAAGAGAAGTAACTGTACAGTGTAAGACTACATGGGGAAGTAGGAAATACAGAAAATGGTCTCAGCAGCCCCACAGCCTTGTGTGAACCTGAAATATCTTTTAGGATGTGCAGTCTTAGTAATTGAATAGCAAGTCTAAAAAATCTAAGTAACCAGACAAGTAGGCATCTATTACTTTCAACTCTAATCAGACTTTACATCTTCAACTACTTTTACCTTGTCTCTGTTTTCCTCTCTACTTGCATCTTTCCATGTTCCTACTCTCCTAAAATGACTTGATAGTTTCTCTGTCAACTATGTCCATGCTTATTTGTAGCTTCTGATTATTCTAACATCTTGTGTGTCTCTAGTTTCTTGCCCACTCTACCATCTACCGATACACTGTGTTTTTCGTACATGTGACACAACACAGAGAATCTAAACGGGCTGGACTGTCACTACTGAGTTTCAAGCAGCACTTTTAGGAGAGCTCTTATGCTGAGCCACCAATAGATCACTGACCCGTCTGGATGACTGAGTTTGGGTAAGACCCAATCAGTTATGGCTGGGATGATAGGATATTTTGGCCTAAAGCATGATGGTGATCCATGGGGAAGTTCTCAAAAGGAGCCACGTGAATGACTTCTCACAGGGGGTAGTATATCTGGTCCCATCTTTCATAGTCTGCTTACTGAGCTGGAGATAAGGTTGCAATTTACAGACGATGGAGAAATAATGTGTAGATGAGTGTTGGTTTGCTAGGGCTGCCATAACAAAATACCACAGACTGGGTGACTTAAACAACAGATAGTTATATTCCCACAGTTCTGTAGGCTGGAAGACCAAGATCAAGGTGTCAGCGAGTTTAGCTTCTTCTGAACTCCTCTCCCTGGCTTACACATAGCTGCCTTCTCTCTGTGTCCTCACTTGGTCTTTTCTGTGTGTGTGCACATCCCTGGTTTTTCTCCATGTGTCCAAATTTCCTCTTCTTATAAGAACAGTCAGATTGGATTAGTACCCACCCTAACAGCCTCATTTTAACTTAATTTCCTCTTTAAGGGCACTATCTCCAAATATAGTCATATTCTGAGGTACTGGAGATTAGGGCTTCACCATATAAATATCGGAGAGGGGACACAGTTCAGCCCATAACAATCAGCATGACCGAAGAGGAGGTGAGGGAATGGGGGAAGAAAACAATGTTTGTTAAGCACCTGCTATAGGAGGTACTATGCTAGGTGCTTCTGTAAAGGTTTTCTTGTTTAATTCTCAAAAGGACTCCCATGAGATTAGCGCTTTTTATTTGAATTTTATAGAAGCAGAAACGGAAGACCAAATAGGTTAAGATTATACGGCGATTGAGCTGAAATTCAGCCTCAGGTATGAATTACCACCACTACAGCATTCTTGCCACTACACACTGCCACCTCCCAGGGCTACTTAGGTGCACTTGGAAATGTAATAATTAACTATATAGGGCTTCCCTGGTGGCGCAGTGGTTGAGAGTCTGCTTGCCGATGCAGGGGACACGGGTTCGTGCCCCGGTCCGGGAAGATCCCACATGCCGCGGAGCGGCTGGGCCCGTGAGCCATGGCTGCTGAGCCTGCACGTCCGGAGCCTGTGCTCCACAGCGGGAGAGGCCACAACAGTGAAAGACCCGCATACGGCAAAAAAAAAAAAAAAAAAAAAAAAAAGAAAAGAATTAACTATATATTGCCATTTATTGCATTATAGATTACTATATACTGAGATTCAGAGAAGGCTCTAAATGTCAGTGCAAGCAGTATGATAATCATTGAAGTATTTGAACTAGGAAGAGAAAATATGGGAAAGGAAAGTGATGTTCTAGGGAAACTAGTAAGAGGTAACTTTTATTGAGTGCTTATTATGTGTCAGACATTGTAATAAGTGCTTTACATGAATTAACTTATTTTTTCATCCCAACAACCTTGAGATAGATATTATTACTATCTCCATTTTACAGAGGAAGAAATTGAGACAGAAAAGTTAAGTAATTTGCCCAAAGGTCACACAATTTGTAAGTGGCAGAGCTGGGATTTGAACATAAGCAGTCTGGCTCAGAAATTAACCTGACACATAGTGTGAAGGAAGAAATATAGGAAGAAGAGTCTGGACTAGGGTGGCCAATTTGGAGGTTACTGTAAAGTCTCAGTTCAAGATGATTAGGGGTGGATCAGAGTGATAGAGGTGGAAAAGAAAGGATCAATTTGAGAGACACTGGCAAAGAACCTCTGCTTCTCAGTATTAGGAATGGGACATCTGCAGGGCAGGATAAAGACAGTGTCGCTTGTTTACCAGTTCTCTGTAAAACCTAGCCCTAGGTCCCCGGCCTATTCATCCATGACTAAAATAGAAAGAAAAAACTGAGAGTCCTGGGCTTCCCTAGTGGCGCAGTGGTTGAGAGTCCACCTGCTGATGCAGGGGACACGGGTTCATGCCCCGGTCCGGGAAGATCCCACATGCCGCGGAGCGGCTGGGCCCGTGAGCCATGGCCGCTGAGCCTGCGCGTCCGGAGCCTGTGCTCCGCAACGGGAGAGACCACAGCAGTGAGAGGCCCATGTACCGCAAAAAAAAAAAAAAAAAAAAAATGAGAGTCCTGCAGGTGTGTTTCTCTAAAGAAATAGCCTAAACCCACATGACTTTTTCTTTCCCATCAAAAGGTAGTAATTTTCTAATCTCAAAGGAGAGAGGCACTTGCTCCCACTGAGCAAGAGTCTAACTACCATCTACTGTATTTACTGATGATTTATACACAATGGTTTCCTTAGCAACGAGGAACTAACAACTTGATTGTTTGGAATGAAAATGAAATTTCTAAGATTTCAGAAATTATATTCTAAAAGGATCAGTATCTCATACAGAATCATGCATTTTGTCTAGTATTAAACAAGAAAATCGAATGTACTTGAAAAAAGATACTGAAAGCGGTTTTTGTGACTGTTGACAACCTCTAGCCTAATCAAAGTGCACACATTTCACAAAATTATGAGATTCCGTTGAAAAACAGTTTAAAAACTAGTTTAACTGACACTCTTCAAAATAGCTCCGTTCGTCATAGAAAAATGTACCCTTATTTTTTCCCACATCATATTCATTCATTTCAAAATGAAAGTGAAAAGGGAAGGCAACAAATGTTTGGTAAGTGCCCTCTATCTAGGTACTTCCACATACATGATCTCTTTTTAGTCTAAAGATTGCTTCCGTACCGTACATTCAACCTAATCATTTTGTTTCCTGCCTCCAGGAAATACATTTCCTAACGAACGCATTTTACTTTGGTAGAAAAAAACTGGAGGTCAAGTGTAGCCAGTCCACTGGGTGACTGCATTTTGATTGGCATTCAAGGATGGATTCAGGTTTGGCAGCAGCTGGTGCACCTGGGGCTCCAATGACCTAATGGCCAAAATGGTCATTGCTGCAAGGGAAAGTACAGACGGCAAGAATATCAGCAGAGCACCGAGTCAAACAGCTCTGCCAAACCCTGTTGCCATGCTGACGATACCCTAAGATAGAATGGATAGAAAGCAGAGAGCCTTCTATCTTCTCAGGCTTCTGTTGGAACCTGGGAGTGGTGATTGAGAGCTGTAATGACTATGATACGCAGCAAGTTATTTCAGATGAGAATCCTCTTTGCCTGCAAATATCGCATTTTTAAAATTAGCGATCCTATGCGGAAAATCACAAACAGGACACATTTTATCAAACGTTATCAATTCCAAATGCTCGGAATCAGCACTTACCTGGATATTGAGGGAAGTCTGAAGACCAGTTGTGCTTTCTCTGATTATATATCTTCTTTATTTTCTTTACAAGAAAGCTATTACCAGGATGATTCATTGCAAAGCACTATTACTTTAAAGAGAAAAACTTGGCTTTTCCTTCCCCAAGGCAAGTTCAATAGGAATCACTGCCATCATCTTTAGTCTATGGGAAGCCCCTTGACGAAGATCATCCATCCAAAAGCAACAAAGTGGCCCCTCTCTCAACTTTGTTCTGCCCAACGTCCCAAGTCCCCAGTGAAATTGTAACTGGTCCTTCAGCACTTAATTTTTCTCTCCAGTCCTTCACAATACTTGTTTCTCTCGCACGGAAAATCATCGCTAGCTATAAATTTCAAAATGCTGCCATGCATTTAAGAAGCAATGTTTTGCCAAAATGAAATCAGATTCTTTGGAGTCAGGCAGTTCTGGATTTCAGCCATTTTATTCACTGCATGAACTTAAGTAATTTAATCTGCGTCTCAGTTTCTTCACCTATGAAATGGGGAAAATCTCTCTTACCACCTAGGTTACTGCAAGGACTAAATGAAGCAATGTACAGTGCTAAGTATTCACCTAATGTTAGGTGTTAAAATATTAATAGATTTCACCTATAGAAAATGTTATATTTTTCCTTTCTATTTTGCCCTTCATTATAGCAAAACTAAAAGAATAATGAGAACCAATTACAGGTGTCCATATTTTGTCATGTTTCTCCAACTCACTGCAAGGCAACCCCTTTCCTGCACCTTGGAAAGTAAGTCAAAACTGATTTTTACTCAAGCCTTCATACATGAGTATAATGCATGGCTCTAGGCTTAATCATTCAGATACATCAGGTTCAATCTAGGGCATTAATACAGAAATACTAGATAAAGCAAGCATGGATTTCCCTGGTCACAGGCTCACACGTGCTTTAAAAACAAGTATCCTTCTCTGAGCCACCATTCTGCCTAATGCAGAAAATTGATGTCCAGGTAAGTTCAGTAATTTCTCAGTCAGTTCAAGTTGTATCCTCAGTCATAATCACGATTTTTCCCTCTGTTTCATTCCTTCCCCAGGATGAATGATCAGCTCTGGGTATGTTTGGGAGTGAGGAGGCAGCTAAAGGGAAGGCCACTGTGTTGGACTTGCTTCCTTACTGCTCCAGATATAACTCATCCCATCTGTTCCTGGGTACACGTGCTGCATAATATTCCCCTGAATTCTGTATCAGTTAACGTTTGCTGTTTAACAAGCTACCTCAAAACTTACTAGCTTAACAGCTGCATAACACAGGGAGATCAGCTCGGTGCTTTGTGACCACCTAGAGGGGTGGGATAGGGAGGGAGGGAGACGCAAGAGGGAAGAGATATGGGAACATATGTATATGTATAACTGATTCACTTTGTTATACAGCAGAAACTAGCACACCATTGTAAAGCAACTATACTCTAATATAGATGTTAAAAAAAACTTACTAGCTTAAAATAACAACCATTTATTTAGCTCACAACTCTTGTGGGTAAGCAATTTGGGCTGGACTCATTCACGCATCTACAGTCAGCTGGCAGTCAAGGACCTCATTCACAAGTCTGGAGATTAGCTGGCTGGCAGATGGGATGAGAGGGTAACTGGACCACATGTCTTTCATAATCCAACCACCTGATCACAGAGTGATCAGGAGTTCCAACAGAAGTAAGAGAAGGCAAACCCCAATGCGTAAGCACTCCTTCAAGTGTCTACTTGACGTCACATCTTATGTTGCCTCATTGGCCAAGTCAAAGAGTACAGAGACAGAAAATTATGGATAAGTTAGAAGTCACTACTGCATCAACCCACCACAAATGGAAATTGCTTTTTAAATGGATATTTAGCTCCCACTTAGCTCTCCTGTGCTGATAAGCCAGTGAGAGGTATTACATATCCCAACCCATGGCAGAGAGTGTTCATATCATACACAGAATCCTCTCATCCTGGATAAAAGTATCTTAGAAACACATTGGTTCACTTTCCCTCAGATAACTTCCCCATTCAATTCAGGGAACCACAGGACCTTTTCATATGGTCTCCTGTGTCCCTGGAGGATTCAGAAAACTTAGGGGTTGAGGGTTGGCAGGTGGTGAGAGTAGTGGAGACTTATCTTTGACCTTTTCTTGCCTAGCCTGCCACACAGTACAGCTCTACTATAAGACTGCTGCATTGGCTTGAAAGGAAGTAGATTGCTCAACCAGGCTTCACAGATCACTTCCCAGATCACCCAGGATGTAAAGCTTAAATCCTTCCTCCTTTGATTGCCTCAAACTTTAAATAGAATTTCCATCATGTTTCACCGTGCTTCAGATTTGACCCAACAGGATTGGGGGAAGAATACAAGGACCTCCAAATACATATCTCATCCTCTTCCTACCTCTCCAAAACCCTCTTCTCTTATCATTCCCTGAAATGTCTTCTTTTGTATGTGCACTTGTGTTATGCATGCGATGGGCATGAGGAGAGTATTAAAAGGCAGCAGAAACCCTGTTCAGATTGATCTTGTATTCTTCCTAACATTTTCTCAATTATACTTAAACCAGCTGCTTTTTTTTAGCTCAGGGGCTAAAAATTTACCACCTTCACTTTTGGACCTCATCCTAATAACTACCCCTATGAATTCTGAATCTTTACAAATGGGACCTATTTATTCTGGATGCACAGATTCTGGTCGGAGACTTAGTTCCCCTCTGAATTCTGCCACAACCAAAGGCAGAGCCTCTGCAGAGCTTCAGTTAGTCTTACAACGGCCTTGTATAACTTGGTGTGTGTGGAGGGAAGCGGTGAGGGAAATACCTATGTAGAGGAGTCCAAATGCAATGATTTACTATGGAGAAAAATGTAGAGGCATAATACCTTGAAGTATTAACAGATGGGTTTTCACTCTTTTTTACCCCTCATTACCCCTCAACATTTCCCATTAAAATCAGACCTTGAGGCTGAGACTTATTACCTCGGGCAAGGGCCCAATGCATAAAACAAACAGTCACATTTTTGGAGTTTATTTTGGAAGTAGACTTCTGAAACCCTTGGCAGACCCACTGTCTGAATAGATAAAGCTTTGGATTACAAAACCCAAGATTTTTGAGAGAGAAAAATGTTTTGAGTTTCAAAAGTTTAAAGACTTAGTGCAGAGACTTAGAGCACAAAGATTATCTTACAAACAAGAGTGTTGGGAAGAATTTATGATAAAAGAAGAGCCTATTTTCCACATCCAAAATGAAATTAAGTTAGATTGGCTGAGGAAGGGAAGAGAATTGAGACTCATCTCTGGGAAGAGGGGTGATGGAAACCCCAGAAATATTTGGGGAATATTGAGAGCAGAGACCTGTGGGAGCTCAAGAAGGCAGCAAGCCTTGCAAAAATGGTGGCCAGACACATCCAGATAGAGAGGACCAGAAAGTCTTCCAACTCTCCTAAGACCCCAGAGGGTGATGGGAAGATATGCCAAAGTTATCTGTGCCTTCAAGAAGGCTACAAATGGCTGAGAGATGTGTAGGGCCTCATAATTTTAACAAGGAAACAATGACAATGAATTCCATGTCAATCAGGCAATGTGTAGGTCTGGTAGAACGGTGGACATTAGGAAATACTGCAGCATGGATAAAGACCAACAGCCCAAATGTAATAGGAGCTAAATTTCCCTCCTCAGACACCAAACGAAAGCAGAGAAGGAACACAGACAAAATACCCTGCCTTCCACTTTGGTACTTAGATATTACCCCATAGAATAAGAAGGGAGAAGAGGAAAACCTTGATTTGTACTGATTTTTTACTTGAAAAAAAATACTTAATCACAAATTTGACTAAAAGTACCTTGATTGCCAACGTTAAGATTTCTGAGACTGGTACTTCCCTAGCAGTCGAGTGGTTAGGACTCCAAGCTTCCACTGCAGGGGGGTCCAGGTTCGATCCCTGGTCGGGGAACTAATATCCCACATGCCGCATGGTGCGGCCAAAAAAAAAAACTTTTCTGAGACTGAACAGAATGTGAGCTTAAAACAGTATTGGGGGAGGAGAATCACATCTTTACAAACTTGAATTGGACTATGAAAATCATACCTACAGGGTGTATTAGTTTTCTACTGCCGCTGTATTAAGTCACTACAAATTTCCTGGCTTAAAACAACACAAATTTATCATCTTATAATTCTGGAGGTCAGATGTTCTGAAATCAATGTGTCAACAGGGCTGCTCCAGGAGAGAATCTGCTTGCTTGGCTTTTCCAGCTTCTAGAGAACCAGTTTTGGTCCTTGGTTCGTAGCCCCTTCCTCCATCTTCCAGGAGCATATCACCTTCAACTCTCTCCTCTTCTCTCCTCTCCTTCCATCATCACATCTTTTTTTGACTCAGACTCTATACCTCCCTCTTTGTCTTATTAGAATCCTTTTGTTATGTTGGGTCTAACCCACATAATTCAGGATAGTCTCCTCAATTCAAGATTCTTAATCACATCTGCAAAATCCCTTTTGCCATCTTGGGTAACATTTACAGGTTTCAGGGAATAGGGTATGGATATCTTTAAGAGGCCATTATTCTGGCCTCACAGGATAATCTGAGCTATGACCCAGCCGAGGGAGCCTCACCTTACATAGATCACCCATAAAGCCCAACGCCTAGGAGCACAGTCTTCTACACAAGGCTGATGGTCAAGGCTGACCTTCAGCCATTATGCACTGGTATGGCCCTACCAGTGGTTCACGGCCAGAGTCTATACTGATTGGTTGGTGCCTGTGCTGTATTAGCTGTTAAATATTTTGACTATCACCCCTGGTGACAAGGACAAGTTGAGAAGTATCACCCTTATGGTGAGAGCAATTAGAGCTAATCCCTTGAGCAAGGCAGCATACAGAGCTAAATGGGCTGAATAAGGCAGAGATTTAGATGATTACCTGGATGAAGGAAGTAAATAAAAATGATTGTTTTCTATACATATGTCCTAGATACCATCTAAAACAGACTAGTGTTTCCAGTAATCAAAAAGCATGTAGTACATACCTCTATGTCCTCTTCCCTGTAATTTCTAAAGAAGACGTACGGTGACAAAATTCTCAGACCCCAAGGGACATATTTATTCAATCTTTCAACCATCTTCAGTAAGTGTTTCCTCAGTGTCAAGACTTAGGTGCTGGAGATGCAGTGGTGAACAGTACCAGACAGTCGGGCACAGTGTTCTCAAACTTCAGTGTGCAACAGAACTGTTTAATAAAATATAGCTTCCAGGGCTGTGCTAAAAAGACAGGTTCCTGAGCAACCCCCTGCCCACTCCACAAGAATCTTTTTTCAGAGGATTTGGGGCAACTCAGGAATTTGCATATAATAAATTATTGACAGTTGGAAGCAGAAATGTTCTGGTGAAAAGGGCTCCCTTACAGAGAGGAGCTCATCATAGTGGTAATGGCAGAAAAGAATCCTCAAGGTTAATCACTTACCATCTGTCTTCATTTCTGCTGACCCATCCCATGAGCTGGGTAACACAAATACAGTGAGACTCAGTTTATATAGAAGCTCACACGTCTACCATCACCACTCGGAATTCCCAAGTGGTCATTTGTTAATTTTGATCAACACTGTAAATCTTGTATCATTGTCTGCTTATCTATTTCACCAACTCTTGGAGTAGTCTGGATCAGAAAGTAATTAAGTGACTAGTCTCTGGATTAGAAGATTCTCCTCATGGTTTTTTACTTAGAAGGCAGGCTGACCATTCTGGCTTTCAACTATTATAAAAATGACAGACTGTACTTTATTGTGCTAGAGGTCTTATTTGCGTTGGTGACTAGGACACTCAGGAAGTTTGACATTTCTAGGTAAAACATGTTCCGCTGACAGATTCTTCTAAGGGAAACTGGCCCCCCCACAACTCTTGCTAAGTTGACAGTGAAACATATGATTTCACCTTCCTAGCTACAGTTGTTTAGAGATGGACACCTAAACCAGAGCAGTTCCGCCACAGACTTATAACTGACCTAGGGCACAGCCTGGCATAAAGAGATCAGCCCTAAAAGAGGTGAGGTAAGCCAATAATTTCTTTTCTTGGGAGTTTTCAAAACAATGTCATGGTGGGAAATTGCAAGTTAGCTATAGGAACCGAGCTTAAAGGTCATTAATAATCTAGGTTTTGTGCAGCGTAGAGCTTATACCATTGGGGCAGGGCAGAAGAACTTGAAGAAAAAGAACACGAAATTTAAAACTAGGCACAAGGCCTTGGAAGGGACCCATGCAAGTGAAGAGCCATGGAGCTTAAGCTCTTTAAGTAGTAGTGTATTAGGGCCAATCCATATCCATTTGTAAAAGACCAATGTTAAATTTTCAGGAATTCTGCAAGCTCATTCATGTCATATTGGTAACTTGAAATCAGCCATGGTGGGAATATTCAAACTTCATAAATCGGCAAATGTGACAAACCAGGACATTTTCCCTCTCCCCCACCCAAAGAGCTAGTTATTAAATATCTACAGGTATATCACTACATTATTTTTTGATAGGAATTCCACCTCTGGCCATTAGAGAGATGTGGTTGGTGAGACCAACCAAAGTCATTAGTAAGATGAGTAAGCAGAAGATGCCAAAAGAGAGGAGAAAATAGAGCAGATTCACAGAGATAGGCAGAGAAATAATGAGAGAAAATCCATGCCTGAGAAAGAATCCTCCTTTGTGGATGGTATTTTAGTTTAGTTACCAGCTCCAGTGAAGCCTGGTTGCATTTCATTTTCTTTATTTGGATTTGAGTGACACCTTCCTCTATCCCTCAAATCACCCTCCCTTTACTTGAATTAGCAATCAAAAGAGCTTTAACCTACAATATTAATGAGACTAAGAAAAATCAAGGATTCTTTATGAAATTGGCTCTTCAGTCACAGACTAGAACTCTTAACCAGGACAAGAGTCTTGCAAATATATTTCTATGGGTGGGAAATTATGGATGGCTCTTAGCAAGTCCACCCCTTTCTTGATAAATAACTATTTTGAATATGTGAAGTTTGAGATGTCTATTAGATATTAAGATGGAGATTTCAAAGTTAACAGTTACAAATCTTGAATTTAGAGAAGACAGGGCTGGAGATGCAAATTTGGGGATCGCTGGAGATACAGATTTGGGGGTCACTGGCATACAGACAGTACTGAAAATCGTAAGACTAGATAAAATTACTTAGACAGTATAGAGAAAAAAAGGTGGGCCAGGACTGGGTCCTGGGGGCATTTCTACATTTAGAAATAGGGCAGAGTAAAGGAGTTAGCAAAGCAGCCACTAGTTAGGAAGGAAATATGGTGTCCTAGAAACCAAAAAAAGAAGTGGTTTCAAGAATAAGGTAGTGGTCAATCGTGCCAGATGTTTATGAGAGGTCTATTAAAATGAGGATTAAAAAGTGACCACTGGATTTGGAAACGGAAAAGTCGTTACAATATTAAAGTCAGAAGTTCGACTGTGGTAGGCTGAAGAGAGAGGATGGTCATGAGGAAATAGAGACAACAACTATGAAAAAATCTTTTAAAAAAAGTTTTGTAAATGAAGGGGATCAGAAAAAATGGGGTGGTATCGAGAGGGAGAGATGTGAAATCACAGGAAATACAGGAACATGTTTATATAGACAGAGGGAATATTCCACGATAAAAGGAGAATTGAGGATACAGAACAGAGAGAAGACAGTATCAGGTGAAAGTCCTTGAGAAGTCAAGAGCAGGTCAGATACAGAGCAAAAGGGGAGGGATTGCCTTTGATAGAAACAAAGAATATACAAGTTAGATAGATTTAATAGTAGAAACGTGAGGGAACTCCCATATAACAATGTATTTTTGATGGGGGTGGAGTGTTTCAGAAGTGTCAGCACAAGAAAATGAATGAAATGACTGTTTCAAAGAGCGGAAAGTCAAATGTGTGAAGATAGTACAATACAATGCCCAGGCAGTTGTTAAGTTTGAAATTTGAGGACATGAATTTAAAATGAAACCCGTTTGGGCTTCCCTGGTGGCGCAGTGGTTGAGAGTCCGCCTGCCGATGCAGGGGACTCGGGTTCGTGCCCCGGTCCGGGAAGATCCCGCATGCCGCGGAGCGACTGCGCCCGTGAGCCATGGCCGCTGAGCCTGCGCGTCCGGAGCCTGTGCTCCGCAACGGGAGAGGCCGCAACAGTGAGAGGCCCGCGTACCGCAAAAAATAAAAAATAAAATGAAACCCGTTAGCATGTGGATTAGTTTTCTATTGATGCTGTAACAAATTACCACGAACTTAATGGTTGAAAACAACACAAGTTTATCTCACAACTCTGTAAGTCAGAAGTCTAGCGTGGGTCTCTCTGGGCCAAAGTTAAGATATGAGCAGGCTGCCTTCCTTTCTGGGGGCTCTAGGAGAGAAACCATTTCCTTACCTTTTTCCAGCGTTCCTTGGGCCACCCACACTCCTTGGTTCATGGCCGTCTTCCTCCATCTTCAGATCAAGCAATGGCAGGACCCCCTCTTATGTTGCACCTCTCGCCCCTTCTTCCATGGTTGCGTCTCGCTCTAACCACAGCTGCGAAGTGTTCTCTACTTTTAAGCACGCATGGAATTAGATTGGGCCCACCTGGATAATCCAGGTTAATTTCCCCACCCAGGACCTGTAACCATAATTACATCTGCAAAGTCCTTTTGCCATGTAACATTCACAGGTTACTGGGATTAGGGCATGGCTATCTTTTTTTTTTAAAGGAATATTGCCTTTTTTAATTTTTTTTTTTTTTAATTTTTGGCTGTGTTGGGTCTTCGTTTCTGTGCGAGGGCTTTCTCCAGTTGCGGCAAGTGGGGGCCACTCCTCAGCGTGGTGCACGGGCCTCTCACTGTTGTGGCCTCTCCCGTTGCGGAGCACAGGCTCCAGACGCGCAGGCTCAGTAATTGTGGCTCACGGGGCTAGTTGCTCCGTGGCATGTGGGATCTTCCGAGACCAGGGCTCGAACCCGTGTCCCCGGCATTGGCAGGCAGATTCTCAACCACTGCGCCACCAGGGAAGCCCAGGGCATGGCTATCTTTGAGGGGCCATTTTTCTGCCATGCACAGAATGTGTATTTTTCCCAGTAGTGTCTGGCTGCTTGTGTGCAGGCCTGGAATAGGCAGAGAACAGGATATTAACAGGATTTGTGTTTTGCAAGCAAAGGACAGCTGAGTGAGAGACGGGCAAGAGTTGAATAGGTGTGCAAGGAAATGACTCGATAATTAAAAACAAGATTTTGGAAATGGTTCAGTTTTTGGTAAGGGCAGTTCAAGGAGATGACCCTGAGATAGGGTTGATCAGGCAGGATAAGAAAAAGATCATCGGTGATGAGAAGGTCAAGGAACTGAAGAGCCAGAGTATTGGATGAGTCTTCTATGTGAACGTTGAAGTCACCAAAAATGTTATTAGTGTTAGGGAGGGAGAGGAAGAAAGTGGGTTAAGTATTACAATGTTTATTGAATTAAAAGAAGTGACTAGTTTGGAGGATAACAAGGAGGGTGGCAGTTGGTAGATCAGGATGTCATGACATGTAAAGAATCTGGGATGTCTAAAGGAAAAAGAAGAAATGGAAGCAAGGAGGATACCTACCCCACCTCTACTGAGAACCAGTCCTATAAACAAATGGGGAGCTCCTACCATACAAAGGGCAGAGGTATGAGGTATTTAGCCTACCACCTAAAACCTAGCATTTAGTATACCTGGGATGAGACTCAAGAACCTAGATATTAGAATTGCAGCAAAGTCCAGCCTCAGTCTCAATATTCAGGCAAATTCTATTTGCTAAAGCTTCAACCCCAGCCTTCACAAGGCCAAATAGCCAACTACATACTTCAACATTATATTTAGCATCCTTGAACTTGTGTAAGATCGTTAACCATGAGTCCATGAAGTTACCATCACCTCTAATTGGCACACCCATACCAGCAACAGAAACAAAGCACACCATTTGGATTTATTGTCGATATCTGAATATTCACTTGCCAAATAGGTGAGCATTCTTGATGAAACCTGGAGTAAAAATCTTTGTGCTTTATATATTCAAATTCTCATGAACCAGTTGAAGTGTAAATATATGTGTATTGTTGCAATAATAATTAATGAAGATTGTGGAAACTATTCTTCTTACATACAAAAGCAATATATTAAAGACTTCCAAATGGTTAAATCAACTGGGAAACAGGACAACTAATACAAATATTAAAAGAGTACCTTAGGGCTTCCCTGGTGGTGCAGTGGTTGAGAGTCCGCCTGCCGATGCAGGGGACACGGGTTCGTGCCCCAGTCCGGGAAGATCCCACGTGCCGCGGAGCGGCTGGGCCCATGAGCCATGGCCACTGAGCCTGCGCGTCCGGAGCCTGTGCTCCACAGCGGGAGAGGCCACAACAGTGAGAGGCCCGCAAACCGCTAAAAAAAAAAAAGAGTACCTTAGTCAGATATATTTAGGAAGAATATATTTTTGAGCCACAAAATGTTTATAAATATTTATAATTATAAAGGCAAATAATGACATAATAATTATGTCATTATAAAAACTGAATAATGGATATTCTATTTTATTATAATTTTAATCTTTATAAAATTATTTGGTATGCTAGCTAAATAAAATATTTAAAACCGCTATGTGATTTACAGTTATTTAATTTCATTTATTCCAAGAAAAAAAATCATAACTTAGGCATTATGCATATCTTATGAGAAAGAATTAAAAACAGAATGTCAATTTTGCCATCTCAAACTTTCATGAGGAAAAAACTCCAAAATCACATGTAAAACCTCCATGATAAATCATTTTGATCCAGACAGAATAAGGAATACAGAATAAGAATAAAGAAAGTATTAGACAAAAATGTGTTACCCTACAACTATCTTGCTCTTCCATAAACCTCAGTTTTAAATGATTATCTATTTAGGATCACCAATGTGCAGTAGAATGACCCCAGAAGTAATCTAGCATCAGGCAGTACCAAGAAATTATTATTCCTACACTGCAATGTCAAACATCTTACTTGAAAAAAAAAGAAAAACAAACAAAAAAACCCATTTTACTTGACTACCAAGTGTACAAAATAAAATTATAAAAACTAATGTGGGAGGAGAAATTTTACATTTATTCTTGTATATTGCAAGTTCACTCTATTTTGGTAATACTTGGTTTTGGTTAAGTTCTATATTGATCTTTTACTATTGTTAATTTTTTTAATTGAGGTATAATTCACGTGCCATAATATTCACCCTTTTAAAGTGTACAAAGCAGTGGTTTATAGTGTATTCACAAACTTGTGCAACCATCACCATCACCTAATTCCAGAACATTTTCATGACCCCAAAAAGAAAATCCATTCCCCTTGGCATTCACTCTCCACTTCCCCCTACCCTCAGCCCCTGGCAACCACCAATCCATTTTCTGTCTGTATTGACTTGCCTATTCTGGACATTTTATGTAAATGGAATCAAGCAATATGCAGTGTTTTGTGTCTGTCTTCTTTCATTTAGCATAATGTTTTTAAGGTTCATATGTGTTATAGCATGTACCATAACTTCATTCCTTTTTATTGCCAAGTAATAGTCCATTGCATAGATATACCATATTTTATTCCTTCATTTATCATTTGATGAACATTTGGGTTGGTTCCACTTTGGCTCAGGGAAATTAAATGACTTTGGGGCTATTATAAATAATGCTGCTGTATATAGTTGAGTATAAGCTTTTGAGTGGACATATGTTTTCATTTTTCTTGGATCTATACCTAAGAGTAGAACTGCTGGGTCATATGGTAACTCTTTGTTTAATATTTTGAGGAACTATCAAACTGTTTTCCAAAGTGGCTGCACAATTTTACATTTCCACAAGAAATGCATGAGGGTTCCAATTTCCACTTCTCCTATCATGCCTTTTGGTATGGGTAGCTACTGAGACTAAGCAGGATTTCATCACCTCTCCTGGAATATTCTACTTAGGCTACTGGCCACCACTTTCTGGGACCAGGTCCAGTAGGTTCAGTGCCCACTAGGCCCAGTCCTACTTCCAAGTCATACTTTACTGCTATCTACCTTCTGACAGTCTTCTACTGAGGCCCTCCTCATATGCTTCATGTCCAAACCTATATAATTATGACATATTTTAGATGGTTTCATTATTCAGGTTATAATTCCCTATAATTACTTGGTGGTAATTCATCATCAGCGTTATTTATTCTTGAGTAGCTCTTTAAAGTTCATAAGACACATTGTTTTCATTTATTTCTTACAACATGATAATAAGTACCATTATCCTCATTTTAGAGATAAGGAAACTAAAGCTCAGAGAATTTAAATGACTCACCTAATGTCACAGAGAGCCAATTAGTGGTAAAGTCAGAACCCAAACTTTAACTCCAAATCCTATTCCACTCACTGATTACCTAATACTGCTTCTTTACTATAAAATCATTTGTATAAATTGTATTATGAGGACATTTTCCCAAATTATTTTGGGCAGCTTTCAAGTTCTCCAAAAACTTTAAAAGAATTTTTCTAGCTTGTCTATGACGTAGCATTGTCTGGCGTCCCTGGCTATCATCAACCTCATTCAATTAATTGTTCTGAAAGCATCAGTTTAGGCTATATGCGGCAACAGACAATGGGGCAAAAGCCTAAAAACACTGTTAATTTTTATAATATCCAACTAATGATTGCTATAGATTTCTCCATAATACTTTAGTTCTTAATCAGTCTTTCTGTTCAATTTTGTAATACCTGGGTTTACATCCTAATGCATTCAAATTCAGAAAGACTCCTCAAGCTCAGTATTCAAATTTTTATCAAATACTTTCATTTTCACCCTACTCTCAGCCAAAATTTATGTGCCCGTATGAGGAGATGTGTTTCATTATTATCCTCCTTATCTGTCATGCTATTCCCTCAACTGGAAATACCCTTCCTCTTTTTCTCCACAGTAGAATATCTACCTCCCCTTAATGCCTAACTCAAATCCCACCTTGTCCATAGAACTTTCCCCTACAACTGCAGACCTCAGTGGCCTCTATTTCCTTTGGATTCCGAGTGCACCATGATAAAAAAACAAAGAAAACATCAATGGGATTGCAATCCATTGGTTAGAAAATGATGTATTCCTAAGGAGTCCAAGTTTCAGTACTTTTACTACCTCTGCTATTCTTAATAACTTTAATTAAATCATCAAAATAATCTCACTGTATCTCCTTCTGATGATAAAATTGAGACTGATGTAATCATTTACAGTGAAAAATCTATTTGAAATCAAACTAACAGAAACCCTTAATTAAGCAGAATTCTTTTTTGCATACAACTTTTAAGATAATGAGGCAAAACAAACCGAAAAATAAGCTCATTTCATATTTTTAACATCTTTATTGAAGTATAATTGCTTTACAATGGTGGGTTAGTTTCTGCCGTATAACAAAGTGAATTAGCTATACATATACATACATCCCCACATCTCCTCCCTCTTGCATCTCCCACCCTCCCTATCCCACCCCTCTAGGTGGACACAAAGCACCTAGCTGATCACCCTGTGCTAGCTTACTTCATTTTTAATTACCTTCCAGGGAGTGTCTTGGTCTTGGTAGATACTCAGCCTCATGCCCAACACCTGTTCCATCCATTCTTGCAGAGTGATCACTGATTCTTGAGATGATGAGCCTGTGAATCTGTAAAAGTAAAGATGTTCACTAGATTCTACTTGCTAAGGCAGGAAAGTAGACTGGAACTAAAAAATTTCCAAGAACATGAGGAAAAATGAAATGGGATTTCACTTCACCAAGGCAATCAAGACAGACTATTTAAAAGAAAGTGTAAGATACTCAAAGACAAGGACCAAGTCTTAATCTTCTTTGTCTATCTTGACCTACAGTAGAGTCTCAGTAAAGTTTTCCAAATGGACTATTCACTAGAAACCCCCTACCCAGAGCTTTTCAAGAGATCAGTTTGGATGTTTTATTTAAAATTTCCTCAAAGGCTGAAAATGTCTGCTGTGAATATTCAGTTTAACAGCTTCATTTTCGTCTATCTCAACCTATTATTTTTTGTGTGTAGTTTCTTCCTCTTGTCCTCTCTTTCTCACTGGCAGCCTTTTGTTTTCTTTTCCAGAAGCCTATTGAGCATGGCACACTTTCGGTAATGCTCCATTTTTCTACTTGTTTTAAAATCAACAGTATGTACCCCCATTAAGAAGCTCTGATGATTCTGGCTCCCCTCTTTAACGGAAGAGTTCTGTTGTAAAGAAGAATAGAAACCATACTCATAGGTCCAAGGCTCCCCTAAGAATGGTGATCCTTTATGCTGGTATTTATTAGATGCAATATTGTAAAATGGAATAGTGTGCATCTTCTTCCAAATTTCACCAGGCAAAAGCCCCAGTTTGGGATGCCTTTACATTAATCAGCTTTCCCGGCAGCATAATGATGCTGGAAATTAGGAAAGCAATGGAGGATTCCTAGTCGGATTTAATAGGCTCAGGCACTTTGCTAACACAGTGCAGTGGATCAATTGAAGTTAATTATTATACAAGATTAAACCCCAAGTAACTACAGTACATCAAACCAATGCAAAACGCTCTGGCCTCAGGAAGAAGGAAAAACAAACATGAATTCTGGAGGGGAGACTTTTCTATCCAGTCCTTAACTCACCACATTTTGCATATAAACAAAATAGACTAATACAATATGAAATACAGCACATTAGATTTTGAAAGTAAGATCTAAAATTCACCTAGTGTCTCTATGGGATACTTAACCTAGGAACCTGCAGGAAGAGCTGTGAATTTTTTTAACTTTTCTATTTATTTTTGGACGTTGATTTGTCTTCTACTGCTTACCCAGATTTACATTTCCACCCACGAGAGACTCAACCTTTTATGATCGTTGACCATTCCAAGAAAAATAAGTATCTAAGAAAGCCACAGAAGCAAATAAATGGGATTTCACATTTATTCACTGCCTGAGTCACTTCAAGGGAGTGTGGCTAAGTCTAGAATAGGTGTTTAATAAATAGCTCTTGATAAGTGGAAAGAGAGTCCTTTAGGTTCTTTTCTTTAAATATTTATTTATTTGGTTGCACTGGGTCTTAGTTTCAGCAGGCAGGCTCCTTAGTTGTGGCTCACAGGCTGCTTAGTTGTGACATGCCTGCCCAGGGATCAAACCCAGGCCCCCTGCATTGGGAGTGTGGAGTCTTAACCACTGCACCACCAGGGAAGTCCCCTCTTTAGGTTCTTCAGGGACTTAACTGTGAGAGTCAAAGGAACATACTATAAAGGAGAAAACAATGACAAGGCACTTGTATGCTAATTCATGGTCCTTAAGTGATAGTGATGTACCTTTGGGGCAGGATATTTTTAAGATATCAACCATTTCTTCTTGAGAGTTCCTTTTTCTTCTTGCCCCTCCCCTCACCAAGCAGCTAAACAGTTCTGTGCTCATTTGCTTTGGCAGACGGCAGAAACAGCATGAAGCAGTGGGGGCAAAGTTTCAAAAATCTAGCAAAGGGCCCACAACATAGACAAATAATTATTGTGAGAAAGCAAAAATTACCTCAACCATCCCCCACCAGACCAGGAAAATATTTCCTAAGATGAGAGAACTAAGAAAAGGTGGAGAGGAAGCAATGAGAATATAGATGTCAAGTGTTCCAAGAGAGTGGGCCCGAAATAAAAAGCCACAAAGATTTTTTTTGTTTCTAAGAGATAGGGAATTCAGACCCCACTTTCAGATATAGCCTCTGTGTATAAGATACACAGGGACAAATAGCTCTTAAATGTATCTAGGCAAAAGGGGACCTAGACAGCCTCAGAGAGCTTTACTACACCTCATTATGGTACAAGAAGAGCTAAGTGATTTCTGTGAGCACAGGAGTGACATGGAAGTAGCAAAAAAAAAAAAAAAAAAAAAAAAAAAGGTCAACCTAATGGAGCCATGAAGATAAGAGCAAGGATTATCTCTTCTGGTGATGTCTATGGACCATTGATGTAGACTCAGATGGGGCCATGGGCATCTTGGCAGCTACCTACATGGGCAGATGATATTGAAGACATAATAGATCACCTCCCAATATCTTGGCACTATTTGAGTTCCCCATCTACCCCTCAATAACTTAGACACAAGTCAAAGGAAAGAAGGGTGAAGTCCCCAAACTAACTACAATTAAGTTTCCAAACTCTGTTGGAATAAAGATTTTGAACTTAAATTTATTAGAAAAGATAGTTTCTTGTACACATGAGTTTGTAGACTGAGATTCGTGCCTGTATACCTGTAAGCATATGTGCAATAAAATACAGACTATAGGAGTAGTCAAAATAGGATTGGCAAGTCATTTATTCTATAAACATTTACTCATTGGTTTAAGGGCTGGTAAGAAGAACATAATGGCAGGGAGAGCTGGTAGAAATTCATAGAGCCCCAACCAAAGGGTTGGAGGTTCAAGGGCAGGACAAGGTAGACAAGGAGATAGGAAGGAAACTCTGGCATAGGAAGAAAATGAAAATCATCTAGTTACTTAACTTTGCGTTAAAATATTGATTCTCAAACTCTGGTGCAAATAAAGACCAGCTTTGATGGATTTTTTTCATCATATATACACCAAGCCCTCAGTACCAGACTTTGATTCCACAGGGGTAGAGCAAGGGTCAGCACACTTGTTCTGTAAAGGTCCAGATAGTAAATGTGTTAGGATCTCCTGGCCATATATGGACTCTGTCACAACTTCCCAATTCTGCATTGTAGTGT
The DNA here is from genome assembly GCF_011762595.2 of Tursiops truncatus. Taxonomy (NCBI): domain Eukaryota; kingdom Metazoa; phylum Chordata; class Mammalia; order Artiodactyla; family Delphinidae; genus Tursiops; species Tursiops truncatus. Next base: position 25,576,035 of record NC_047055.1, on the reverse strand, counting down.
GAAAGCAACCATTAACTATATATAAATGAAAGAGTGTGTCCATTTTCTAATAAACTTTTATTTACAAAAACAGGTGGCAACTTGGATCTGGCCCACAGGCCACAGTTTGCTGACCCTTGTTCTCGAGCAAGGCCTGTATTTTTTTAAAGTTCTACAAGTGATCCAAATGCAAAGCAAAAAGTATTAGGTATAATACTGAATTAGAATACCATTTTCCAGAAAGCTTTGGTTTTTACACAAATATGTTACTTATGAGAAAGTAACACATTAATACTTTATCAATCCTTACCAAAATTTTATCTAATAATAAATTTAAAAAACACAGGAAATTGGGGTAAAAGACACATGGGTCTCATTTATGATTGGCTATGTAAAAGTTATGCAAAAACCCTAAATTAAATATCATTAGATAGAATCCTATAGAAGAATAAACTATCATAACTAAGTGAGGCTAATACCAGGAATAGAAGAACATTTCATATTTTTTGATCTAATAACTTCATTTCTAGGAATCATACCGATACACACACACGAAGAGATTTAAGTAGGGAAGGTATTTATTCATCGCAGCACTGTTTGTAATAGCAACAGATTGAAACCATCTAAAGGTCCATTAACGGGAGACTGCTTGGTACTATATGCTCAAATATGCATAGAATGTCTCTGCAAGAATATACAAGAAAGCGGCAACATTGGTTTCCACTAGGGAAAGGAACTGGGTGACTAAGAAACAGGGTCGGGAGGGAGACTTGCTGTATATATTTTGGGGCTTTAGGGTTTTATATGATGTGTAAATACTACATATTCAAATGAGTAATTATTATAATTTTTAAAAATTACATTGCATTAATTGATTCATTTAGCAAACCCTTAGTGACCTCTCATCTGAGGGTAGAATAATAAACAAGATATCTAGCAGAAGAAACTATGCAGTAAATAATTTGGAATATGGTAGCCCAAGTGCCTAGGTTCTACCATCAAAACTTCTGATCCAATTGTCCTGGGAGAGGGGAGAGAGACAGATAGGATTTTTCTTAATGCCCCAAGGTGATTCTAATACCTAGTCATGTTTGAGGGCTACTTACCTTAAATAAGTGTGGTCTGATGGTGAAAAAACCTAGAGAGAATTTTAATTGGATTAGAGAACTCTCCAGAAAACATAACAAGTGCATGAAGTCATTTTTCAGAATAATAAAGGAGGGGTTGAGGAGGCAGTGAATGTTATTGACCAGTTCTTCCACTTTCCATAGTAGTCCAATGAAGATAATTCATTATGCAGGCTGACCCCAGGCATCCCTGGAGGCCAATAGCTCCACTGTTCCCATTTCATGCACTGTTTTTTGTTTTTTTGGTTTTTCGTGGGGTTTTTTTGGCTGTGCCTCATGGCTTGTGGGATCTTATTTCCCTGACCAGGGATTGAACCCAGGCCCTTGGCAGTGAAAGCGCACAGTCCTAACCACTGGACCACCAGGGAATTCCCTCATGCACTTTTCTACTTGCAGCTAAGGAAGACTGAGAACAGAAAGGCCACATACACATGCACACACACGCACCATAGGGAGGTTCCATTTTTTCTTTGACTTGCTAAGGGAATACTGGAATAAAAATCCTTACTCTATCTTCGAATACCTTCCAGTTCATTATTGCCAGAGAGACCCCTAACAACCTGAACTACATGTGTACAGAATGAACCCACCCAATAAGCACACATTGAAAATTCACAATCCAGCTAAGGAGACTCAGTAACTTGAGGGAACAACTAAGCTGAAGAACCAGAATGCATGACTGTTACTGGGACAGAACTAATTGTAAGGGAAAGAGGAAAACTTAAAATGATAACAGTGAGAACCCCAAGAAACATAAAGAGATGCAAAAAAGGGGGAATCAAAAACATTTTTTCACAATTTAAAAATTCAGTAGTGAAAATGGCAAATAGAATGGCCAATGCTGAAAACTGGAAGATCAAATAAAAATATTTTTTAAATATTTTTAAACATAGAGAAAAATACATTGAAATGGGATTTATCAATAAAAAGATAAGATATATTGAGAGCATGTCCAGAAAACTAATAACTAAACAATAGTTGTACAGGAAGAGAAAAAAATAGATGGAAATCAATAATCAAAGAAACAATATAAGAAAACTTCCCTAAACTAGAAAAACTTTATTTTTCAGATTAAAAGTGATCCCAAATTTCAAGAACCACTAATGAAAAAAGAAGCACACCTAGAAAGCCTATTGAAAGAGCCAAGCTACAAAAAAAGGAAAATCTTATAGATATCCAGATAGATAAAACAGGTTGTTTATAATGGAGAATTAGACTAGCATGAAATTTCTCTTCTTCAACACTGAAAGAAGTATATACAGAAAAAGAATTTAAAGTAATATTCATATGTGAGAGTAAAAACAATATTTGTGAACATGAGTGGGTTCAGAAAGCATACCACTCATGTACTCTTTATAAGTAAATTACTCAAAGAAAGAATATTTCCAAATGAAAATTATAGCAGATCAAAGAATTCAAAATAAGGGAAGATGAAATGTATACAAAAGAGTGGTGAGCAGTGCCTTTTAGAAGCCTATCTAGAAAGGTAACATTTGAGCAAGGACTGAAAGCTGGTATAATGGTAAAAGATACTAAGAAGATATAGCTGTCACAAATATTTATTCACCAAACAATATAATAGCAAAAGCTCCCAGAATTAGAAAGAGAAAGCAGTATAACTACATATAGTGAAGAATATTAATAGATGTCTTTCAGAATATGACAAAGCAAAAAGGAAAAAATGGAGGATGGGAGTCATTCAATCAAAATTTTCTGTCCCCTTCAAAGAAAGAATATACACTTTCCTCTTATGGCTAAGGAAAATTTATAAAAATCAATGATGTCCTTGACACAAAGGAGCTTTAATATATTCATAAAGTTTTAAAAAGCCATATTACCTAACAATAGTACAAAAAATTAGAAATCAATAACAAAAATATAACAGTATCTCGGCCATCTGGAAAGTGATAAATGTTTGGATTTTAAAGAAGAAATTAAAATAGAAATCATGACTTATCCAAAATTTATCTCCATAAAAAAGTACTTTTTACTTTGTATTAAAAGCTATGGGCAAACTAGGAATGGAAGGAAACTACCTCAACATAATAAAAGCTATATATGAAAAACTCACAGAAAACATCATACTCAATTGTGAAAGGCGAAAGTTTTTCTTCTAAGATCAGGAATAAGGCAAGAAGGCACACGTTCACCACTTCTATTCAACATAGTACTGGAAGTTCTAGACAGAGCAATTAAGCTATCAGAAATTATTAGGCTATTAGTCTAATTAGACTATTATTTCTTATTAGAAAAAGAAATAAAAGGCATCCAAATTAGAAAGGAAAAAGTAAAATTATATGTTTGCAAATGATGTGATCATATATGTAGAAAATCCTACAGATTATACACACACACACACCCCCACACACAAAGAAACTATTAAAACTACTCAATACTAAATGAATTTAGCAAAGTTGCCAGATTCAAAGTCAACACACAAAAATCAGTTGCATAACTATACACTACCAGTGAACACTCTGAAAAGGAAATTAAAAAAACAATTCCATTTACAATAGCATCAAATAATACTTAGAAATTAACTTAACCAAGGAGGTGAAAGACTTGTATAATGAAAACTACAAAACATTGCTGAAAGAAATTAAAGAAGACATAAATAAATGGAAAGATATCCCATGCTCATGTATTGGAATAATTAATATTGTGAAGATTTCAATACTACCCAAAGTGATCTACAGATTCAATGCAATCCCTATCAAAATCTCAACTATATTTTTTGCAGAAATAGAAAAATCCACCCTAAAATTTACATGGAATCTCAAGGTACCTGGACAAAGCTGGAAGATTCACATTTCCTGATTTCAAAACTAACTACAAATCTACAGTAACTCAAACAATATGGTATTGGAATAAAGACAGACGTATAAACCAATGAAATAGAATAGAGCATCTAGAAATAAGCCTTTACATATATGGTCAAATAATTTTTTGGCAAGGATTCCAAGACCATTCAATGGGGAAAGGACAGTTTTTTTCAACAAATGGTGCTAGGAAAACTGAATATCTATGTGCAAGATGGATGAAATTGGACTCTTAACACTGCATATAAAAATTACTTCAAAATGGATCAATGACCTAAATGTAAGAGCTAAAACAAAACTCTTAGGAGAAAACATAGGGAAAAAGCTTCATGACATTGGATTTGGCAGTGATTTCTTGGATATGATACCAAAAGCACAGGCAACAAAAGCAAAAATAGACAAATTAGATTTCATAAAAATTAAACATTTTTGTGCATCAAAGGAAACTCAGCAGAGTAAAAAGGCAACCTACAGAATGGGAGAAAATACTTGGAAATCATGTGTCTAATAAGGAATTAATATTCAGAATATATAGAGAACTCCTAAAACTCAACAGTAAAACAAACAAACAAACAAACAAAAAAAACCCAGCCTTATTCAAACATGAGCAAAGTACTTGAAAAGTACTTGAATAGATTTCTCCCAAGAAGATATAAGAATGGTCAGTCAATAAGCACATGAAAAGATATGGCTTCTATAAAAATTTTTTTAAAACCCAGAAAATAACAAGTGTTGGTGAGGATGTGGAGAGATTGGAAACCTTGTGCACTACTGATGGGAATAGAAAACGGTACAGCCATTGTGGACAGAAGTATGGTTGTTCCTCAAAAAATTAAAAATAGAATTACCATATGATCCAGCAAATCCAGTTCTGGGTATACACCCAAAAGAAATTGAAGGCAGGGTTTTGAAGAGATATTTCTAAACCATGTTCACAGCAACATTATTAACAATAGTCCAAAAGTAGAAACAACCCAAGTATCCACGAGCAGACAAGTGGATAAAGAAAATGAAGTATAAATATGCAGTGGAATGTTATTTAGGCTTAAAAAGGAAGGAAATTCTGACACATGCTGCAACACAGATTAACGTTGAGGACATTATGCTAAGTGAAGTAAGCCAGTCATAAAGACAAATACTGTATAAGTCCATTTTTATGAGGTACATAGAGTAGTCAAATACATACACCCAGACAGTGGAATAGTAGTGGCCAGGGGCTAGGGGAGGTGAATGGAGAGTTATTGTTAAATGAATACAGATTTTCAGTTTTGCAAGATGAAGAGTTCTGGAGAAGGATGGTGGTCATGGTTGCACAATGGTATGGATGTATTTTTTTTTGTTTTTTTTTTGCGGTACGCAGGCCTCTCACTGTTGTGGCCTCTCCCGTTGCGGAGCACAGGCTCCGGACGTGCAGGCTCAGCGGCCATGGCTCACGGGCCCAGCCGCTCCGCGGCATGTGGGATCTTCCCAGACCGGGGCACAAACCCATGTCCCCTGCATCGTCAGGCGGACTCTCAACCACTGCGCCACCAGGGAAGCCCCCCCCACTACATTTTAAAGAAAGAGAAGTCATCTGTCACCTCCTGTACACCCAGACCCCAATGTTCTGCATTTCTCTAGTGACTAGGGCTTACTCCATTAAAATCCCCCTACACCTTTACTTCAACCTCTTCATTAAATGCACTGTTGACTTCTTGCCTTAGATTCTCAGACTTCACTGTGCATCACCCTCATGTGGGAAACTTCAAAAAAGTAAGAGAGAGAGAGAGATTTCAGAGCCCTGCCCCCAGAGATTCAGATTTAGTCTGGGGTAGACCTCAGCACCTTTAATTTTTAAACGCCCTCCGGTATTTCCATTAAGCAGCTGGGGTTGAGAAAAATAATTTTAAACCCTACTATCCAACGAAGGTATCACTTCCTCAGATAATCCTGATGGACGCTGACAGTCCTTCCCCATTCCAAGTCAGAATTAGAACAAAACATTTTACAATTTGTATGGAAACACAAAAGACCACAAATAGCCAAAGCAATCTTGAGAAAGAAAGATGGAACTGGAGGAATCAGGCTCCCTGACTTCAGACTATACTACAAAGCTACAGTAATCAAGACAGTATGGTACTGGCACAAAAACAGAAACATAGATCAATGGAACAGGATACAAACTCCAGAGGTAAATCCACACACCTATGGTCACCTAATCTATGACAAAGGAGGCAAGACTATATAATGGAGAAAAGATAGTTTCTTCAATAAGTGCTGCTGGGAAAACTGGACAGCTACATGTAAAAGAATGAAATTAGAACACTCCTTGGGACTTCCCTGGTGGCGGAGTGGTTAAGAATCCTCCTGCCAATGCAGGGGCCATGGGCTCAAGCCCTGGTCCAGGAAGATCCCACATGCCACAGAGCAACTAAGCCCATGAGCCACAACTACTGAGCCTGCGCTCTAGAGCCTGTGAGTCACAACTCCTGAGCCCACATGCCACAACTACTGAAGCCCATGCACCTAGAGCCTGTGCTCTGCAACAAGAGAAGCCACCACAATGAGAAGCCCATGTACCACAACGAAGAGTAGCCCCCGCTCACTGCAACTAGAGAAAGCCCACGCGTAGCACCAAAGACCCAATGCAGCCAAAAATAAATAAATACATTAATTAATTAAAAAAATAGAACACTCCCTAACACCATACACAAAAATAAACTCGAAATGGATTAAAGACCTAAATGTAAGGCCAGATACTATAAAACTCTTAGAGGAAAACATAGGAAGAACACTCTTTGACATAAATTGCAGCAAGATCGTTTTAGCTCCACCTCCTAGACTAATGAAAATAAAAACAAAAATAAACAAATGGGATCTAATGAAACTTAAAAGCTTTTGCACAGCAAAGGAAACCATAAACAAAATGAAAAGACAACCCTCAGAATGGGAGAAAATATTTGCAAATGAAGCAACCGACAAGGGATTAATCTCCAAAATATACAAACAGCTCATGCAGCTCAATAGCAAAAAAACAAACAACCCAATGAAAAAATGGGCGGAAGCCCTAAATAGACATTTCTCCCAAGAAGACATACAGATGGCTAAAAAGCACATGAAAAGATGCACTAATTATTAGCGAAATGCAGATCGAAACGACAATGAGGTATCACCTCACACCAGTCAGAATGACCATCATCAAAAAAGCTATAGGGACCTCCCTGGTGGCACAGTGGTTGAGAATCTGCCTGCCAGTGCAGGGGACATGGGTTCGAGTCCTGGTCTGGGAAGATCCCACATGCTGCAGAGCAACTAAGCCCATGTGCCATAACTATTGAGCCTGTGCTCTAGGGCCCGTGAGCCATAAATACTGAGCCCACATGCCACAACGACTGAAGTCCGTGCCTAGAGCCTGTGCTCTGCAAACAAGAGAAGCCACCACAATGAGAAGCCCACGCACCGCAATAAAGTGTAGACCCCGCTCGCCACAACTAGAGAAAGCCTACGTGCAGCAACGAAGACCCAATGCAGGCAAAAATAAATAAATAAATAAATTTATTTATTTATTTAAAAAATAACTTACAAATAATAAATGCTGGAGATGGTGTGGAGAAAAGGGAACCCTCCCACACTGTTGGTGGGAATGTAAACTGGTACAGCCACTATGGAGAACAGTATGGAGGTTCCTTAGAAAACTAAAAATAGAGCTACCATATGATCCAGCAATCCCTCTCCTGGGCATATATCCAGAGAAAACCATAATTCGAAAAGATACATGCATCCTAATGTTCACTGCAGCACTATTTACAATAGCCAGGTCATGGAAGCAACCTAAATGTCCATAGACAGAGGAATCGATAAAGAAGATGTGGCACATATATACAATGGAATATTATTCAGCCATAAAAAAGAACAAAATAGTGCCATTTGAAACAACATGGATGGACCTAGAGATTGTCATACTGAATGAAGTAAGTCAGACACAGAAAGACAAATATGTGATATCGCTTACATGTGGAATCTAAAAAAAGGGTACAAATGAACTTATCTACAAAACATAAATAGATATAGAAAACAATTCTCACAATAAACCTATAGATATAGAAAACCAACTTATATAAGGACTCTAAACAAAGACCTTGTGCTACCTGCCATCATTTCATCTGAAAACGAAATGAAAAAAGGGAGCCCCTGAAGGTGTTGCAAGAGACCAAAGAAATGGAGCCCATCTCACAAATAAAAGAGATCTTTACAACTTCAAAAAAAAAAAGAAAAGAAAACAAACTTATGGTTACCAGGGGGTAAGGGGGGGAGGGATAAATTGGAAGAGTGGGATTGACATATATACACTACTATATATAAAATAGATAACTAATAAGGACCTACTGTATAGCACAGGGAACTCTACTCAGTACTCTGTAATGGCCTACATGGGAAAAGAATCTAAAAAAGAGTGGTAATATGTGTATGTATAACTGATTCACTTTGCTATACACCTGAAACTAACACAACATTGTAAATCAACTCTACCCCAATAAAAAGTTTTTAAAAAATGGTTTAAATGATAAATTGTATGTGTATTTTACCACAATAAAAAAAGGAAAAAAAGAACATTAAAAAAAATGGGATGTGTATAAAAGATGCAAAACTTCCCAATTTATTTTACAAAGTTTTATAACTTAAATATAAAACATTATAAACATACAAAAAATAAAAATCATTTACCATACAAAAGTAAAAATTCTAAATAAGACACGAAAAACTCCAGCAGTTCATGAAAGACTTTAGGAAATCTAACAACATAATTTGTATTAAAAAATTAAAAAGAAAATCCATATAATAATGTCAACAAATGATAATTAAAAGGTATTAAATTCTACAAGCATTCCAGATAAAAACTCCAAAGAATAAAAGAATAGAGGTGATGTGGTGTTTAAGAGCAAAAACATTAGAACCTAACTACCTGGGTTTGAATCTCAGCTCCAGCAATTTCTAGATGGAAGTTACCTTTGAAGGGGAGTGATAATGATAGCTCTTTATGAGTTAATATATGTAAAGCACTTAGGCCAGTACCTGCTCTTCAGAAAGAGAGTATGGTATAGGAGCTGCCTGGATTCAAACCCAAGTTCACCACTGTGAGCTATGTGACTTGGGGTAAATTACTTAACCTCTCTGTACCTCCATTTTTCCTTTGTCAATAAAAAGGGATAATAATATATATATGTCAGTAAAATAGGGATAATAATAAACCTACTTCTAATAAACCTTGTTCATAGGTTTATTGTGAGAATTAAATTAAAGCGAAAACCCACTGCCTGGCACATGCTAGGAATTATTATGACGACATGCAGCCTTCTGGGGTTTCCTCTCCATGGCTCCATCTCTCTGGCAACCTGCTCACAAATTCCAACTACTTTAGTAGGTCCAAGCTAGATAATTCCGGCCTCTTCTGCCCAGTGAGATGACCACTCTCTGCTTGGGTTCTGCCACCCTGGGAAATATACCCAGGGAGAACACCTAGGTAAATGTTGGGCTTGAATCATATACTTCCTCTCTCTCTCTCAAGGATTGCAGTCCTCCTTTGATTGTTGTCAAATGCCTGTAAATAGTTGTTTTGTATATTATTTTCAAGTTTTTATAAGTCATTCATGGCAGGAGAGTAGCCTGATACCAGGTACTCTGTCACGATCAGAACTTGAAGTCATAGCAACATTTTTTTTTAATTGATAATATACTGTGCTGTTGAGTTTGGGAGGGAAATAGGTATTCTCCAGCACTGTGGGTGGAACTACAAATAAATTACAGGTTTTTAAAATAATAATAACAAATAACATTTATTAAGTTCATTGTGTGTCTCAAAATTTCTAAGCTGTTTATATAAACCTACTATGTCATTTAATCCTCACAACAGCCATATGAGATAGGTACTTCCTAATTACAGAAGAGGAAACTGAGGAAGGCAGAGGAGATTAACTAACTTGTCCATGGTTATAAAGTTAGTAAGTGGTGGAGTCAAGATTTGAAACCTGACACTTATTCTGGAACTCAAGCTCTCAACCACCGTGCTATACTGCCAACCTGGAAATACTTAATAAAATTAAAATGTACGTAGCTTTTCATCCAGCAATCCCACTTCTGAGAATTTATCCACCAGACATAAAGCCCTAGTAAATCAAGATATATGTGTAAGTTTGTTTATTGCAGCATTTACAATACTTTAAAACATACTGGAGCCAATCTAAATGTCCATTTGATAAGAAAATGGTTGAATAAATCATACTACATTTGTACATACTATAGAATATTATATGGCTATTAAATGAGATTAATCTATATATATCGAATTGAAGATGTACAGGACATATTAAAGATGAAAAACAAATTACAGAATAATGTGTATAGTGGGCCTCATAAATGACTCACCTACTTTATGTCTCTAGCATAGACCTCTATGTTGAACTTCAGGCTTCCCACTCATCATTCCCTTTTAAAGACTCAAAAGCACTGCAAATTCAGTATGTCCAAAACTGAACTAAGAGTTTTCTATCCCCAAACCTAATTGCTTGCAGTGTCCCCTTTGCTAGTTAATGGCACCATCATGCATCCAGATATGTGAGTCAGAAGCCCAGGATTTATCTGTGGCACCTCCCTCTCTCTCGTGTCATTTCCCCACCACACACCTTTCCCACACTACACACATATATAACCCATCACCAAGTTCTGTTGATTTTATAACCAAAATATATCTCCAGGCTATCTATTTTCATTGATCCATGGCCATTACTCTCTGGCAAGTTACCAGCATCTCACTTGGATTGCTACAATATTCTCTAACCTGACTAGTTTCTCCAACTCAATTCTAGCCCACCTTAATTCATCCTCTGCCCTGCATTGTGAAAGCAAAAAGGGTTGTCAATTTGGAAAGCTTTTGCCTTAATCGCTCTTGATCAGACAGAAAACAATGCAGCATTATCATAATCACAGTCTAAAGAATTCGACTGCTCTTTAATATTAAAAGTAACAACAGCTTTAGTATCTGGGAAACATTTTGAGACATAAATCCCCTTCCCCTAATACATTGTATCTTGTGTCACTGAGCAGAGGAAATGTAACAATAAAATGCACTTTAAATTCTTCCCAAAGAGATATCCTTGCGGGGGAGGGGGGATTGAAAGAGTTTCTTTCTAGGGAGTTCCTCTAGCAACCATGCCCCCTGTATTCTCTCTCCACTTTGGCTACTACCTCAGAAGTATCGCGGTAGAAAAAAATTCTTCTTGCATTCTATTCAGCCTGTGTAAATTTATAGCCTGAAAGACCCTAAGAACCCAAAGGTCTCTTCCAACTAGCTGGGCTTCTGACCTGATTCCTACTTCTTAATTCTTCCAGGTTCTCCTGATTAGGGCCCCAATACTCCTGCTAGGCTCAGTTCCCTCCCCTGGATCTTCACCCATTGGTTAGGATTCTTCTACCAAGAGACATATCTCCCAAATTCACCTGCCTGCTTGCTGAGCTCGGAGACTAATACCGAGCAGGACCCTGTGGGGTCCCTGGGCACAATAACCTTTCTGTGTGCCCCACTTCTTGATTACAGGACATAGGCTTCATTCAGCCTCCACGACCTTCCCTGAGTTCCAATGGGCAGGTTCAAACAGATGCTAATTAGGGAAGGGAGGGGATGTGGAGACAAGGGAGGAATAGTCAAGAAACAATAGTACAGCCTTGGGGCAGGGTTCTGGTTCCCCCTCAAGGGATATACAAAACAATATCTTTGAGCTGTTTTGCAGATACTGAAACTCCCACCTGGTGGGAGAAGTTAACTGTATGCTGCCCACAAGCACGAGACCCCAGACCAGTTGGAACCAGAAGGTTGATGATGCTGACCCCTACTTACCTCACCACCAACCAGTCACAAGAATGTCCATGAGTTGATCACGCCCTCTTTGAACCATTACTATAAAACTCCCCACTACCCCCTCCAGGTCGGGACACACAGTTTTGAGGACATTAGCCTGCTGTGGCCCCCTCTGCCTGGCAAAGCGATAAAGCTATTCTTTCCTACTTCACCCAAAACTCTGTCTCTGAAATTTAATTCGCTGTTGGGATACAGAGGCTGGATTTGGTTTCAAGACCTACCACCATGTGTTGAGCCCTACCTTTCTATTACACTGACATAACATACACCCTGGTTGACTGTTGCTTGAATCCTATTGAGCTAGTTGTACCTCCAAGCAAAACCCGGCCTCTGAATCCTGCAAAGTTTCCTCAGCAACTACCCTCTCCCACTGGGTGGGTTTCATGCCAGGTCTCAGGACTTGATAGTAGTTTCCAAATGGGCAACACTTCTCATAACTCTTTGAAATATTGGTAAGCTCTGGGGAAGTGGGCAGGAGACAAGACGGCAGCTAACACTTCCCAGTTGACTGGGTCAAGCTCTGTAAAACAGCCTCATTCAAACTTTAAGGAATCTCTGACCTTCTGATGCACTCACTGAAATATTAATGATAGTTCAATGTGTATAATATTATTTTTCATTTCTATGATTTTTCACTTCTTCCAAACATTTTTACATTGTCATTCTTTTTTGCACCCGCTATTTTATTGGATCTCATTGGCATCTTAGAAGGTCAGTAGAGTGGGTATTAAGTGAATTATAAACCTTTTAAGGACAAGGAATATCTTTTATATTTGAATCCTCCCTAATATCCAGTAGGGTGATTTTATACAAAGTACTCAATACGCAACTATCAGTTTTATATTTTCCCCATATTATAGATTCAGAAAGTAAGGCTCAGAGATGTTAAGCAACATATCTAAGGTCCTACATCCAGTTAGTTCCACTCCTCATTCCAGGGCCAGTGCCCATTCCATTAGACCAATAGTTTCCAAACTGTATTCCATGGAAATCTTGAATTGTGCAGGGAGCATGACGAGAAGGCCAAGTAACAACCACACAACTGCTCCAATCAGAGCACCTTTACATTCACCCATTTTACATATTGAGGTTTTGTGTCCGTCTTTACTTGAATCAATTATTGTGCTACTATTTTTTTCTTAAGGATAAGCAGTCATTTGCTTTTGTTAAGTGAAAGTAAATAAATAAACCCAGAAGGAAATTTAAAAAAAAAAGAAGCAGCAGTCATTCACCCATAGTAACATATACTGTCCTTTATGGTGAAAAATATTATTTGCTTGATGGTTAGAATTGATATGAAGGAGGGGAAAGGAAGTAGAAAATGACAATATTAGAATCAGAACTAGTAGTTAGGAACAGAACCCATGTCCTCAGACCTTCAGGCAAGCACACTGCACAACTCCAGGTGGTACCATTCCCACAGAATGTAACAGCCCTGCCCTCAAGATAGAGACTCCAGACACCTAGAAAATCTCTCATGAAAAATGTCTCTGTACCCCTGACAGACACTCAGAATGTACAGTACAATTTTGTTTAGACTACACATAGTTAATAAAAGCTATTGTTGAAGGTTTCAGGATGATTACTGCTACTATTGTGGAGTCCAACCACCTAGCATGTTTTGTTGCCTTAGTTACTATTAAGCATTTTAAGCTCAGAAGGAAAGAGGGAAAAGAAGTATGTCTATGAGTAGGGGCTGTGCAGGAGGGAAGTGTTGACATTGGTGTGTCACCCCAAAAACAAGTGCAGAAGACACAAACAGGCAACTCACAAAATAAGAATGGCCAAAAAGCATATGAAAATGCTCAATCTCACCATTAATCCATGAAAATCATAAATAAAATCAAGGTGATTTTTTGATTGAGAAAATTAGCAAATGTTAAAAAAAAAAAGGATAATAGCCAGAATTGGTGAGAGCCAGGGAAATGTACACTCTTGCACATTGCTTATAGGAACATAAATTGATAAAACTTTTCTGGAGGAAAATTTAACAATAAATACCCAAAGACTTAACGTTTTGCATATCTTTTGACTCTGAAACACTATATCTAGGAATTTATCCTGTAGAAAGAATCATGAATGAGAGCAAAGATACACGTTAATTGTGGGAACTCCCTGGTGGTCCAGTGGTTAGGACTCCAAGCTTTCACTGCCAGGGACCCGGGTTCAATCTTTGGTCGGGGAACTAAGATCCCACAAGCCACGTGGCATTAATTGGGCTTCACTGCAGCATAATTTACCATAGTGAAATACTGGAAACAGCTTAAATAGCCAATAATAAGGGATTGATTAAATTGTTGTATATCTATATATGCAGCTATACGAGCTTTATACCAGCTTGTATAAAGCACATTATACGAGAAGACTTAATAGCATGGGAAAATGCTTAAATATGCTACTTTTTAAATATATTGAGCTAAAAAGCTGGTTGCAAAACAGTATGTAGAGGACTTCCTTGGTGGTCCAGTGGTTGAGACTCTGCACTCCCAATGCAGGGGGCCCGGGTTCGATCCCTGGTCAGGGACCTAGATCCCACATGCACAACTAAGAGCCCGCATACTGCAACTAAGACCCGGTGCAGCCAAATAAATAAATTTTTTTTAAAGTATGTAGAGTGTTGTGATATATATATGTATATATAAATCATCAAGGCTATTCATAAATATTTTCATGCTCTCCTTTAAGGCACATAGTGTGACTGTGGTTCCCAATCCCTATGATTTGAGGCATGGCATGTGACACAACTGGACAAGTGAAATGCGAGTGGAACATTTGAGAGCCAGCAATCAATTTGCCACATGCCCCTTTTTCTGCCTTGAAAATCATGGAAGCACATGTTGAAAGGGTCTTCTATCAGCCTTGTCTCTAAATGACTATGATGTGCAGACGATCCCTGCCCACATGTATTGGATATAAAAAGATTTTATTGTATAAAGCCACTGAGATTTGGGGTTGTTTGTTATCACAACATAGCCTAGCCCGTTGTTGCTCGTACTGTGTGTGTGTGTGTGTGTGTGTGTGTGTGTGTGTGTGTGTGTAGGGGGTGGAGAAAGAGGAGCAAACGAGGCAAGGAGGAAGACTAGATAGTTATACATGAAAATAATAACAAACAGGGGATTTTCATATTTTTATCTCTCTTCCAAATTTTCAACAATGAATACAGTCTGTCCCCTGGTATCTGCAGCGGACTGGTTCCAGGACGCCCCCCCCCACCCCCATGGATACCAAAATCCACGAATGCTCATTTTATATAAGTCCCTCATATAAAAGCCATTAGTATTGCATATAACTTATGCACGTCCTCCTGTATACTTTAAATCATCTTTAGATTAGTTCAAACACCTAATATAAGGTCAATGCTATGTAAATAGTTGTAAAAAAATGTAAATTCTCTGTAAATAGTTGCTGGCATGCAGCAAACTCAAGTTTTGCTTTCTGGGACTTCTTGAAATTTTTGGGGAATATTTTTGATTCAAGTTTGGTTGAGTCTGCAGATGGCAGAACCTGCAGATACGGAGGGCCGACTACATGTATAATTTTCATGATAAGGAAAAAATATTTTTTAATGTGTGTAAAATTATTTCTTCATTTTCCTATCTACCTTGTCCCTTCAAAGACTTCTATACAATTCTCTTGATCCCTTAAGAGAGAGGTTCCCTGTGTAGCCCTAGGGAAATCATGTACCGTCAGCCCTCAGTATCCACAGATTCAAGCAACCGCGGGTCAAAAATATTCGAAAAAATTCCAGAAAGTTCCAAAAAGCAAAACTGTAATATGCTGCACACTGGCAACTACTTACATAATATTTACATTGTATCAGGTATAATAAGTAATCTAGAGATGATTTAAAGTATATGGGAGGATGTGCATAGGGTATTTGCAAATACTATGCCATTTTATGTAAGCGACTTGAGCACCCTCAGATTTTGGTAACCATGAGGGACCTGGAATGGCTGTAGTCTCTTTTGATTTTCCTCTTATCTCAATGGCTTCTACTTCACAATTTCCTTTGCAGACTCCTTTTCATCTCCCCAGTGTTTCAACGTTCATGTTCTTTAGGATGTGGTACTAAACTCTCTTCTCTTCTCTCTCTACCCGTTTTCCCTCAGTGAGCTCATCTAAGCCTCTAGCTCTGAATGTCATTTATACACAAATGACCTCCAAACATGTATCTCGGGCCCAGATCTCTCCTCTGGTCTAGAGTCTCCTATGCAATTACCTACTTGACCATTCCACTTGGATATTTCACAAACATCTCAAACTTAACATGTCTAAGCAGAACTCTTGGATCAACACTCCCACTTCTGCAAAAGCCTACTCCTCACCTGGACTTTCTCATCTCAACTAAAAAAGAGGACAAGGAAGAGGAGGAAGAGAAGGTGGAGGAGGAGGTGGTGATGATGAAGGTGGAGGAGGAGATCACCATCTACCCAGTCTCTCAAGGCAGAAGCCTAGGAAATGTCTTTGCTGCCCCTCCTGTTCCCTCCCTCCCTACATCTAAGCCATTAGCTATGTCAGTTCTACCTATAAAATTTACCTACCCTCTTCTCTCCACCTACATTGCTACCTCCCTATTCCAAGCTCCCAGCATTTGTTGCCTGGACCATTGCAAAAATTTCCTAATTGGCCTCCAAATTCTACTCCTGCTCAACCTTCAATTCATTCTCTATATAGTAGCAAGGGGGTACTAAAATATAGACCATGTCCAACAACAATTTAAAACCCTTCAGTGGCTCCCTACTACACTTAGAACAAATCTTAAATCCATACCATGCCTTACAAAGTTGTAATTATTCCAGCCCCTTTCTTGCTCCCAAACTTTATTTCATTGCTGTATTTCAGTCACACTGGTCCTCTTTCAGGTCCTCAAAGATGTCAAATTCTTTCAATCTCAGGTACATTGCACAGGCTCTTCCCTCTGCCTGAAAAGCCCTGTCTCCCCCACTTCATTTGACCGAATCTATCTCAACCTTCATGTCTCGGTTAACATGTCAGTCCATCAAATGGGCCTTTCCTGACCACCCTATCCGAGGCAGAAAACACTGAGTGCCCCCACAGCAAAAACCTGCATCTACCTTCTTCTTTGCTAACACAACGGTTATTTTGTTCAAGGATATGACTATCATGTGGTCAGGGGAGGTTGGCCCCTTCCCAGTCTCAAATGGTGGATCATAATTGTTCTTAGATAATCATGATCATATATTGTTTTGTCAGGGACTGGTTGAGAAATGACCGCATGATCCAGATCTGACCAATGTGACATAAAGGAAAGTCTGCTTTGGAAAGGTCCTTGCTGAGAAAAAAAAAAGAGAGAGAGAAAGAGAGAGACAGAAAAACAAAACAACAATCCCCTTTAACTACTCATTGTGTGTCTACGTGTGATGCTTGCAACCGTGTATCTGAAATGACTCTGGATCCCTCTACCTCCAGAGTTCTTATTCAGTGAGATAACAAAACCCATATTATTTGACCTAATTTCAGTTTGGTTTTCCATTACTAGCTGTCAAAAGTTGGTCCTCATCTTCTATTCTCTATTGCAGCATCCTATTCATATCCTTTTTTTGAACAAATCAAAATGGGTTGTTATTATATTTGTTACTTTTTTGCTTTTTTCTTTGTTTAACTTCCATGAGAGCAGAGTCTATGTCTATCGTGGTCACCAGTGTCTACCATAGTACCTGGCACATAGTAGGATCTCAAGAAATATTTGTTCAATGAATAACCAAATGTCACATCCAGGGGGAGAACCAACTAATTGGTTTAGATGGTGTTTGGTAGAATAGAAGGTATATACAAACACTAAGAAATAAATTATAATTGTCTTGAAAATGATTTCCCAAAGAATCCTGATGAGTGATGTTTTAAACTTTAGTTTCAAAGGGACGCAGATGGGGAAAATACTAAAATAGAGGGCTGGGAAATTTAGCTCTAAGAGCTCTTGTCCATCTTCCACTCAGTCTATGTCTCATCAGCCCAAGAAAACAAAAGACAAAAGGTAATCATCTCCAAACCTCTACCACATGTTCCTGCCTGGAACAGATCAGGCACATAACCTGGATTATTTGATTTCTTTACTCTTTTATCAACTTTGACTCTTATGAAAAGCATTTTTATTGCCTTTTCACAAATTCAAGTAACTCTAAGATGATAGCACAATCCTATAGAGCATGGCATCTGGATGATGGCAGAAGTCTTATCTAGAGGCATTATAGCTTATCCAACTTTGAAAGCCCTGACCAAGGCAGGCCTTATGTGGTATGAGTCAGGTCATACTGAGAGACTGTACCTTCTAACCAAAAAGAGTCCCAGTTTGCTAAGGTTTCTGAATTTGTACCATTATCATTGCTTCATTGGACAAATACAGTTATGTCTCCAGAAGTCCCCTATTTAAATATAAATATACTACCTAGAGAGGCTAATACGTTAATTTTTCAGCATTCATTTTTGAACAGAGAGCAAAGTCCTGAGGGGATGGAATACTGTAGAGAATAGTTAAGCTTTAGTGGATGTAAGAAAAGAAAGAAAATTCTGGACATGGGAGGAAACATAGGGACTGGGAAGCTAGAGAAAGAGAGATGTTGAAGGAGATGAGGAAAACACCAAAAGAGAAAGCTAGTCCAAGGTCCCAGATGACCGTGGTGCTACCTGATTGCTCACTTCTCCTAGAAACCTAAGGGGAAAAACATCATTTCGTCTCTTACCTGTCTCTTCATCTGTAAAATGGAGGCTGAAGAAAAACATAATGATAGTAGGTGGCAGCAGCTGTATAAACAGAAAGGCAGATAAGGAAGAGGACTAATGGAAGAAACAAACAAGGAAAATACACATTTCAGAGGTCTGCTATCAGTAGGGCTAGTCTGGAAAACTAGCCTGGGTTAAGGTGTGATTGACTATCGTGACCAAATTTCCTAGATTATACAGGTTGCCTGATGTCCTGGTTTAATTATTACTAGTGCCCCCTTCCACTCTCAAAAGTGTCCCAGGTTGGACAATAACTGATACGGTTGCCCTTCTGCAAGACTGGTGATGGTAGGATGTGATAGATGACAGGTGTGCTGAGTTACTAATTGCCTTCAGATCTCAAGGCCGGGAATGGCCAGAGTCCCCAAACTTGTTGACTCCAGTTCCGAGGAGCTGTCTATGTGCCGTGATGTAGAATTGTTGGGAAGTATGTACCAAACACAGGCAGCACTGCCATTTTAACAGAGGGCTTCCCAAAGGAGAGGGTGAAGATGGGAATTTCAGACAGCACAAGGCCAGTGGGGAGGATACAAAGGGGTGAAGTGGAAGTGAAATGGAGCAGGACCCTATGGTCCTTGCCGCCCATGTCCTCCCCCTGCCTTTTGGCTGTGGAAAAACTTTAGCCACAGAATAAGTTTAATCAGAGAAGTGAGAAAATGCAAAAGCAAAGGAAAACAGTCAAAGGAGACCAAATGATAATAGTTTAGTCATTAAGCATAGTCAAGGACCTTTAGTTCCTTCTCAAGGGCTATAGGTAATATTCTGAGCCATATCCTGTGAGTTGTCCTGTAGATACTGAAACCCCTACCAGGTGGAAGAAGTAAACTACATGATGACCAGACTGTAGCCATGACAAAAGCTGCCACAATTCTGAGAATTGGCCTCAAGGATATGGGAACAAAACGACCCCGGAACTGAAGATTAACTGTACCTAAAACAATCAAGGGACTTCCCTGGTGGCGCAGTGGTTAAGAATCTGCCTGCCAATGCAGGGGACACAGGTTCGATCCCTGGTCCGGGAAGATCCCACATGCTGTGGACCAACTAAGCCCGTGCGCCACAACTACTGAGCCTGCGCTCTAGAGCCTGCGCGCCACAACTACTGAGCCTGCACTCTAGAGCCCATGAGCCACAACTACTGAGCCCATGTGCCACAACTACTGAAGCCCAGGTGCCTAGAGCCTGTGCTCTGCAACAAGACAAGCCACTGCAATAAGAAGCCCACGCACCACAACGAAGAGTAGCCTCGCTCGCTCGCCACAACTAGAGAAAGCCTGCGTGCAGCAACAAAGACCGAATACAGCCAAAAAATAAAAAATAATTGATAAAAAAAATCAAGATGATGCTAGTCAGACCACCGATGACCAATTACAAGATGACTATCAGAGCTGACTGTGCTTTCTGCATGTAGCCCCCCCATCTATAAAAGCTCCTGCCCACTGGTTTGATGGTGGGGGGGGGGGCGGCGAGGAATTGGCCTTTGGACAAGCATCCACCCTCCCCCAGCACCCGCTGGTTGCCAGCATCCAAAATAAAGCACACCTTCCTTTCCACCAACCTTGCCTCTTTATTGGCTTTTGAGTGGCGAGCAGCCGGACCCCACTTCCAATTACGGAAGCACTAGAAGCCCCTCAAATCACACTCAGAGGAAGCACTCCCTCACTGCCCAAGCATAATTCTGGACCTGATCTCTGTATCCAAACAGTTGTCAAGGCTTCCACACATAAAGGAAATAATACTTGCTCTAGACAGGATCACTCAGCCCTGAGCCGGGCTGACATTCATAGATGAGTCTGGCCATTCGCTTAGCCCTCCACTTGTTAGAAACAGATCAGTACTTGTGCAATGCCAAGTCCAGAACGGCAATTACAACAACCAAAAAAAATTAATACCATGCACAGAGAAAATACAATATGAAAAACATCTGCTCCATCTGATGTAGAAGAAAAGAATCATTTGATTATAAACATTGGATCTCAGTTCTCATCTTACAGCACCAGAGAGGAAATTGTTCCAAAATTGATAACTTGTGTTTTTCCGTCCCAAAGTTCGTGTTCCCATTCAAATTGCACTAAATCTTTAGAGACATCGCCTTCTGAGCCTAAAACCTATTTTCCCACCTAATTCTCATCTCTTGGTAAATACTTGAAATGTACCTAGGAAATCAAAGACATAATTTCTTTTTCAGTATATGCAAAGACATTTGTCTCCTGTGGTTGAGGCGATGAGTTAAACACTACAAAGAAATCAGAGGAGAGCGGATGGGCACTTCTGTGTCGCTCCTTGCCCCTCTGGCACTAGTTTTATTACTCTGCAACAGCACCGATGTATGGAAAAAAACCCCAAGGTTCTGGCCTCTTGGCTGCTTCCAGGAAAAGTCAGCGTTATCTCAGTGTGTACTGAGGAGCAGGTGAGGAGAGAAAAATAAAAAAGATGATCAAAGCCCTCCTGCTGCCCCCCTTGCCTCTAAAGTCTTCACCAAGAGCCCCAGACTCGGCTATTCTATCTTCTGCTGTGTGCATAGAGAGCAGGTAATCAGCAGAGCTAATCAAAAATGCATTCATTACCGCACAGCGGCAGCGGGTGAGAGCGACTGCAGCTTTCATTTGGCAAGTGGTTTCTGGACTGGCACAATCCAACCTGTGTGGCTCGCTGGCAAACCTTTTGCACCTCCTCGCCCTCCACATCTCCCCCACCGCCATCCCAGCCACCTGTGCCACGCTCAACTCTGCTTCTCCATTAAAAGCAATCTGATTCATACACTTGACAATGTTTTCCCCTCAATCACCACAATGTTGCTCTGTAAAAGCTGTTTGCTGCCTAATAAGTCTTCTGAGTATTTTTAAAAAGGTGTTTCTTCACTTAAAAAATACCTTTTTTCCCCCTTTGTTTTCAAAGCAGGAAGCCATTTCTCGCCAGGGCGAGAAAACTCAAATGCTGACACATTCTGCAAATGCACAAGCCTTCCCTGCTTTCTCCAACTTAGCAAAATGGACTCTCTCAGAGCCCCCAAAAAGAACCAAAAGAAGCTCATAGGGAACTGTGCTAAAACACGCTGATGGGCCCGCAGCTAATAAATAATAGCTAACATTACTGAGCATTTATTACGTGCCAGGCATCACTCTATGCACTTGAATTAATTATCTCATTCAATCCTTACAATAGCTTTGTGGGGTATGGGCTGCTATTATCATCCCCATGGTCCTGATGAGGCCAGTGACCCAAGGAAGTCAAATCACCCTAAGACTAGTTGTGGATGGAGGATTCTGAACTCAAGGAGAGTGCTCTATCCTTGCTTAATCACTCCCCATGGTTCTGATGGAAGAAGATTAGTAAACCACTAGACACATTGTCTCACCCCCTCAGACTACAAAGTTAACCCTTCCAGGGCATGTGATTATTTTCTAGGACACATAAACAGTACTCTCTCCATCCCCTGAAAAAAATAAATCTGCTTTAGCTAAGTTGGAGAGGGAAATTTATAAAAACAAAACAAAACTCTTTCCCAAGTCTTTGTTTGCCCCAGTCGGTCTACAATGCTGGTTGAGTGGTGACTGAGCTCGTATGGTATACAGGCAGCTATCTGTCCCCTGCCCTTTGAGAACACACAAACTAGTGGGGATGTTAGAACACACACACACAAATACAGAGTGTGATGTGGAGACAGGGTGGCATAGAGGCTTCCTGGGTTCAATTTCACTTCTATGACTTAGAGCTAGGTGACCCTAGGCAAGTCATTTAATCCCTCTGTCTCTGTTTCCTCAGCTGTAAAATTGAAATAATAATAGTACCTACTTCACAGGGTGCTATGAGGATTACATGAGCTAAACTGGCACATAGTAAGTACTTAAAAAATACTAGCTCAGATTGTAATTTCTTTCCCATCGACATGAAATTTATAGCTTATGTTTTATATCCAAGGTTTCAGTGAAGAAGTAAATGGTGGTCATTTGAGGCAGCCGAGAACAGTACTATATATGTTTCATTAAATACTTTGACTTGGTCTCAGATAATCTGGCAGATTTCCGACCCTCCTCCAGAAGTATACTATGAAAGATACCAGATTGGAATATTAGCATTTTGAGAAAGCCAGATATATTTCCCAATTTAAGCTTTGGCAAAAGAAAAGGTTTAAAAAGTAAACAGTCCCTAACTACATATTTTCATCCGAAGGAGTCTGCCCTCTAAATTATATGGGATTGTGTGGGACTTCCCTGGTGGCACAGTGGTTGAGAATCCGCCTGCCAATACAGGAGACACAGGTTCGATCCTTGGTCCAGGAAGATCCCACATGCCGCAGAGCAGCTAAGCCTGCGCGTCACAACTACTGAGCCTGCGTGCCACAACTACTGAGCCTGCGCGCCACAACTACTGAAGCCCATGCACCTAGAGCCCGTGCTCCACAACAAGAAAAGCCACCACAATGAGAAGCCCGCGCACCACAGGGAAGAGTAGCCCCTGCTCACTGCAAGTAGAGAAAGCCCGTGCACAGCAACGAAGACCCAATGCAGCCAAAAAATAAAAATATAAAAAGTAATAAAAATTTTTAAAAATAAATTATATGGTACTGTGGCTGTTTTAGTACATGTAGGAAACCACAAAAATAACAAAATAGCCAGTTTTTTCACTTGAAAAAAATGATTTGCTTCAGGCTTCCTTTAAGCGGCAAGCACATGTCCTGGATTTAAAATAGGATTCAATTTATCTGAATTCATTTTCCACAAAAATTTTTAGATGCATGCCCATTGCATAAAGCAAGATTTGCCCGTATTATAAGGTATAGCAGCAAATTGCTGATGTCCATTTCCACTTTGTCGGCATTTGCCACCCAGCCTCTTATCATGCTGTGGACAGCTACAGACATAGTCAATTTTCACGTTCTTAAGAAACAGGAAATGTTATACTGACTCAGATCTTCAATTCTTCTCAACTGTCATCCATTCCTTAATGGTAACACAAGGACTGCTTCCTGCCAAGTACTTTGTCGAATATACCAACCACTTATCTAACAGAATTCTGAAAAGAAGATGAAAGGATGGGTAAGTTTTGACCATGAGGAGGTAAGGAGAGAGATTACTCTCCTTTTCTCCCAGCAGATCCACCCTCCATTCCTCTCCACTGTGCCCTGCACCTCAAGAAGGCTTGTCCTAAGCGTAACATATGGCCACTGCCCTCTAAGAGTTTGTCAAATCTAACCACCCAGACAAAAGGGCATTGGGTCCCCTCTTTAAAAATCTATCCCTGAAATCAAACAGACTTCTCCCTTGTATTCCTTCTGACGCATAAGCCATAACATTAAACAGAGCACCATTGGATCTTGCTTTTGGTTAATTCATGCATTCATTCATTCATTTGACAAATATTATTTATCATCAATTACATTCCAGTCATCGTTCCGGGTACTGGGATTACAGCAATAAACAAAACAGAACAACAACAACAAAAAATCCCTGTGCTCATAGAGCTCACAATCCTAAACAAATGAAATTAGTAAAATATCTAGTTAGAGTTAAAATATAGCATTTCAGTGTAACCCAATATGAAGGAAGTTGGTTCCTCAAGCTTCACTCTGGTTAGAAGGACAATAAAATGTTTATAATTTTAAAAAATCGATTAGTTTGGAAATGTAAGCATTCCATTCACTCAGGTACTTATTAATCACACTGCTCTAAATCCAAAAAGAATTTGAAGTATTCTACAATAGAAGACATAGAAATTTATTGTTTTAATTTATTATCCATAAATCTAACTATAACAAAAGTCAAGTAATGTACTCAAGAAGTGTAAGGTTCAATGGTCAAGACAACTCTCCCTTTCTGCTTAGATAATTTGTCTGCAATTATTGGAAACATCCACAAGGTGGTGGTAATGATGCCTCAGTTTATAACCATATGGGAAGGGCAGGCTGATAATTATAGGTATGATTTACCTAAAATGAAGATACAGTATACTTCTCCAACCACAAAGTTTTGTTTCTCAGAACTCTTGTGGCAGGACTTCCCTGGTGGTCCAATGGTGAAGAATCTGCCTTCCAACGCAGGGGATGTGGGTTCAATTCCTGCTCGGGGAACTAATATACCACATGCCGCGGGGCAACTAAGCCCTCACGCCACAACTACAGGGCCCACTCACCCTGGAGCCCGCACACCACAACTAGGGAGAGAACACCCACACGCCACAACTAGAGAGAAGCCCGAGCAGACCACGCGCCGTAACGAAAAGATCCCGCATGCCTCAACAAAGATCCCATGTGCCACAACTATGACCCAGCACAGCCAAAAATAATAATAAGGAAAATAAATAAATTAAATAAATAAATAAAAACAAAAACATATTAGAAAGATACCATTAAAAAAAAACTCTTTTGGCAGACTTCATGATTAAAGAGATTAGGATGTTTTCATTAAACTTAAGAAGGCTCAGATCTTGAGTAAGCTCATGAAAGCCCTCATTTATTAATTCATTCAGCATACCTTTACTGAGAAGCTTCTGGGTACTAAGCATTATGAAAAACATTTAAAAACAAACTTTGTGTTCACAAAATACACAGTAAAGGAAACATCCTAAATAAAAGGGGAAAGCAATGATAATTTTCACATTCTAACTTGTTAATAACTGGGACCGGTGCAATTACTTTCCATTTACCATCCTTTGTTTGACAGATGCTTCTCAGGGTCTCTTTCCTTTAAAGTTTATATGAAATATTTCTAATTTTGGTTTGCATTAAATATGGGAATAATAATAGTACTTACCTCAAAGAGTTGCTCTAAGAATTCAATGAGACAATACAGTTAAACCATTTAGCAGAGTACCTGGCACGTGGTAAGAAATACATGTTAGTTATCATCATTGTTGTCGTCCTCGTGATCATTATCTTCATTACTGTCACCATCATCATCATCACCATCAGGGTAAAATACCAAATTTATCTGCATATACCAGAAATCTGAGTAAAGGCAATTCAGAACTGGGGGAGCAGTCACTGCTTTCCCTTTATTAGCAAAATGTAACAATGTTCTAAACTCTTAACCAGAACCTTAAAGGGGAGGGGACGTTTGTTTGGTTTTGCTTTGTTTTATTGGAATTTAAAGGAATTGCCTTACAAGGACTTTCCCAGTGTGGTGCCTCTGGATACAGAATGATCTTCCCCTAGGGAACTCAACGTGAGTTTAGATAGCAGGGTAGCTAAGATTGCAAGACCACTCTTTGGCCTCCTGCCAAGATACAGTGATTTTTTTTTTAAAGTGATTTTTCACTTCCCTTGTAACATGGAACTTCTCTTGGGACTGAGGCTACACACTGAGGGAGGCCAGGAGAAGCAGCTGAGGAAATGCTTGTGCCCTCCCTGGAGGAAGCCCTTCATTTCCTTGGGATCTGTAGGGCCCTTAGTGAACGAGCTTTCTCCCTGAGGCCCATGGAACTGAGGCAGAAGGCTCTCCATACTGCCCACTCTCCTCTAGAGCAGGCACTGCCCTCCAGGGAAGGCTTCAGAAGTGTGACCTGTGCAGGCGCACAGGGAACCTTGCTAGAAGGGCCCTGTGCTTGGTGTAATGCTCTGCGGTCTCTGTCTTGAAGTTCCTAATAACGTGTGAACAAGGGCCCAGCATTTTCATTTTGCAATGGACCCCGCAAGTTATATAGCCACTCCTCTCTGCCCTGGAGAGTTTCTAAACGCTGCGTGGGCTTCGTTTTTCGTCTCCCTCCTTCCTGTTGCTCGCTTAGCAGAGTCCATCTCACTCCCCACCCTTGAGTCAAAGCAAGAGATGGTAGCTCAGTGGAAACTAGCTTTCTGCCTAACCCTGAGCCCTGGGGACCACAACAAAGATATTTTCGTACTGCTGCTTCCTCTCCTTTAACATTTTCTCTAAACTTAAAAAAACAGAGCGATAATAATAATAACAATAATATTCCTTGAAGCACTGATGACTAGTAACAAGCACGACAGGTACCTTGCAGTGAACTGAGGCAAATGGGGCAGCATAGGAAGTCAGAAAGCCTTGGATTCTGTGTCAGATTTGAGGAAGTGACAGACATTCTGTGCTGCCTCAGTTTCTTCACCAGTGAGCTATTGCTACAGAATGCCTAAAAACGTAAAAGCAGTTAGAAATACACTCAGAAAGCTTACATTTCCTTACTTCTATAATTTGAGCTAATCAATTTTACCTACCTGAATGCTACCATATTGAGTGGACACCTCTCTCTCTCTCTCTCTCTCTCTCTCTCTCTCTCGCTCTCGCTCTCTGCCTCTCTCTCTCTCTGCCTCTCTCTCTCTCCCTCTCTTTATTATCTTATATAGAGAGGTAGACAAGATATCTCCCCAATTCACAGATCAAAACACTGAAGCTCAGGAAGTGTAGTTTGGGCAGAGCTGCAACTAGAATTCAGGTTTTCAGATACCTGGTCCAACACCCACGTTTCTGAAAAAGCATGTGTAAACCTTTTGGTTTTTAAAAAACTCCTATCCTGAGTACATAGGAGTCGGGTTTCTCAACAGTGGCACTGTTGACCTTTGCAACTGGATAATCTTTTGTTGTCAAGGGCTGTCCTGTGCATTATAGGAGGTTTAGAAGCATCCCTGGCCTCTACCCACTAAGCGCTGTAGCAACCACCAACCCACCACCCCTCCTCCCGCAGGTGTGACAATCAAAAAAGTCTCCAGGCATTGCCACGTGTCCCCTGGAGGGCAAAACCACATCCAACGGATAACCACTGAACAAGAACAGTTCACTGTTTAAAGGAGACTTGTGGTGAATGCTTTAGTAAACTATAAAACTGTCTCCAAATTTGTATTTCCACATATTGGATTTTCTTAAACTTGGAGATACCTTATTTTCAAAAGAGAAAAGCACTAATTTTGGTTGTGTTGGGTCATCACTCAGAAAAAATGTGGATGGTTCTTATGCTTTTCTTTTCCCTCAAAATATTATGATGTTCATGGAAGTGATGTCATAAAGATTTAACAGAATATGCTCACAGCACACAGGTTGAAGCAGATTAAATTTTAGGAAACCCAGAAATTCCTCTTTAAGAATTAGCTACCATCAAGTACCCTAAAATTCAACTGTTTCCAGTTATCTTTTCATTCCTCTAAATACTCTGAATTCATTTTTAAAGCAGGAAACCCAGAATTTCCTGCGTCTAAAGGAGTGTTAAAAAAGCCTGATTCTTCAGGGTTTCCCTGGTGGCGCAGTGGTTGAGAGTCCGCCTGCCGATGCAGGGGACGCGGGTTCGTTACCCAGTCCAGGAAGATCCCACATGCCGCAGAGCGGCTGGGCCGGTGAGCCATGGCCGCTGAGCCTGCGCGTCCGGAGCCTGTGCTCTGCAACGGGAGAGGCCACAACAGTGAGAGGCCTGCGTACAGGAAAAAAAAAAAAAAAAAGTCACTTTGTGAGAAGCTGGAGTCCTGAAGCCATGTGATTTCCACCTGCAGTTTTCAAGCCCATTCAGAGCTCACCAGGGGATAATTACTTGCTAAGATGTACCCATCCTAGCAGAATATATTTGTTATGATTCAATTCTCTCACAGCATTAAGGAGACTCTGGTCTGGTGGATAAAGCCCTAGAGAGATAAGAAAATCAATTCCCCACCACTTGGCTGTGTGACCTTGAGCTGTTCACTAAACCTCTCTGATTCCTCAGTTTCATAGTCTATGGAGTAACACCCTAGACCTCTGCTTAACCTGAGAAGGACATAGGGACGAGTCACTAGGTCCCTCTCTGAAAAGATCTGGAAGTCTATTTGCCTCTACCCCTAGGAAAAGAAATTATTTCTATAATAGTTTCTCACCCTGGACACTAAATATAACATGGTTCTCTTAAGAAAAGAATTAACTAGCAAGCAGAAGCATCATGAACTGAATTTAGGGGACTGAATTGCTAAAATAACAGAAAGATCTCACCATTGAGCAGTCTATGTCTAATGGACCAAAGACAAGACCATTTCAGCAAGTCATCAGGGGCCTGTAGACATTTCAGGAGTAAAATTACTACGACTCACAATTCTCTGGGAACTGGCACTTGGGAAGATAGGGATTTCCGTGGTTATTGTGGTTGTTTCCCAACCTCCATCTTTCCCTCCTCCCACTGTGTGCAAGTCATGTGGCTTGGTGAGGGGTGGGGAGGACTGATTCTACTCCCTCCTCTCAGCTCTATGGATGGAGCATAAGCCCCCACGCCATGGTGATTGCCTCGTGTGGCCTAAGCATGACATTGCCAGGCCAAAAGATTAGATCAGGAATGGTCATGTGATTCATTTTGAACCGATGATGTAAAAAGATGCGATGCAGACGTGAAGAAAAGAAAGACTACAGACATTTTGCCATCATGTGGGAAGCAGAAAGGAGAGAGGAGAAGAAATTAGGTTTCTGATAAAAATTTTGAACTATTGAGTCCAATCAAACCTCAAGCCAGCCCTACCTCTGTCCCTTCCAGTTACATGAGCCAATGCATTTCCCTTATCGTTTGCGCCAGTTTTTGTGGGTTCTGTCCTATCTGAAGCATGAAGCATCCTAACTGATATAGGAACTGAAGGGGTCAAGAGCATGCTCACTAGCCCTGAGCATGACTAAAGGAGGCAGTATGAAAATGTTTAGTCCAGACAGAAAAGGTTGGAAGAGGGATACTAAAAGTGAAAGATCACCTCCAAGTAACAGTGCCCCAAGACAGCTCCTGGAGATGTCTTCAGGTCAAAAAAAATAATGAGTTCTAAACACCCTTACCATCTATGAAAAAACAAGCCAATCTGAAAACCATTTGAGAGAAACAATTGCTTCCATGCCCACTGCTCACTTGGTGTGACCGTCTCCTGGAAGTCGCTGTGGATCCATTTCTGGGCATATTAAACCTGAGTTCAAAAGGCTCCTCCTCTGACTCACATATATACTCCCACCGAAAGCAGTTCCAAGCAGGCCCGTGCCTGGAATTTCAGGTCCTCAGGGCTGTGGATTTATTCAGCAGCGCCTAGCTTGATATCTACATAGAGGATTTCTACAGAAGTTTCTGGAGGAGGTCGTATAATGGAGAAGTCTGGATGACAGAGAAATAACATGGAGGACCCAACCTTTCTTAGATGTCACACCCAACCAGAGTCTCCAGATGCAGCTGGACTCTATTCTTCCCAAAGGATCCAGGAATGGAAGCGCAAAAGACAACTATAAAGAATCAGCAGTACCTAGATTCGTTCATTGATTAGAGTGCAGGCTAAGGTTTGGACAGTTTTTCTGACCCTAAGATAATCCTGCCTCATGGAATCATAGGAGCATAGAACATGAGAGCAGGAAGAGTCCTTAGAAATCATGCTGCTCTGTCTTCTCTTTTTAGTGGCATGGGATTGAATCTGGGATAAAGGAAGTACTTTGTTTCAGACATTTAAACGCCTTCCTCTATACCGCCGTGGTAGCTGGGGCTTACTGTTTTCACAGCACCTACCATGTTAGATTGTCATTCCCAGTGAACACATCCGCTCCTCTTTGAACTTGAAATTCACTGGAAGCAGAAACTGTCTTGCTTCCTTAAATCCCTGGTGCCTAGCGGACCCTGTCATATAGCAGGTGGTCAAACGTTTGTTGAAGAAATCAAAGTTTCAAGTCAAACGGTGAGAAAGTTATCATGATTCCATTAGGCAAAGGATATAGTATCTTGGTTTCATTAACTTTAAAGGGTAGAGCAGTTTCCTTCCAATGAATCAGAATAAGTTTCGTCATTATTTTTCTTATTTGCAAAGTATCCAGTTAATAAGTATGGAGCTTAATGTATGATATAGACCCCGTCTCCAAATTCCACTGGCTGACGTTTCTTTTTGCTTACCCAAGTGTCCCATCCCAAGCCTAAAACAGAAACCTCAAGAGGGAAGTACTATTTTCAGTTTTGTGTTGTACATTTTAAAACTTATTATTACTATTATTATTTTTTGCTGCCTCAACATCCCCAGAAACAGGCTGTGCGCACCCTGCCAGGTGACCAGGTGCATCAGTGTGGTAAGACTGGCCCCTGCCACAAGATCCCATTCTTGCTCTCCCTTCACTGTCACCTAATGTCAATCAAATATACCAATGAAATTCCCTCATGCCTTTTGCTTGTGTACTCTATCCTGACCCCCAATAAAGGCACTTTCCCCTGGGTCTCTGTTTCTCTCTCTCTCTGTCTCTCTCTCATCTTCCCACTTGCTTGGTTGAGCCCCTTCCCTTGGCGCCCCGCCATGTGGTCCCCCTTTGTGGTGTACTTGACTGTTTCTCTAGGACGTGTGAGTATAATAAGCTTCATTTCCCTATGCCTCTCCTGTGTCCCCTCTTGTGACTGCACCTGACCAACCATCTCATGAGAGAATACAGAACAACTTCTCAATAAGAACTGCAACAAATTATTTTCTTGCTGCTTAAACTGTATCATTGAGCTCATTTAAAAGTGCAAACCTCGGGTCCTAAGACTAGCAGGTACTCCTGAGTGGAGCAGGGGTACCACTTAACCACAGAGGGAGAGCTAGATTTGGGGCTTTGTTGGCAACTTCTGGTGGCTACGATGCTGCTAGTACAGTCTCTAGCTCCTCACTGGAAAACCAGAGATGAAGTTCAAATAGCATCTCACTGCTTTCTTGGACGAGGGATCGACTGCAAAAGTATTTGCTTGTATTAAGCAGGCGTTTCCACCAACAGCAATATGCCTAGTCCACCACTGTGTCCCTGCTGGCTCAGAAGGGCCTAGTCCAATTCTGCCAACAGCTGCCGCTGACAGTGAAAAGTTGAAAGAGTGGCAGCAGATGAAAGAGAGGAAAAAGGTAGTGGAGAGGGGAGACTGAAAATGGAAGGGATGGGCGCCATTTACAGAGATGAATTCAATGGAGAATTTCAAGTGCAGAGACACTGAGATGCCTTTCTTCCTCTCATCTTTCGTTACCGACCCACCCCGTTACTCTTCAAGCCAAATGACTGAAGATGGCCACAAATCTCTTCATCCACTGCTGCTCAGTATTAGCCAAGCATGGATGGGGACCTGGATGTCTTCAGGAGTGAAGTGAGGTGTGCTGAAAGCTGCCCGCCTCCGTCCAAAATATGTTGTCCGTCCACCTGAAATCAAACTGACACTCCTCACTAGAGTTATTCCTTTGGGTCAAGGCATTGAAGGCTCCTATTAAAATGCAACTATGTTATCTAAAAGGAGGAACATATAATGCCTGGCACAGAGTAGAGCTTCTCTAAATGTGTCATTTTTAATATTAAATTGCCACTGCCTGCCGTTAGAACCTTAGTAAAGATTTATCTACCAGATTCTCTCCTGTCTCCTAGGGCCCTTGAGGATCTATGATGGGAAGACTGATGTGGAACACTGGCAAAGATTGGGTAGCAGAGTCTGAGGTTTGGCGGATGGTGGAGAAAGGGGAGGCTGACAGCATGAGGCACTTTGGGGGAGAAAAGGGCACTTTCAAAAGGTGAGAAAGAGGGAAGAGAATTTGGAAATTAACATTTATTAACTTTTCCTAGTCAGGCACTGAATTAGATGCATTTACATCCACTATCTTATTTAATCCACAACCATTCTATCAGGAAAGGAATATTAGTATTCCCATTTTGCAGGTGAAAATCTGAATAGGGGTTCAGATTAAGAAAGTCGCTCAAGGTCACACAACGCCACTATATAATGGAATATAGATTCGAACCTGGACCTGTCTCCTAAGCCTATGTTCCTGAACCACGCTATCTCACACTCCACATTTGTCAAGGGGTAGCCAACCTAGTCTCTGCTACCCCTTCCGTCCTAATTCTCCAACCACTTGCAAATTGCGGCTTCTCTGACTCCCAGGTTTCTCCCTCACTCTTTGCCATGGACTATCTAAATGGAGACAAAAGATTTCCATGGGTGGTGGGGTAGGAAGAGATTTTACATTATCAGGATGGATAGAAATTTGGGGAGAGCCTAGTATCATTTTTCTGGTTGCCCAAGGGTTTGGAAACTATCTGTTCCAGGCTCCAACATATGTCACGTCAAAGCCAAAGTTCTGGCTTAATCAGTGTGCTAGTTGGGGCCCTGGGCCCCTGCCTTGATATCCCCTGCCCCGTGTGCGCCATCTTGCTGTAGGCTGGCAGGAAGATTCATTTTCCACGTGGACCAGGAGGAGAAGATATGAAAAAAAAGAAGATATGAAAAAAAAGAACAGCTGGTGTGGGGAGGGACAAAATCCGTCTCTTCCAGAGTAGCTGGGGTAGGTGCGAAAGAGTTGGGAGATAAAGAGTCTTCTTTTTTCTCACCACTGGAGAAAGGGGCTGGGGAGGGGTGCCCACAGCCCAAGAGGTCCATCCATGGGATTCTGTGGAGGGTATCACCCCCAAAAGAGATCCAGGCTGCACTGCCTACTTCCAAGGTTCTTTCCTCCCCTTCGACAAGAAAGAGAAGTGGGGGGAATTAATGGCCTCTGAGGTCATCGGTCAGGGGCCTAGGCTGCTATGTCCAAAGGCAAGACCAAGGGAGCAAGGCAGCCAGGAACAGTTTCCTCTAACCTTAACTTTCAATCCCCACCAGTATCCCAACTCATTCCCACACCTCTCTCCTCCTTCGTTGTTGGGACTGACTGTCCTTTTCATTAACCTTTTAGTTAACCCCTCCACGCAGGACTTCTCTACGCCCTCCAAAGCTGTCAGCCCCTCGCTGCCCGCCACCGCCCTCTCCCCCCTCCCCCGTAAGCCCGGCTCTGAGCTTGGGTCCGGGGAGGTCTCGCCTCCCAGAACTGTGAGGGTGAGGGCTGCTTTACTCGCTCTCGGATCTCCGCTGTAAAAACTGAGCGGCATGGCCCGGGCATGCGCAGCATCTTCGGGCGCATTGTGATGGGAACTGCTTCTCTGAGTCTCTACAAAGACTCCAGAGTAACCACTCACTGCCCACCCCCCGAGACCCTCCTTCTTTAAGCCAGACGCACAAACGCACAGACAATGCAGCTTTTCTTTCTTCTTCTCTTTAAAAAGCTGGCTGTAGCTTGAAAGGCTGGCCCACGTGAGGACTAGTGTATTTCTATCGATTCCATCTCCCGTGTTGACAAACGCCAGCGCTGAGGCTTTGCAGTCCGCGGCTGCAGTTTGCAGTGGAGCTAAGCGGTGTGCGGCTTTAATTCCACGTCAGATCAACTTTGATCAATATCCCCCTACCGGCCCAATTGGAAGAGCCCAATTCACCGCCGCTGAGCCTTTTCGCTCTTTCCTTCTTTTTTCCCCCTCTTTAGACCCACCATCTTCTGGGGGAGAAAAGTCTCGGATTTTCTTTTAATTTCTTTTTTTCTTTCTCTCTCTCTTTTGTTTCTTTGGGGGATTTGTTTGTTTTTCTGTGTTTTGTCTTTTTTGTTTTGTTTTGGGTTTTGGGTTTTATTCTCTCTCTCTGTCTCTCTCTGTCTCTCTCTGTCTTAGAGATAGGGAGGGAGATCGCTTTGGCGAACCGAGCTTGCAGCCAATGAACCCGCCTTCCAGATTGGTGTGAAGACAGAAGTGAGGTGGGGGGCGGGGAGGGGGTGTGAGAGAGCCTGGAAGCGAGCGAGTGAGCGAGAGAGAGAGAGAGAGAGAGAGAGAGAGAGAGAAAGAGAGGAGGTGGTGGAGGAGGACTAGTGTGGGGTGGAAAGGAAGAGTGAGCGAGAGAGCAAGTTGAGGGGAGGGGGTGAAAGAGCCGGCGAATTCTTTTTCTTTTTCTATTATTATTTTGAAGACTCCCGAGTTGCGCCTATGCTCTTGTCAGCTTCGTTCTAGGCGTAGCACGGCCAGGCAGAAGAAAATGGGGCAAAGCGTGCTCCGGGCGGTCTTCTTTTTAGTCCTGGGGCTTTTGGGTCATTCTCACGGAGGATTCCCCAACACCATCAGCATAGGTAAGCGCGAGCCAGCCCGCCGGTCGGGCCGGGCTCTCTTGCACCCGAGACCACTGCCCTGGCGTGGCTTCTGCGGCCGCGGGTCCCTGTCCTGCATGGCCTGGGAAGGGACGGGGGACGGGGATCGGGCAGGAATCTCAGGGATCTGAGCCTCAGAGAGCTGGCTGGTCTGGGGAGCATCGGGAACCAGAGGGGTGATCTCCTGGGGCTTGGCGGGGTGGGCTGCCGCGTTTTCCGAGCTGAGCGGAGCAGGGGAGGCATGCCAGAGGCTGCAGCCGGGCGAAGAGTCACGGCTTTTCGGCTCGCTGCTCCGGACTTTGCCATGGCGTGCGTGCCGCCGCTGGAAGTTGTCCCAGGGTGATGCCTCCTGTCTGGCTGCGCCAGGGCGCGTAACCCGGTCCGGGGCTCCCTGTCCCGCGTCTCCGGGTCCCGGGAGACCGGCTAGCGCTGGGGGAGGTGGAAGCCCACCCTGGATTCCCCCAGACCCGGGCAGCAACCGCGGTCAGTGGCGGATGGGGTAGGAGGCGGGGGTGAGACTAGAAGCCGAGCCAGCGAGCGGCGAAGTCACGCAGACCACGAATTCATGAATTGCCGCTGTGTCTGTCTGGAGCCCGGCTCCCGGGCGCTGGGAGGGAGTTCTCTCGGCTTCTCCCTGGATTTACTAGTCAAGAAGTTAGAATTATTGCCATTACAGAACCAAGCCCCTGTACTGTCATGGGGGAGCGGGGGCCTGTGGGGAACAGGATGGGGCAGCAGGGGGAATGAAATTGTTTTTCTTCCCAACCTTTCCCTTTGCGCCACGAAAAGATGAACCAGCTTGTGGAGATGGGAGGTAGCGGAGGAAGAGGGGAGAGGAAGCTACCGCCTAAGAACGAAGTCCCACT
The DNA here is from genome assembly GCF_011762595.2 of Tursiops truncatus. Taxonomy (NCBI): domain Eukaryota; kingdom Metazoa; phylum Chordata; class Mammalia; order Artiodactyla; family Delphinidae; genus Tursiops; species Tursiops truncatus. The sequence continues at coordinate 25,540,759 of NC_047055.1, read as the reverse complement.
CTTGGTTCCATCGTCCTACCCCAAAGCAGCCTCCTTTTCCCTCTTTCCCCTTTCCCCCTTCTCGCCAGCCTCTCCTCCGACTCTTTAGAGGAAAACTAGGTTTCTCTTGGCCAAAATTTGAGTTCACAAGAGTCTTCAAAGACACACAGGTTGAAAATCAATCATGATCACGCACCCAGGTACCACTGAGAGGTTATCGCCTATCTGTAGCTCCCCAATTTCTAACCACTCCTGGGGGGGACACAAGCCAAATCTTGGTTCCCTTTGCTTGTAGGTGGACTTTTCATGAGAAACACGGTGCAGGAGCACAGCGCTTTCCGCTTTGCTGTGCAGCTATACAACACCAACCAGAACACCACCGAGAAGCCCTTCCATTTGAATTACCACGTAGATCACTTGGATTCTTCCAATAGTTTTTCTGTGACTAATGCTTGTAAGTAGATCTGCTTTTCCTCCTTTTGGGACCTGGGAACCTCATTTGCATTTTGCTTGTGGGACTTGGGGTCTGCGTAAGTGCTGGGGTGGCGACTGCCTTAGTAGACATTTTAGGGGCTCTAGTCAATCCAGGTTTCATGTGACATAAATCAACTCCAGAGGATCCTGCTGAGGGAGGGACTTAAGGCAAGTACACAAAACTCTGTTGTGAATAATGTTTCATGCAGAAGTTTCATTTTCCTCCCTGCTAAACTGGCGCTCCCTCCCCCGCAACCCCCTCCCTTTTTTTTTTCCTTTGGCTGGAAAAAAAAGAGAAAAAATAGCATGGTTGTTCAGGGAAATTTCTTCAGATGAGATTAAAGAAAGAAGCCTCTTGATTGAGTCAATTCAGGATGTGCATTACTTGACTGTTAAAGCTAGCACCTGGCTGTAGGAATGAGCTGAATTTGACAATCGCTTAATATATAGGAGCCAAATATGAGAAATTCTGCAAACAAGTGACCTTGAGGGACAGATCAGGCTCGGTTCCCTGGCCTCTTTCTGTCCTAGAATATCACCTTTCTTACCGAGAGAGCTCTGATAGGAACTGATAAGACTACAAACTGATTACAAGTGATGAACGCCTGGCAAACTGAGGGGAAGGGAGAAAGTGCTCAGTGACTCTTTGGAAAGCTACTTCTGTTCTGTCTCCCCTAGTGTTGTTCAACTCCCCCCCCCCCCCCCCCCCCGCCCCGCCATTGTTAGGGACAACACAGTTCTTAACTTAGAGCAAAAGGTGGAAGGCGGAGGCTTGCAGCAGGAAAACCGAATGCCAAAAGGGAAGAATTTCATCAGCCCCCAAAGCAGTTTCTGAAACAGCTAGTTGTGCCCTGTGATTGTTCCTGTGGAAAGGGGACATTTCATTTTGAGAAGTAAAACCACGGGAACCTGGATGACTGATAGCCTGTTGGACACAGGTTTTTCTGGAATGTTTTATTCCAGAGAGACTGATAATTCTTCATCTGAGCTTATTTCATGAAAAGTTTTCACAACAATGAGGGTGAGGATGGCATAAATATGTTTTGCTTTTATGGCTGGTGTAGTTGGGAATTTTTGATTTTCTTTCAGGGGAGAAATGATGTTTATATTTGGTTGGGTGAAACTTTGTATATGACTTTCTTCAAGTTCTTCTGCCTCAAAGGATATGTGATTTCCAAAAACTGTTGAAAGGGTCTCCAAGGGCACAGCCTCCTTGGATTTGAAGACTTGGGTCAAGGGGATGGAGGTGAATTACTTTGCAAGAAATTGTGACAGTTTTCAGCTTTAAGAAAATTTTAGCTGAAGGTACAGATCCTTATATGAACATGTTCTGAGGTACTCTGTATTTGACATTCTTTGGCTTTCCGACATTGACAAAAATAGGAGCTTATTAACTCCAGCTAAGTGTGAAAGTTACAAAATGTCTGTCTATACTTTGCATCTGATTTTGGTAATCCCAGCCTGTCTCTTCAGCACACTTACAACACACATCTGACTCTTAATTCTGCAGCCCTGAGATCTTGTCAAGAGGCCGAATTCCAAAGGCAGCTTCCTAAATATCAATTAGAACAGATTTAAAACCAAATACATGAAACTACCCAGATTTATTATTATTATTAACAATGAATAATGTTTATTTCAACTCACTTTAGTGTCTTTCCACTGATGTTGACTGAGATAAGAGTGCTAATTGACTTCTCAGGAATGATTCATTTCCAAGGTTTTGGTCTTGCTGTTTATGGTCAAATCAGACTGACACTAGCCAGCCCAGGGCCATCAGAACGCTACTCAAGGAGCAATCAGGAAATGATCCTTGCCATGTGAAAAGCTCAGGTTTGAGAACAGGCACTAAGTCATCTGTATTGGTGTTGAGTTGCCTTAATGCCCTACCTCTCAGGGCAATAAAGGGACAACCGTGAAAGGAAAAGAAATTGATCAACGCCCCCCCGCCCGCCACCGCTGTAAGTCCACAACACTTCATCTTACAAGCTTATAAGGCTGGGTTATGGCTGGGGGCTTGAAAGTGTAGCATAAGGGGTGTGGCTTACTGGGCAACAGGAAAGACAGAAAAGGCGACCTTGCCCTTAGTTATGCCAAATACACATATTTGCACACACTGACTCACACGGGAGAGATTTCTAGAAACCAGTGATGTGTACCCAGCTGCCTGTTGCACACTCAGACTTTACAGCTCAGAAGACAGAGGAGGAAAGCTGTCGTCTTCTCCAGTCCCCGAAACAGTCCTCTCTGAATGTCACAATCATTGAATGGGGGCCAGATCTCAAAGCTGTCTCCTGGTAGCCGCTGCCTACAATCTTAGTATGAGGAAGATGACTAGTCCAACCACCGTCTGATAGTCTCTGAATGCAGAAAACAATCATTTCACGGGGCCAGGGAAGCCCTGCAGGTGTATCTCATTTCTTTCCCTGCCCTTGAGAGTTCTTTTTCTCATGGAAGTGAAGATCACATATCACAGATGTCGGCACACAATACTAGTTCAGCGCTGGAGCCTGGCAGGTGACCCCTGGTTCCATTCTATTACACAGAGGAAAAAAAAAAACACCCTGGATCCTCTGGCCTGCCCCTCCCTGGAGACCTAGGGAGAATTTGAGAAAGCCCCAGGTGAGTCCAAACCTGCTTGCCCACCTCTCCTCTCTGCTTCAATATGGAATAGAATGGCAAAAATTAAAGAAACTTTCCCCTCTTCCCATTCAAAACTCCTAGTTTCAGCTTCCCCTAACACTAGAATTGATCTCTTTCCATGATCTTTCCTGCACCCTCAATCTTGCGGCAGACACACACTTCTGAGGACACAGGTATGCAGGTAAACAAAAAAGCCAAAAATAAACAAACGGTAATGCCTTCTGTATGTGTCCCTGCTCTCTGCTCTCCCTCTGCATCCCCTCCCCCAATGTATTCAGAGAGTTTGCTTGCAATGAATCCCAGGCATCAGTTATTTAAAGACTCTTCTTCACCAGCAACCAATTCTTTTCTGCACAACCCCCAAGAGGTTTGCTTAAGACAGACTCCGCCCTCAATCCGCATCTTAAGAGGCCAATAAAAGCATCTCTGGTTTTGAAAGGTGGTTCATTTGGGATCTCAGCTCAGAGGTGAATTGAAGTTTATCGAAGAGACTCAGCTGATTTGGAGCACATGTTCTTATTTCGTAGTGATTAACTGAGTTTGCTGCTTTACTTTTCAATTTGGCTAGGTAGCCCCAGAAAGAAGCATGGTGTGAATACTATGATTTCAGGATACATGCATTCATACACACACACACACACACAGGCACCTATACACCCATAATCAGTATTTATGAAAAGAGGTGTCACACACGTTTTAAGTTGTATACACGTCTGTTCTTTAAAAACCAGATTTGATCATCGTAGGGCTTTGGGGAATGTGGCAACACCAAGGGACTGCTGAGTCCCATTGGTGTGGCTTTGCTCCCCTGGTTCCTCAGGAAATGCCTCCGATTCCCTTGAAGTCCCCTCCTGTGTCTTTCTGCTGTGCACTTGTAGTACACTCCACACTACATCACCCCAGCCTCTGCAGTGTCAGCTCATTAGCACACAGATCTCATATTCCCTCTCTGCACTGTCATTGCAAAAATTGCTGTTGTACACCTTTACAGCCAACAAATGTGCTTGTGGATTACGCGCTGTTTGCAAGAAGCAAGGAAAAGGCAAATGTAACCTTAAAGGTTATTCACCACGGAATTGTGCTCTTAACGCATTGGCTTAAGTAAAAATCTGTTGATGGAGGCGTAATAGTGATGGTGGGACTGACAGTGGGACTTAGGAGTGCAGGCTCTAATGGAGCCCCAGGCAAAATCCCTTTTGCTGGCTAAATGTAACTCATCAGCTGCAAATTTTTATTCCATTCATTTTTTTCAAGCTATTTGAAATATACCTGCTAACTGAGAGCACGCTCCTTTTATAACTGAGCGCATTTCGCTACCAAGTAAGTGTACTTAGCTGAGACAGGTTTCCCTCTCTTGCCCACAGAGTCACAATTTAAATTATCTAATTATTCTAAGTGCCAGGATCCATTTAACTGTTTAAGTCCATTTGGGAAAGAAATGTCTCCCCTGATCCTATTCTCTGCTCTTTGGTGGGTTTTGTTTGTTCTTTTCATGTGATCTTTGGAAGCGGGGTGAGGACCCCACAGTATCACGGCTCCTGCCTTCAAACAGATCTTCACATGCTAACCAATGTCAATAGCCCCAGCTCCCACCGCCAGCTCCCCCATCTTTGTGGCTTTGCCGCTCTCCCTCTCTCTCCAGGCCAGTCTTCCATAAGCTCACTGGCTTAGCTCACTTCTCAGCCCCTCTGGCCAGCTGGCTTAGACTACTGAAGCACGAAGAGGTCGCCAGAGATTCAAGTCACCTTCTCACAAGGTTTATTACGGATTTTTTTTAATCTATTTTTTACGTGGCGAGGAGGGAGGAAGGTGATGCTGTTCATTCGGGCCATAAAAATAGATGGCAATCAGCAGGCTGTAAAGGTGAGCTTCCAGCAAAGTGTATAACCTCCCCTAGAAGGTGGCTTCCTGGTGATCTACTAAGGGGGGTGGGGGGGCGGCGGCAGGAAGGGTCTGGGGGGAAGGAACAAAGAAAACTACTTGGTTCTCCATCTATGCCTACTGCAAAATAAGCCACGGTTTTTCTTCCTCTCAGCAATTTTAACTTTTTTCCTTAAAATGTGACTAGTTTCTCACATCCCCCACTTCTGCCTCTATCCGAGGTTGTTTTCTTAATTCTGCATTTCCCTCCGTACTTGCCAAGACTGAATGAGAATAGTGGGCGCTGGTTGAGGTTTCTATTATATGTTTTTGGCTCCTGGTATATTTTTAAATTTCATTATTATGGGTAGTCAGAGGTGATTGGCTGGTTTCATTTTAACAGATTGAAAAATAAACGAAGCTTCTGAGGCATCATTATTAGTCTTCCTTTGTGGCTGACAGATTTGTCATTTTTATACAACTGGCTAAAGGATGAAAAGACAGCATGGATTTTAAGAGAGGGCCAGAATTTTAGAAGGTAGAACTCATACCTTCGGGGGAGGAGGATAAACATGCTAATTCAGATGATTTAACTTTTAACTTCTTAGATTGAGACAGGAAATAGCTTTGAAGGACCTTTCAGAAAACTCTTCATCTTCTCAAAGGTCAGGGAAATTATCTGCATACTTTACCTGGCCCATTAAAAAAAAATCAAGTTTTGACTTTGTTCCTTTGGCTTTGATACTTTGGGTCTAATTAGATGACATGTCCACAGGAGGGTGCAATTCAAAGCCCAGGTGGGGGGCTCCGGGCATTTTTCAGCAGGAGTGTGGGAGTTGTGCAGACACAGAAGCAAGTCCCTCCCTGCTGGGGAGATGTCTGGGCTCCAGTCAGAGAGTGACAGATAGCGTCAGCCTGTGCGTGGGGTGAGCCTTGAGCCAGGGCAGCAGTCCCCGGAAGGGGTCGGCACTTGGCAAAAGGTTAACATGGACAGAATTTGTCCTCTTCTCACTTCTACCTCTTCTCTCACCATCATTTTCCCCTCCTGCTCTGCCCGCCCAGCCCAGGCCCTTTTGCTGGTGTCCAACTGGCCTGTGATTCTGGTATCCCACCCACAATAAACTGACCTAGGGACTGTTTCCTGCTCTGGACTTTTCCAGACCTAATGCTCCTTCCCCATCAGAATATCTCTGTCCTTCGTCCATCCTCCTCAGGGCCTTTACTCTCCTTTGAGGGTGATAGCTTTTTATCTAATCTAAGAGTCTTGCTGAAAGTGGCTGATAAGGGGTTAATACACCTGACTGGGGGGTGTTTGCTTTAAAACCAGGGACTCTGGGAACCATAATGCCTCAATTCCAAGGAAAGATACTCAAATGGGGGTGTTTCTGGACATGAGGTGCAGAGCAGCTGTTCACTCTACCCAAACCAGAGATCAGCTGCCCCTGGTCAGGGAACACCTCTATAGGTCAAAGTCAAAAGGTCCCTGCATGTGGTAGGTTTGGTGTAAGTACACCCAAGGCATAGGGGAGGCACAGCTTCACCATGTTGAACTTAAAAGTCTTTGTGGTAATTTGGGAAGCAACCAAAGGTCATAGGGATTCATTTTATTGAAGAAGTAAATATATACCGCTTTGTGTATGTTAATCATGCCTCAATAAAGCGGTTCTTTAAAAAGTGTAAACTTTTTGTACGTACTACCAAAAAACAAACCAAAAAAGAGGCTGCTGTAGAGTCTGAAGGGGCCTGCGTGGGCACTGGCAGGGGAGGCACTGGCATGGAAAGGAAGTCGTAAGAGGGGAGAAAGGCGGTGACAAACCTGGGCCTCAGACTGAAAGCTTTCTTTCCCTGGGATGGCACATAGAATGCAGTGATTATGAGGCAGTATCTACCTCTGGAGGGACTTGGAAGCCTAGCCGAGCAGTGTCTCCTCCCCACTCCCTCCATCCCTCCCTCTCCTTTTCTCAAGTGTACACTCTGGCTTCCCTCCCAGTGGAAAGAGGCAGAATACAGTTAAGTCCCCTACATACGAACCTTCAAAGATGCGAACGTATTCTAAACCTACTACAGTACAGTACTGTATAGGCGATTATGTTACTTGGGTACCTAGGCTAACTTTGTTGGTCTTACAAACAAATTCGACTTATGAATGCGCTCTCGGAACGGAACTCGTTGGTATGTAGGGGACTTACTGTACTCTCTTCTGGATTTCTGTTTGAGCTTTGGTCAGAGAAGTAAGTGTTTACAGCCCTCTGTCTGGACTTCCCTTCTCCTCAGTCCCTAACTACCACTGGCTTTTTTAACACTTGTCCTCAACGTGACCATCGTTTGTCCTTATTTGGAAGGGGGCATGGGGTTAAGGATAAGGGTGAGGAAAGGAAACACAGCTGGTCATGACCCGTTAACCCTAGGGGCACAATTCAGCCTAGAACAGCACTTCTTTCATGTGCACACCAGTGGCCTGGGGATCTTGTTAAAATGAAGATTCTGATTCAATAGGACTTCAGCGTCCAAAAATTTGCATTTCTAGCAAGCTCCCAGGTGATGCCAATACCGCTGGTACTCAAACCACTCTTTGCAGGGAGACTGTGATTACCAAAGAAAAAGTCTCTCCCAGACAAGCTCTTACCCACATGCCTTTCAAAGAAAGCTCTATAAGAGACACATCTGGCTCATTCTGACTCAACGATGTCATATCATACTCCTAACCACCCTGTGTTCGTTTCAGCCATGTCTGTAGGTGTCTGATGAGAGCATCTACTTAGAGCTGCTTTTCGTAGGGAATTGGAATGGAGACTGGAAGGCAGCCTGAGAGAGGAGGTAGCTCATGAGCCGGGCTGACAGTATCTTGGCTTCTTGCCACACCTCAAAGTGTCCCTTTTAGAAACAACCTGCCCAAGGGAGCTACGGTTGGCATGCAGTTCCAACTGCCTTTCCACTTTGCTTCTCTGGGTCAAGGCATGCCAGAAGGGGGCATGTAGAATCTGCTCCTCAGCTGTCTGACTTCCCTTCAACAGGGTTAGAAACATGTAGAACACAACCCGAATTCTGTCTGGTTCCCTAAGAACCTGAAAAATTGACTCCATTTTCCAGGCCAGTGCCAGACATTCATTGAGATCTAGAGGGAAGGGAGGGGAAGTGGTGTCACTTTCTAACATATTTGAGCTGAGGACTGCTCCAGGGTAGCCATTGAAAGCTTACCCAGTGTCATTTGAGGACTGCCAAATGGCACCCTATTACCCCAGATATTGCCCCCCAGCAGCCTGCCATTAGTCTGAAAGTCCACAAATTCATTTGTTGGCGTTACGGCACCGGAGACCTGTGCTAAAATGCACGCATGCTATCTCTGGAAGGGGATGAGTTAAATCCTTATCAGCCATTACTATTCCGACCAGGATTCTTTGATGAGATTACCACCTGTTACCTTGCAGGATCCTCAGAGGAGGTTTTGCAAGACGGGTAAGTGACCCAGAACAAGGCACCAGCCCAAGAGAGTGGGGTGCCAGGTGGATGGTGGGCATTCAGGGGGCAGTGGGAGACCCTTGAGGAAGAGTCCCTCAAACACACCTCACCTGGTTTGCAACACTTGATCTTCTCCATAGATAAAATCTGGTAGTTTATTCGCTAAGATTTTAGTTGCTTTTAACCCTCCAAGTCACAACTTTCCGATGGTAGTGGGCTTGCTGCCTCTTCCGTGCTGGTTCTTTGTTGCAACAGATGATCTCAGTCTCTGGATTCCCCATAATTACTGTGGGATATTTTCAGAAGTATAATCAGTTTGTGATGGGGGGGGGGGTTGGTGAGGATTCTTTTTAACCTTTTAAAAAATGTTGCCATCAAAAATAGTCCCCTTTCAGTTATCTGTGATTGACTGATCTACCTTGCCAGTTACTCATTGCAGTCAGGGCCCTCATCCTTGCTGCTACCCAGAAAGGGATCTGGGTACCAGTAATGGATGAGACAGGAAGAGATGCAGGACCCAGCCCACAGAGGAATCACTGCATGGATGTGGGTATGGGTTTCTGTACGGATGAACACCTTTGTAAATTTAAGGTAGGAAGGCCACTAACATCCACATTCAGCCAGAACCTGTAATAGATTCTCAAATATTCTTATACCTTATTGCTATTTCTAGGGCGATTTGGTTATTTTAAAACAGTTTTTCTCGAATTAGACCACTTGCAGCAGAATCACCAGAGATGCCTGTTAAACATCTGAATTCCTAGGTTACACTCCAGATACATTAAATCAGAAAATATAAGGATAGGCCTTTTTGACAAGCTCCGTGGGTGATTCTAATGCTCACACAATTTGGGAATCACTAGTTTAATTAGCCCTGGTAGTGCAAACAGAGACATATGGATTCATACTGAGTATTTGCGAAGCACCAGGCATTGTACCAGGCACTTTCACACACATTAATTCTGTAAGTAAGTGAGGTGCTACCAGCCCATGCAAGCATTAGCGAGTTTGGCTCTCAGATTGGAAATTCAAGACTTGAAAGAACTAAGAGATTAACCTCAAGTCACAGTCTCTGAGGTAAACAAAGCAAAAATGTTCTTTGAGATGGTAAATAGAGACAAGGAAATGATTTTCATTTTGACAATGCTTCTTCCCTTCTTTGCTTGTTAGCTAATGATTGGTCCCTTAGCCATGCTACAAACTAGATGTCATGTCAAGTGCCAACCCATTTGTTAAAAATAGATGCACTGCAATCAGTTTATATAGCATTCATTGTGCCATCCTTGCTATCAACACATTTAACAGTAGGGCTGAAATAATAACTACCATTCACTGAACCTCTGCCGCGTGGAAGACACCGCACTAAGCATGGTACATGCCTTATCTCATGGAATAATCACAACATTGCTAGAAAGGAGCTACTCTCATCCCCATTTTATAAAAGAGGAATCAGAGCGGGTTCAAAATATATATAAGCAACTAGCTCAAGGTCACGCAGCTAGCTAATTAGTGGCGTCAGGGTTCTACCTGAGATCTTCCTGTCTCTAGAGTCTGCGCTCAATTTCAACTGGGGCTGAAATCACAGATGATGACAGAGGCCAGGTGGATCACGTAAATGTGGAAACTGGGCAGGTATGGAGTGGTGGGGCCTGTGGCAATCTGGAGACTCCAGGTCGCTGCCTGAATACATTCAAATGCAATGTTGTAAACCACTGTGGGACAAAGAAAACATGTGCAACAGGACTTGGGGTGGTAGGAGGTGGAAGGTGCAAGTTTCGGACCTCTTCACCACCCCGTCCACCTCCCTCTGGCAGCTAAGTTACTGGCTGAGGGAAGCTCTAGTAACTGAAAAAAAACAAAGAAAGAAATCTCTGCTTAGTAAAAATCCTATTTTGACTTTTTCTTCTTCGTGTTCCATCAAGGTACCTCAATATGGCAGAAGCTTCCCTCCTTTGTCCTTTTGGCCTTACATGCATACACTGCATTCCAGTGGCCTTTCACGGTTGAGTGCCAGCTCAACTCTAATCTTCTCCCAGGCAATGCTGAGGCCTGCAGCAAGGTCAGGACGCTGGCACAGTCATTAGCAAGTGCTCGGCAGGCCAAAAGAGGTACTTCTGGACGGTGCTATGGGGGAAACGGCTTAGATTCTGGTACATGCAAATCCCAGGTCTACAACTGGGGGGCCGCTGGGTCAAGTAAGGCTCTGTCAACATTCACCCAGGGTAGGAGCCCCCCATACACCCCGGGACAGAGGCTCACCAACTTTAGACAGGGGTCCAAAATAGAGATGTATAGTTAGCTGCTTGGAGTTGTAAACTGACCTAAGCCAACTGGTCATTCACAATCATTAGGTATATTTCATTGGATACCAATAACCAGTCATTGTTAGAGTGAGGGCTATAGGTCTTCTCCCCATAACCTCACTACCAGGTGTAAAAGTAAACCTCATACAGAATTCTTTTTTCTCATTAAAATAATGGCAAGCAGGCATAAAAATAATTGGACAGCCTGTCCTGTAGGCTCAGTCAAGTCCAGCTCCCTTTCCTTTCAGGTGCGCCAACACCTTGCACGAAGGTTCACTTGAGGCAGACAAAACAATACCCTAGTAGCAGGATGCAGCTAATCAAGAATCCTCATTAGTGGCTGCCCACAGGACTATTTACAAATTAAGCCTAGGGTACCATTCCAAGGGATAACACTATAGAGCTTGTTAGACCCTTATATCTTCTTTCTGCTAGTTTGGGAACACCTCTACCATATGTCTAGCCAACCCACATATGTTAAACACTAGTGATTTCACCAATGAGAAATTTCATGTTAATTAACAAAGTCTCTGGTGTCCATTGAAGATAAAGATATGTGAAGTGCTTGCAGAACCACTTATTGATTAGAATTATTAAATGCCAGATAACCACTCCTGCACTTTGTATTTCCCAATAAGGGTAACTGAGACCACCCCAAGGGGTTGATTCAGACCAAACAACCCACATATATACCACACAAGTTATGTTGAAGTCTTGTAAAATCATTTACAGAGAATATAACATGTGAGATACCGTGTTTCTTACGGCCTTGGGAAGCAGTTAAACCTGCAGGGGGGTATGGGGTAGAGCGGAATGAGCAATGGAGCAAGAATTAGGAGATCTGGGTTCCAGTCTCAACTCTGCCACCCACTGCCTGGATGACCTTGGACGAGCCACTCCGTTCTCCGGCTCTAGTTTTTATCATTTCTAAAATGAGGAGATTCATCTGGGTGACCTCTGAGGAGGCTGCCACTTTTTACATCCCATCATTCACTCTTGTCCAGATCCTACCACCTCCGTGTCTAGTAACAGTCTCACTTCATTGCTTACTGAGGAAAGACCCTCCAAAATGAAGCCCCTCAGATTCTTCTACTACATCTAGAAACTTCTCATCATGTTCATCTATTCTCTGCCTTTATAAGACTGTGATGAAACTACTGAATCCTTGAAACCAATGGACAGTACCTGCAGCCAGTTGTGGCTTACTCTCGCTTGCATCGTAGCTCTTCCGCTTACTAGATGTGGAGCCTTGGGGCAAGTTACTTAACTTGATTGTGCCTGATTTCCCCATTATAAACTGGGGAAAATAATAATCCTCACCTCATAGGGTTATTGAGAGTTTTAAATGAGATAATTCACAAATCCACATAAAGTACTTAGAGTAATGCCTGGCGCATATTGGATATTATTATTATCAACATAATCATTAGTTTAAAATCCTTTGAGCTTTCTGTCCTAAAAACAGAAACGTAGTTTCATTTGAAAAGTAGAATCTCTTGTCACTCTACAGACCAGATTTCCTTCCTGAGTAGCTGCCCTCTGAGGTTTTTTACAGTTCTCAGCTCTGCCCCAAACCCAAGATTATTTTCTTCTGCCAACAAAGGCATCGTGGCACGCCTTCAGATCAGCAGCCCACCACCGTGACCCGCTACACCTCTCACCCATGCATCCAAATTTGCCCACCCAGTTTGCCTCTTGTGAGCGACAGCTACTCAGATATTCTGTGATCAAAAACTCTTGAGATGCATTTTTCTGCATAATTGAAGGACTACAGGTTCAAGGGAAGACTTAGAGTCTTCTTTCCCGAATAAACTCTTCATCTCCAGTTCCATCTGCTGCCAATCACACAATGAATCATCCTTTCTGTTCTTTTGTGACAATCCAGTATCCAAACAGTACACAAGTAGTCCCCCTGCCTTCTGAAAGGCTCAGGAGGCATCCACATGTCCTCTGACAGTTGATTCAGGAGGAAACACTTGGGCCAATCACCCAGTGGACTGGCTCTGCAGCAAGGCCCTGGAGCTTCTCTTAGAAATGGAGCTGCCCACGGAGGGACACAAGGAAGAGCAGCAAGGAACTGCTCAGGGCCTCCCCAGAGGAAGCGCCTTCACTTCCTTGGGCATTAGTGAGATTTCTCCATGGGTCCTGGAGTCAAGAGCCCCCAGGGGGCTGAGGGTTGAGGCACTTCGTACTGCCCATTCTCCTGTAGAGCGAGCACTGCCCTGGCACATACACATGGCATACATCTTCCCCTGGGCCTTCCCATTTCCTGGTGACGCTTAGCATTTGACAATCACTTTAGTACCTTGCCATTCAGATGATGACAACTCAATGGAAATCCACTTCTGGCACATCTCTGAGTCTAGTCCACCCTTTGACTAAATATCACAGCCTCTTACAAGAGTTCGATCCACTTTGTGCAAGAGTTACTAAGAGTGTCCTTTGATCTCCTGGTTTCTGCCAGTCCTAACTCTTACTGTCCCCAGTTCTTCCCTCTACTGCCTGTAGATCTGTAGAATATAAGAAGTTGAGAACAATGAGGAAAGTTGAGCTCTCTCCTGGGTAAAGAGAACGGGAGCTGCCCAGCTCTTTGTACACTCACTCCTGGCCCTTGGATTTGGCACCTAATTCTCTGGAGCAAGGTGTTGCTGTTTGACCCTTGCCTAGTAGAAGGCTGTTTCTCCTACTTAGTTTGGGAGCAATCAGAAGGCAAGGAATGGCTCTAAACTGGACTGCCTGCATTTGAATCTTGGCTCTGTCGCTTACTAGCTATGTGACCTTGGGCAAATTACTTAACCTCTCTAAGCCTCAGTTTCCTCATTTGTGAAATGAAGGTGATTATAATAGTAACTACCTTATAAAGTTGTTGTGAAGATTAAATGAGATTATCCATGTAAAATATTTACCATGATGCCTGGCGTATAGTAAGTGTTCAATAAATGGTAGCTATGGGCTTCCCTGGTGGCAGAGTGGTTGAGAGTCCACCTGCCGATGCAGGGGACACGGGTTCGTGCCCTGGTCCGGGAAGATCCCACATGCCGCGGAGCGGCTGGGCCCGTGAGCCGTGGCCGCTGAGCCTGCGCGTCCAGAGCCTGTGCTCCGCAACGGGAGAGGCCACAGCAGTGAGAGGCCCGCGTACTGCAAAAAATAAATAAAATAAAATAAATGGTAGCTATTATTAACACAGAGTACTGAGGTGGTTGGTAAGTGGAAGAAAGGAATAGAATTCATCAAAACCAAACTGAACAATAGATTCTTCCCATCTATGGCCATCCCTAAAGCCCTGCAAACTAATTTTTACCCTCTGAATCTGTAGCTGGAACCAGATGGGGTTCTCTTTGAGTACTCACAGTGCTTCCTCAGGCATAAAGGATTCGCTCTGGGGCAAAGTAAAGCAGAAAGAAACAATTGACTTGATGCCCAAAAAAGCCAGAGAATACACACCACTATGTTTAATCATGCCGTCATTGAGTGAAATTGTCTAGAGAGACATGATCTCTTCAATTTTTTTGTCTGAACAAGATATGCTTGGGATAAAGCAACATGGATATGATAACCTTGGCACTTGCTGGCTGGAAGGAAAGAACAAGCTTTTTTCAAATGTAAAGTCTATAATGTGTTTGAAAGTGTGAGAGTGGAACAGTGGATCCTGGAATCTTCACTTAGACAAGGAAAAATGTGAGGCCAGTTGAGCTCTCCCGGCCATGATTTTTCTGAGTTCTTTTAATTAAGGATGATATACAGATGGTAGTTTAGAGCATATCAATTTGAGTGGATGGATTTTCTTCTTTTGATATTGCTTGCCTAAGTCAGACCAAAAATAGCATAGGAAGGAGACATGCAAAAAGTTAAAAGAGAAATTTTGCTAATGTGATTTTCCAGCATTTCAGTCTCTACTCTCTCCAGAGCAGAGGTTAAGTGCTCTGCTCCATAAGCACAGACTCACTAGTAAGGATCCTGCTGAGGACCACTAGGCAATGCAGTCTTTCTCTTGCCCTCTCCTCGGTGTGCTGGCCTGATCTACCAGCATGCTGTCTCCAGCAGGCCCAAACCTGGGTGATGACCCAAAGCATTTTTTTTCCTTCATATCCCAGGGTGCCCTTGCTCCACCTGCATCACCTTCTCTTCTCATTTCCTATCTAAGCCCACTGCTAGGTTGCCTCATGGGATCACTGACTTTTTTTCTCTCAGGTGAGGAAACTAAGGAACAGAGAGGCTAAATGACTTGCCCAAGGTCACACAGCCAGTAAATGGCTGAGCTGAGATTATGATGCAGGCCATCTAACTCTTGGCACTTCTCTAAGATGTCTTCCCAACATAATCCTTCTTCTTTTAACTTTCACTGCTACATAATGTTATATATGAAAATAATGTCAGTCCTGTCTTTTTTAAATAGGTGGCAGAGAGGAAGAATAAATTCACAGCAAGTGAATTGGAAACGCAGTAAAGCATGAGTTTCAGGGACCACAGTTAATGGTATCTTCCATTTAGTGCCTCCAACGTTAACCTGTCATTTTCCCATCCTCTGATTTATAGTCAGGATGAGCAAAACAAACTCCTGAAATCCTGTTATAGATCACAGACTACTGGAGATAGATCAAGTAGCTCTAGTCCAACTACCTCATTTTGTGGATGAGGAAAGTGAGGCCAAGAAAGGAGAAGGGGTTTGCCAAAGGTGATGCATCTCCCTAGTGGTAGAAGCAAGATGAGAATCTAGACTGCCAGATTCCCAGAGCAGGGTCTTTGCCACCATATTTTGTAACAGCAGGTGTTGTACTAAAGCAACACTACAAATTTTATTATGTTACCATTTACTCATATCTTTTTCTTCTCTAATTGTTTCATGTATATAAGTCATAGTACCTCAACTAGATTTTTTAAATGTAGAACGTTTTTCATGATTATAGAAGTTAAAATGTAAAATTAATTCATGCTCATTGTAAAAAAAAATTCAAAAAAATAAGAAAAATTGTCCAAGTAGAGTAAAAAAATCACCCAAATTGGGTTTTACCATATGTACAGATTTGTATCCTGCCTTCTTACTTTATATTATAACAGGGAACATTTTTCTGGACCTCTTAAATGTTCTTTGAAAATTTGATTTTTTAAATGTCTATAAATTATTGTATCACAGTGTCATTTTGTTATATACATACATACATATATATATATATATATATATATATATATATATATATATGCAATGATTTATATAACCATCACCCAATTTTGTGCGTTTAGGTGGATTCCAGTTCACTGAGGTTTATAATTGTGCCCCAACTTCCTGTCATATGTGCATCCTAGCACATGTCTGAACATACAGTAAATATTTAATAAATACTTGCTTACTGATTTGTTGCCTTGACATTTCTGGAATGACCATTATTCTTCCAGCAGATTGGGCAACCAAAGTGAGAACTTGACATTCCAACCTCTTTAAGGTACATGTTATATAACTCAAGACAAGCAGTATAGCAATAGCGGTTATGCTCAGACGTCAGACTCTCTGGGCTCAAATCTTGGACCCATCACTTTCTAGTTGTATAGCCAAGGGTGAGGAGCTTAACCCCTCCAAGCCTAAGTTTTTCTGTCTGACAAATGGGGGAAATGGTAGTGCCCACCTCATGAGGTTGTGGTAAAAATTAAATGATAAAATATGTGGAAAGTGCTTGGTATATAGTGAGCACTCAGCAAGTATTAGTTGCAATTATTAATATTATATAATATTATATATGTTACATTCCTTGTCAAAGGAATAAAGCACCAGACTTGTAGTCAGAATACCTGGCTTCTCGTTCCCTCTCTGCTGTTTTCTGGCCCAATGACCTTGCATGAGTTCTTTTACTTGTCTAGGTCTCAGTTTCTTCATCTACAAAATGGGAATAGTAATACCTGAGCTGTGTACCTTACAGGAATTTTATGAGGATCAAATGAGAGAATGAATGTGAAGGTGCTTTGAAAACTATGAAGTCAAGGACGATTGTTAGATATGTAAAGTAAGATGTGACGTATGGTTGTTGTAGGTAGGACTAGCGATGCAGAAGGTACAGGAGACCAGGCTGAATATACGGAGCCTGGAAAGATGTTTCTAAAATTGAACCCCTCGTATGGGAAATAGTGACTATTGGAGAGAGAAGGAACCTTATAGATCATCTAGCCCAACATCTTAATGTTATAAGAAAAATGATTCAGAGACGAGAGAGCTTGAGGTCACAGAGCTAGTCCCAGAAACGGGACTAGGACTCAGGTCTCCTGATTTCCTGAGCAGAGTCCTAAAGCAGTCACTGCAGCTCTTTCTTTATTGACCTTTGTCTAAAAAGGGATAAGGAAAAAATCCGGTTATTTGTGGAAGTCATGTAGGTAGCAACTGATTAATTGGGGGTTTATTGCAAGGACAAACCCTGAATAGCATAGCTCTACTATATTTTTAAATGCCAACCTTATTCCAGCTAAGGGAGAGAAAGGGGGCAAGGAGGTGATGGGGAGGGGGCATCTCAGTCAGGTGGGTGAGTGCCCTCAGAGTTGGCCAGGTTCCCAAGGGACTTCTGTTGTCCCCAGAATGACCGGAACAGCAGATGGCCTTTCTTTGACTGTTAATATTTATCTTTGCAGTCAGTCCTCAGTTGTGTGATTTTGAAAAACTTGGTAAAGCAGATGAAATTGCCAATTGTTTGAATGAAGTAAATTGATTATGGCCAGAGGACTATTCGTTTGGTGCTGGCAGGCATACAGCCCACGTCAAGCAGGAGCTTCAGCGCTGATGGCAGCTGAGATATCGCTGTATCCCCTGAATTATATCCCTCCAGGTACTCGGTAAATATATGTGTTGGATACTTTCATCTTTACGCTATTTTAGCTGAGATGAGAGCACATAAACACTCCCATCTGACAACCTTTTCAAGTTCAACACCACAGAAGGTTATTTAAAAAAGAAACAAGAAAGGAGTTTTTCAATAGCAGGCTCCAAAGGTGACTAAAAATGCCATCCAACAAGGCAGCCCGTTAAGAAATGTAGTGTGAAATGTGTTAATACGATAAACCCAAATGAGGTCTCACTATTCTTAGCTGCGGAATTTTGGCTGCCTTCCCCGGCTGCCACTGTGGCCCGGACAGAGTCCGTCAAGGTTTACTCCCTACCCCAGTCCTCAAGTGCAGTCCATCCTCCCGTCAGCTGAAGGAGACCCCACTGCCAGAGGCAGCTGACCCTCAGCTTGTCCTCCACACAGCTCCTGCACGGAGGGGCTCCCTGCCTTGGCCAGGAAGCACTGGGGGAAGGGAGAAGAAAGCTGTTAAAAGCTCTCTATCCTGCGGCAGCGATCGCTGGCTGCTGCGCGTAAAATGTTCACCAGGTGAAGGCCAGCCGAAATTGGGCCTCCTGTGTCTGGAGTAAGTGGCCATAGTCTGAAATCAGTAAGATGGATGGAAAGGTAAAATGACCTTGCTTCTCAAGCCCTCTTATGCTAGAACAAGGGGCTCCCCTTGAAAACCGGAAAGGAACACATCTCAGACAAGTCAAAGGCAGGCCTACTTTACACAATGGGAAGTAAACATATGGAACCCC
The DNA here is from genome assembly GCF_011762595.2 of Tursiops truncatus. NCBI lineage: Eukaryota > Metazoa > Chordata > Mammalia > Artiodactyla > Delphinidae > Tursiops > Tursiops truncatus. Next base: position 25,522,480 of record NC_047055.1, on the reverse strand, counting down.
TTAGCCCAGAGTTGGTGGCAGCTGAAAATACAAATACAGTCAGAGAAGGTTCAGTACATTCCTGCTGTTTGGGTACATCTTTAATCTCTGAGCTCAAAATCAGTCAGGACAACCAGATCCGCTGCCAGCCTTAGTGAATGAGTCCTGAAGATACGACCTCAGAATTGTGATTGTGTTTTCCAATTAAGCTAGAGGAAAAAAAAGTGATATTTAGGGTTGGTTGGCTCAAACTGAGTTGCTAAAATCTCTGGTTTGTTCAGAGTTAAATTCTTCCACACACATAAGGAGGCAATATGTTACGGAAGAAAAAACCTTGCCCTTGCCCTGTCACTACTAACTAGCTATGCGATTGCCTCTCTCTGGGCCTCACCTTTTCCCCCAAAGGTCTCGTCCAGCTTCAAATACATTTAATTCAGATGATATCACAATGTTCCCTTGGAGGGTTTTGGAGCGGCTCAGCACCTTGCCTTGCCCTCCTTTGCTCAGGAGCTCAGGGCCTTCAGGATGCTCTGAACATGTCCCAGACTCCACCGGGATGTCTCACTCGAGACTGGTACCACAGCAGAGAGCGGTGCAATGGGATTTATATCTCCTGGCCTCTCCCACTCCTCAAGCCTCCAGCTGCCTTGTAAGGAGGTAGAACTGGTTCTGTATGGGGCTTTGGTTTGGTTCAGTGCAGTAGGCAAGTTCGGGTTCCAAGTGTTAAAGGCAACATTGCGTGGGCTTTACAGCTAGAGCTGACCTGAGTTAGAATTCTGGTTCTGCCGCTGCCGGCTATGTGACCTTCAGCAAGGTGCCTAGACACTCTGTGCTTCTGTTTCATCTGTGGGCTGACAGTTACGATACTGCCTCCCTTCCAGAGTGCCTGTCAGGATTGAAGGAGAGAATTCACATCAGATGCTCAGCACAGGGCCCAGCACGTAGTAAATGCTGCCACCAGTGGGCATACTTCTCTACTCTCCACTAAATAGATGTTGAGGTAGAAATCAAAACCAGTAAATCCATCAACATTGAGCTAATAATCAAGGCCAGAACGTTTAAGCAGTGGCAAATGATTCAGCTTTTCAGAGCCCCCGTGTTTTGGGCCCTCTAACAGCATATTTGCAAATAAACAGGGGCGTTCCAGAAACTTCACAGGGCAACAAGAAAGCTATTTCTTTTTTTTTTTTCTTTGCGGTACGCGGGCCTCTCACTGCTGTGGCCTCTCCCGTTGCGGAGCACAGGCTCCGGACGCGCAGGCGCAGCGGCCATGGCTCACGGGCCCAGCCGCTCCGCGGCATGTGGGATCTTCCCGGACCGGGGCACGACCCCGTGTCCCCTGCATCGGCAGGCGGACTCTCAACCACTGTGCCACCAGGGAAGCCCAAGAAAGCTATTTTCTGGTGGCATTTGGGTTACCCTCCGAATCACACTACTAGGATGGATGGTACTTTCAACTCCCTGCAGAGCCAGCCGGGCCTATGGGGATCCTGCAGGGAGGCTGACAGACAGGGAGGACCCAAAAGGTCACTCCTTGATGTGGCTCATTCACTCACAGTGCTGAGCAATGTGTTACCTTTCCTGTTCAGCGCGTCAAGTTAAACTGTGAGGTGAGAACAAGGCCGCTAAAGTTGCCACCATCTCCTCCCTTTTCGGGTTCTCACTGAGCGAGCCCCACGGAGAGAGGACAAAGAGAGAGGCTCAGCCTGGGTGTGTGCAGCTGGAAGATGGCAGGTGGAGACCAAACTCACTGTAGACACAGGAGGAGCTGCCCTTTTGAGATAAAATAACAAGATGAAGTTGAGATGGGGTGGCATCAAAGACGATGAAATATGTATAGTTGATTCACTTTGTTATAAAGCAGAAACTACCACACCATTGTAAAGCAATTACACTCCAATAAAGATGTTAAAAAAAAAGATGATGAAATTACAAGGAAGGTTAATAAAGTACGATCCCTTTATTCCTCAAGCCCTTTCTTCTGTGTGTGGCTGTGCATTTGGGGGATGACAGGGAGGTGGGAGCAGATGGTGTGGAGAATCGGATTCTCTTCACACAGTTCCACTTGACCCTGGTCAAGAGTGTCAACTTTGACCTGGAAACCCCATAGCTCATCTTACACAGGTTACCTAAAGGTAGTTGCTCTTCTTAGGCTCTTCTGAATGAGAAGCCCTCAATCTTTGGGGGGAAAGACCCAAGTAATTAATTGGGATACGTGTATGAACATATCTATGTCTTAAGAGCTTAATGGACCGAGTAAGGAAGTAGAGAGACAGAGATCATCCCTCCAGGTTTACCAGGCATGCGGGAGGGTGAGCGACACGGTGGCCTGTACTGACACGTGGCACTTTACCAGGACGATGGCTGGTGGAAAATCCACTTCACAGTAAGGTAGGCAAGGTAGCTATTATGACTATACCCCTTTCACAGTTAAAGAAACTGAGGCTCAGAAAACTTAAAGCATTGTTACCAGTAAGTGGCTGGGTCAGGATCCAAATCTGTCTCCTAATCTTATGCTCTTCCCATTCACCATGATGTCTCCATTTAACTAGCATTGTAAGGGTTCCATCTAAGCTATTTTTCCAGATAATTGAAGCACACATCTTTCAGCAGTGCAAGTGCTATTTTTATTTTAACCATTTTTAAAGAAAAACTTTCTATAATGCATCCCACGCCTTATTATGCAGAGGATACAGATTACTGTGCTTTTAGTCTTCTATTTTCATAGCCTTCTATCTCCTCTCTCCCTGTGAGGCTGACAACGTTCGATACTTCTTAGGTTACTAAAGATAACATATTAGAAATGGGGTGCTCCTAGGAGCGGGCATACTGAAGCGTGACAGCTGACAGTGAGGGAACAGCACGCAGAATCACCCGTCATAAAGGTACAGCAGCCTGGGGCTATTAGTGCAGGGACCAGTGGGCCTGAGAGGCCAAACAGCCTCACGGACAACACAGCCAGCACCGGAGCTGGAGCTCCCAATAAAGACCCAGAATTATCAATGGCAAATGGAATTGTGTTGATTCTACTGCACTGGTGTGCCATGGGGAAAGGATGATGGGAGAGGTGCATCCCAGCTGGGAGGAGAATTTTTTTCACGAATACTGTTTAGAACTGCCTGTTCATAGTGATAATAAAAGGTACTTTGAGGCAATTTATTACTCTCCTTAAATTCTCTACACAGTGCACCCTCTTGTTGTTTGCACATCGGGCAGACCACTCCCGCCACCCTCACCTTGGTGTGCCCCTGCTCTACTGTGTTTAAAAAGCCAGGGAGGAGGGTTTTCCATTTTAGAAAGATCTTCATCTCAAATGGCTCAAGAGTTGGTGTGTCTAAAGGGGCAAATCTTCACTGATCTGGAAAATGTATCCCATGTGAGAGCATGGCAAATTACTGTGCGTTTAGCCTGTCACTTTCCTTTCCTTGTCCCACCTGTAATTTCAAAGAAAAAAAAATCCCTATGAGGAAACCCACCACAGATTGCCATCCTATTGGCCTGCTGCAATTACTTGGATCTTTTCAAGTTCCAATCAGAATGGGCTCTGCTTTGCCTTTTCCACTTCTGTCTCCTCTGACCCGGCAAAGTTTCCCATCTTTCATCCTGTCACTTAGCTAATGGTGTGTGTCCCTCCTGCATACATTCCAGAGTCGCTGGCTTCTTTCGCTAGTGGAGTCGTCAGCGAGATGCTCGGCAGATGGCTCACTGGCTGCAGTTCTTGTCCCCTCACTGCAGCAATCTGTTGTTCTAAATCAAAATGTTAATGAAAAATAAAAGAACACAGTGCCAATGTCTGTCTGATTTAAATTAATATAGAGTCATACCTTTTGAGGCAGACTTTACTGCCACAGGGTTCTCCATACAGGCTACCCACGTTGGCTTTTTCTTTCTCTCTTTAATTAAAATTAAGCACTTTCATTTATCTGAATCTCTCTTGGTACCCCCAACCTGGTCTCTTTAATAATAACAAAGGCCTAACGAATAGTCCATTTCAGTGTTCCAGGGAACGGCATCTCGCCTGGCAGAACATTATTTTGAGAGATATTATATGTGATGTCTAATTATAAACATACTTTGATTAGATACCGTTTTCAAGACTGGAATGACATGTTTACTAAATGCTTCGAGTACAGCTCTAAGTTAGGCATGTAGTTCTTGAAATCTCTTTGAATCCATTTGTTTTAAAACTGCTGGCAAAATCATTGCTAATTTACCACTTTATTTACAAGGGCCCTTCACGTTCTCCTTACTCAGCACAGTATTCATTTCTGCTGCAGCAACGGGAAGGACCACTGCCCTCTTTGGGGAAAAATGTGTGCGTCTGCAGGATTATGTATGCAACACAAATTTCAACTTCAGTTCAGAGAAGAAGGGGTCACAATGATGTTGATGCACGTGGTTGAGGGGAGATCGCCTCAATATTTTAATTGGCCCCCAATTCTAGAAACCAAAAGTACAGCAGCTTCAAAGGACTGCAGAAGGCCACACCTTCATTTGTTCGTCCTATGACTCCTTTGTAGATACTGCTAGGAAGGGGGTTGGAAGTAATAAGAGCTAACACAGTGCCTCCTCCAAACCAGGCACCCTTGTAAGTGATTTATACTTATTTACTCTTTCAGTCATCAAAACGACGCTATGATTTCCGTCTATTTCACAGATGAGGAAGCTTAGGCATAGAGAAGTTAAGTAACTTGCCTAAGTCTACACCACTAGTAAATGACAGCCAGAGATAAACAGTCAGCCTGGCCCCAGAGCCTTTGCTTACAACCACAGTACCGTGCTATACAGTGCTGGCGGAGCCGCAAATTCCAGTCTCCTTGGAAGTACTGTTTTCTCTCAGATCCGTAGGAGGTTTTCTTTGCCGCAACTGCTGTGCAAGTTAGAATTAGGTTTTTACTCCAGTGGGGCTTGCTCCTTGCTAAATGCATGGGCTATTTGCATGTGTCACTGCCATTAAGACTAAGGTGAGTCAGGCAAGTCGAGCAAAGGCAGCAGGCAGACAGGAGAAAAGCCTGGTTTTCGGGAGGGAGGTGGGGTGCTAACCATTAGGTCAATCATCTCAGTGCTGTGCACTCATCCACCCAACAGTCCCGACAAGAAAAGGCCAAAAGAGGGTATGGCCCACAAAGCCCCCGTCTGCTCCAGTTGACCAGGGAGGGACTCCGCGGAGATTCACGCTTTGGTCACCTGGCTTCTGGCTCAGCCCCTCCCGCTACCTACAGGGAGAGCCACCGCACTGCAGTCCGGCCTTTCTCCTGTTGCTCAAAAGCCATTTCAGCTGGAAACACAAACAATAAGAGTTGGTTCTATTTAAATATAGGCATTCTGGGCCTACGGATTTACTGGGGTATCAAGTTGTTCAAAAGAAGAAAGTCCCTAGTGGGAAGGGATTGAGTAGAGAGGCAGTTGCTTCCCTTGCTAAACCTCACTTTTGTAGTTGTATTTAACTGGCCTTACCAGGGACTAAATGAAAATATGAGTTTGGAAAAGGACATTACTAAACAGCAGGGTATGTTAAACAAAACTCTGGACTGGGAGCCACGAGTCCTGGGTTCCAGCTCCAGCTCTATCTCTAACCAACCATGACCTCTCCGGCTCTTAGACCCCTTATAAAATTAAAGGGTTAGAGTGAATAGGCTATGGGGGCTTTTCCAAAATTAAGTATTGTCCGATTTTAGCTCCCCTCCCTTTTAATGAATGATGATTCTCCCTCGAGACAGAAGGATACTCAGAGGATGATTTGACCAAATGAAGCAGAGATCTGAGCTATTTTGGGGGTGTTTCTGAGCATGCAACCCAGGCCACTGGAGTCAAAAAGTAGATTCCCTTTTTGGCCTCATCTCTTTCAGTTGATATCGCTGGGTAATTGCTCACCCCCTCTGAGTCATCAAATCATAGGCTCGTTGAATCTCTAAGGATGGAAAGGACCTTAAAGGTCAGCTTTTGCCATCTCCCTTTTAGGCTCCCCTTTGTCCAAACACAACCAGTCTAAGCATGGGACCAATGCCAGCTTTATACATAAGCAGAAGAGATGCTGCTTACCTGACTGGTTACCACAGGTGCTGACATGGGCCCCCTGACCCTCACCCCCAAATAGCTCTTCCTTCTGCTCACTGATGCCAAAAGCCCTTTTAACAGAGGGCCTAGACTTTTATTCTACACTGAAAATATATAAAAGATACAAATCCCTTTGGAAGAGGTGATGCTGTCTAGATTCATAGCATGATGCATGTGACTCACATAGATTCTACCACGAAAGCAGATTTCAATAAGAAAGAGAGCCCAAAGATATAGAATTCTTGAAGAGAGTGAAACAGACTTCAGTGACAGGGAAAAGTTATATAAAACAGGAATGAAGGGAAGGGTGGAGAACCTAAAGTGGTAGCCTAGTAGAATGTGTAGCAACTCGGAGTCTGACTTGGGTTTACATCTCAACTCTGCCACTTACCCGCTGTATTACCATGTACAAGCCTCTTAACCTCCCTGAGTCTTAGTTTTCCAAACTGTACTATGGGGATAGTAATGCCTACTACACATAGCTGTTGTTGAGAATTGAGATAATCGTGCAGAGGCGTAATTGCAGCATACTTGATTTAAATATGCTTTCAGCCCTAAATCCACAGTGTTGTCATAGATTGATGGCGTATGATGTGTGTGTGCTTGATGACGCCTCTGCAGCACTCACAGGTATGAACGTTGTTGATGCTCCGGTCTGCAGCCAGCGGTAATACTGTCTTAACCATCCATGGAGCTGACAGAATATCTCATTCAAGCATCAGCCAGAATATCCATTGTTAAGCAACTGAAATGCCAACTTAGACCTTGGTCGAGATTTACAACCACAAAGACACCAGTTCCGTGCTCATCATTTGAGGGGAGCCATCCTTTTCAAGCTTTCCAACTCAGCCCAGTTAACAGAAATTCAAAGTGGTTTCCTTATGAATTAGCTGCACCCAGGAGTAACCATACTCAGTGGATTTCTTTTTTTTAACATCTTTATTGGAGTATAATTGCTTTACAATGGTGTGTTATTTTCTGCTTTATAACAAAGTGAATCAGTTATACATATACATATGTCCCCATATCCCCTTGCTCTTGCGTCTCTCTCCCACCCTCCCTATCCCACCCCTCTAGGTGGTCACAAAGCACCGAGCTGATCTCCCTGTGCTATGTGGTTACTTCCCACTAGCTATCTGTTTCACATTTGGTAGTGTATATATGTCCATGCCACTCTCTCACTTTGTCACAGCTTACCCTTCCCCCTCCCCATAGCCTCAAGTCCATTCTCTAGTAGGCCTGTGTCTTTATTCCCGTCCTAACCCTAGGCTCTTCATGACATTTTTTTTCTTAGATTCCATATACATGTGTTAGCATATGGTATTTGTTCTTCTCTTTCTGACTAACTTCATTCTGTATGACAGACTCCAGGTCCATCCACCTCACTACAAATAACTCAATTTCGTTTCTTTTTATGGCTGAGTAATATTCCATTGTATATATGTGCCACATCTTCTTTATCCATTCATCTGTTGATGGACACTTAGGTTGATTCCATGTCCTGGCTATTGTAAATAGAGCTGCAATGAACATTGTGGTACATGACTCCTTTTGAATTATGGTTTTCTCAGGGTATATGCCCAGTAGTGGGATTGCTGGGTCATATGGTAGTTCTATTTGTAGTTTTTTAAGGAACCTCCATACTGTTCTCCATAGTGGCCATCATCAAAAAATCTAGAAACAACAAATGCTGGAGAGGGTGTGGAGAAAAGGGAACCCTCTTGCACTGCTGGTGGGAATGTAAATTGATACAGCCACTATGGAGTGGATTTCTTGAAAAGTGTCCCCAATGTAAATTTCAACTTTACCATAAAAGGAAAAAGTCAACAAATGAAATGTTATGGCTTCAGTATGAGTTTTAGGTGTAGGGGCAGGTACCGAATCGATATACTTATCAAAGATAATTGCAGGAAGGTTGGGGGCTGGCCTCTGGTCATACTGCTGGATAGACTTGAAGTCTCCATGGCCTGACTTCCGGCCTGTACCCTTCCTTCCACATGATTAGCTTGAATGCTGTCAGGTTTGGGGTTGGGTTTTACTGTGTTTGTTCATTTGGGAGGTAGTGCTGGTTTAGAGAGGTTGATCGCAGTTTATTCTTTTCTATCATAGAAACATGATAGGTTTGGGGCTCAGGGATCCCTTTCTTCCTTTTATAGAGAGGCCAGAGCTCTCTATACAGAATCACTCCTTCAAGCTGCTTTGTGTTTTTTTTTGTTTTTGTTTTACCATATTCCTCCTTTTGCTTCCCCGCTTCTAATCTGAATCGCCTGCATTTTCTAACCCACGATCTGCTTCCATTTCTATCCCACAGTCTGCTTCTATTCTCACTAATCTACCAACATTTCTCTTTTGAGTTCACCAGTGATCTCCTTCTTGCCAAATCCACGGGCAGTTTTTCAATTGTTCATCCTCAATCTCTTCGCGATGATGCACTGAAGTTCCCTCCTTCTTTAGCTTCTGCTGACACTGAAGTCTCTGGATCCTCCTCTGATTTTCTACCTATTCTCTTCGTAGCATTAGGGAAGCCACTTCTCCCTTCTGGGCTTGAATGTCTTCATCAGTAAAATGGCCTTTGATGTGTCTGTCCTTGATTACACCTTTACACAGGGGTTTAAACAGGATACTATCTAAAGTCCCTTCCAAATCTAACATCCTGTGGCTACTCCTGTCTACTTTAGTGTTCCATTAATTGATATGAGTGTACAAACTTCGTAAAGCTGGGCCTTTGCTGACTTATGCATATTTAATCTGTGTTTGCTTTCCATCTTTATCTAAGGATATGTATGTTTGAAGTACCTGGATACTACACTATACCTTTCTTGAAAACAGATACAAGGTACATCCTAGAACAATATCCTGTTGCTTATGCTTAATATTAGTCTTTCAGAAATGTACGCATGTCAGAAGTCATCCACCTTGTTCCATTTAATTTGGATATTTAGAAAATGGAACAATTCTTTAAGCCAAGTGAAGACATTATGACCAACCGTAAGAGCCAGAATTCACCAGTGTCATCAACAAAGAACTACAAATAATATATGACAGTTTAATACTGAATTTATGTGTAGACTGTAGGGGTGTAACGAACCCTGTGAGTCTCCATGTAACATCACTTGAAGATATTCCAGGGGATATAATATTACAGTATAATTTCTACTGATATTTTTTCCTTCACACACACTTTAGGTGCTACACGTGACACCTTCAAGAGAGTTGCCTGACACCCCAGGGCAAAAGATTGACAATCCATGCCTTAAAAGCAATCTCCACAAGTCCTCTGAATAAGAAGTTTCCCTTGTCCCAATTACAAGGCAATAATGCAATGGCTGAATCCAAAGGAAACACAGTAAATATGCATTGGTAATGAGAGGTTAAAAAAAAAAAGCAAACTTTGAGTGTACAAAGTACAGAATGCCTGTCCCAGCTACGGAAGCCGGTCAAGGGTGGGGATAAGGCACCTCAAGTTGCTCCCCGTGCGAGCCACATTTTAAAAAGCAGCTGAGGTCTTGGTTTGTCTGTTTATCACCAAAGAATATGTGAATTTGAAAGACCTTGCACACTTCTCTTGATCCATGGAACGTAAACATGTCAGCGTGTCAGCAAGGCATGATATATTATCGCGGGAGAAATTCAGTGACATGCCCAAAGACGTAAGAGTCAGTGGCTGAGTTAACAGGCCCCCAAATCTCTGTCCAAAATTCAAAAACTGTCAATTTACGCACACTATGACGACGCTGGCTGCCACTCTTCCTTCGCTCTCTTCCCCTTCTCTTCCCACTCCCTCCCTCTTCTCTCTCTCACACACATACACCACAGACCACCTTAGTGCTTCTCAAAAATCTGCTTAATGGGCTGATTTTTATGGTATCATATGGTTTTGTACAAGCATTATCAGGGACCAAAACATTCAAATTAATAGACTTGGGTATTCAGTTATAGGTTATTATAAGATATAAGAATCTGAAAAAGAATCTATGTATATGTATAACTGAATCACTTTGCTGTACACCTGAAACTAACACAATAGTGTAAATCAACTATACACCAATAAAAATAAAAAATAAATAAATTTTAAAAAGCAAATGACAAGCAAAAAAGATAGACTTGAGTATTCAAGTTACTAGAGAACTACTACATACACCATGTAAGGTTTACCAATTTTTGAGTTAGAAGAAAATAAAAAATTTACTCATGACTACAAATATACAGCACAAAAAGTTATCTTTCACTGATGGCTCAGGACTGCCCTGGAAGGACTTCAGGTCATTAAGGAAAAGGTACCATCTTTGGAATGACAGGGCCATGAAAGTCTGTGCTAAGTAAAACAACTGATCCTAAGGTCTCTGGGGAAAGAAACAACCTAGATTATTTTAAAAGTAAGTAAACATTGCCAAAATTGTTATATAAAATGCAGAAAAAAAAATCCTACCTTGAGATTGCAAACCACCCTGTCTTCCCTTTATTTTCAAATGAGAAATCCCAATGTTCAGCTCTTAAAAGGAATAATGTGGTATCTCATTTTGAAACTCAGAATTTTTACTTCTCTAGCAACATCTTCATCTTTGGAGCCTTTAAGATATTACCCTTAGAGGTCATTTGTACTGTGTTGCATTGTCACAACTCAGGCTTAAGTAAGTTTGACAAAATGCCAATTTAGTTATCAAGAGCTCCAGGTGGCATGGTGCCAGTGACAAAGAGTTTTCTGTTATGTGCCAAAAGTTATATTTAGGTTTCTGGCACAAGTTAATAATTACTTATAACGTTTTATAAAAATAAGAAATCATCCCCACCGTCTTCCATCCAAAGCAACAACACCATTTGTTCTATTAGTTTGGGAAATTTTTGCAGCGTTAAGGAAAGAAAGATGGAGTAATAATAATACTACTAATGATAGGCACTAACATTGACCTCTTATTCTTTTTTTTTTTTTTTTTTTTTTTTTTTTGCGGTAAGCGGGCCTCTCACTGTTGTGGCCTCTCCCGTTGCGGAGCACAGGCTCCGGACGCGCAGGCTCGGCGGCCATGGCTCACGGGCCCAGCCGCTCCGCGGCACGTGGGATCCTCCCGGACCGGGGCACGAACCCGTGTCCCCTGCATCGGCAGGCGGACTCTCAACCACTGCGCCACCAGGGAAGCCCTGACCTCTTATTCTGTGCCAGGCATTCGCTAAATGCTTTTACATATATTATGTTATTTAAATCCATACAACAAACCTATGGCATAGGTACTTTTGTCAGCTCCAATTTACAAATAAGAAAACTGAAGCCTAGAGAAGTGGGGACATCTACAGGGTCTTTTGCTCAGACAAACGACCTGGGTGCAGAAACACATTTAGAACTGCATGAGTTGTTTCCTGTGAGGGAGCATTAATATTTAGTGAGCATCTACCATGTGCCAGGAACTGGGCCAAGTGCTTACATAAGTTGCCTATTTAATACTCTTATCAACCTTATGAGACTGATATTTTTAAAAAACATGTTACAGATAAAGGGAGGAGAAGTCTCAAAGAAGTTAAGAAATTTTCCCAAGGTCATGCTACTAGCAAGGGCAGAGCTGGGGTGTTAATTTAGTTAGGTTCAATCCTGAAGGCCATGCTCTTTCCACTATGAAGTAAACATCAAACCAGCAAAAGAGAAAAAATAACTTCAGTTTAGTAATGAATTCATAGTCTATTTCCTTGGAACTAAAGCCTTAGCCATGAAAGCCAATCCCAAAGTCAATGCCAACAGTAATTCCATTTCTCCTTTACACAGTGCCTTTTATCCTATATGGAACACAGGGTTACAGCATTCCCATCACTTTTAGCTTTCAGAGCAATGAATGGGAACAGGTTGAAGCCATTCTCCAGAATTACTTCAGGCCAAATAAAGAAAAAAATAGGCACGAAAAGTAAAACTATCTAAACTTATCCATATGCGACAGGACAGCTTCCTCTGAGATGACGAATTTACTCTTTCGTGCCATTAGATCTACCCCTTAGTAACAAGAAGCCAGTCCCTCTACTCTCAGTGGCCTGAGAGCTTTAACAGCCTCTCCAAAGAGAAAAACTCCATCAGCATCTCTCGAAAGAATCTCTTGGAGAGATTGTTAAAAATGCAGATACCCAAGTACAACCCCTGAGAGCAGGGCCTGAATGTGCATGTTAACAAATGCCCCAACCACTTGTATATTCAGTAAAGTTTGTGAATCACTGTGCAAAGTGACAAAACTCTTTTCTCTCAGGCCTTACTAGTTCCAAGTTTAGGATGCTCAGACACAGATGAGCTGAATTTATTTTCACCCTCTACAAGGAGGGAAAGGTTCCTTTGAGTTAAATTAATATTAACCGGTTACTTAACGTAAGATTTTAAGGTACTTTAGAAGCACTTATTGGCAAACAGAGGGTTAAGGTTAGTATACTTCCACCTATTCATTACAACAGGACATAGGATCTGGAACATATCCATGCAGAATATCTTAAGCAGCCCTCCTTTAGCCTTTGAAGGTCCCCATGTAAAGTTCAATGTTCACCTAAGAATACTCTGTAACTCAGACTTTACCCTAATTAAGACTGATCTTAACTTCAGTTTAGCCCCAAATAATGAAATTGAACTATATTTTTCTTCTCACAATTGAGATCTGGTCTAAAAAGCAAGAAGAGAAGCCTCTGTAATACTAAACAACAACAATTACTCGAGTGTATACTGTGTACCGGGCACTGTCACAGACATGAAATAGTACTGGATTAAAAGGTTCTGTCATGACACAAATGAACTTATGTACAAAACAGAAACGGACTCACAGACATAGAGAACAGACTTGCGGTTGCCAAGGGGGAGGACGGGTGGGGGAGGGATGGATTGCGAGTTTGGGATTAGCACGTACAAACTATTATATTAATATATAGAATGGATAAACAACAAGGTCCTACAATATAGCACAGGGAACTATATTCAATATCCTGTGATAAACCATCATGGAAAAGAAAAGAAAACGAGCTTCCATCATGAGATAATTTTGCCTAGTGTAAGCTCCTCTTGAACATTCACAATGCATATGAACCTATTAAGTCGTCCAAGAAGGCCTTTAGGGAACAAATCAATTTCTTTTCCTTAACTCAGAGTTACCAAAACCTGTTTGGCCATATGCCCCCTTTATGAGGAAAATCTCCTGATGTACACTTTGAGGATGGGCTGCTATGCACCAGTGTTTCCAAAGTGTTGTCATTGGTGTCAAAATGCAAAGTCACAGGCCCTACCTCAGACCTATAGAACCCATCTCTGTTGGGGCAGGGGGTGGGTTATAAGAACTCTGCATTCTAGGTAACTCTGAGGTATAATGCTCTAGACTATACCAGAAGAGTCAGTGGTTGCTCCAAAGGAGACAATTGAGGGCCGTCTTTATAGCTACATTGAAAACTTGACTGAAAATTAAATTCGAAATATGGAAACTCTGAGGTGACTACATTTTGACACTTGATATTTCACCAACTGACCAGTCCAAAAAGCTGGGCTATTTTACAGGGGGAGATCCTTGTCCTTAAGTAACTGGGGTCTGGAAACCATGCCCAGAACAAGCCCGATTAAATGTTCCCACAAATTCTACTGCCACTTTGGGGTATAATAAGAGAATATAGGTAGGCAGATCTGTTCCACCACGTGCTAAGCTGTCAGATTTGAGGAAAGTCACTTTACCTCCCTGACTTTCAGTTTCGTCATCTGTAAAATGAGAGAGATTATCCCTACCTTAGAGAACCAGTGTGAGAACTAAGCCAGGCCGTATATATAAAGTTTCTGTTACAGACCGGAAGCTTAAAAAATGTTCGTTCCTGGGCTTCCCTGGTGGCACAGTGGTTGAGGGTCCACCTGCCGATGCAGGGGACACGGGTTCGTGCCCCGGTCCGGGAAGATCCCACATGCCGCGGAGCGGCTGGGCCCGTGAGCCATGGCCGCTGAGCCTGCGCGTCCGGAGCCTGTGCTCCGCAGCGGGAGAGGCCACAGCAGTGAGAGGCCCGTGTACCGCAAAAAAAAAAAAAAAAAAAAAAAATGTTAGTTCCTTTCTCCACTACTCTGTCCCCTTCTCCTCAGATGTCAGCTTAATTAGTGTAGTGGGGACAGGAAATTTGGCTGTTGGTTTTGGAGTAGCTACTTTCTTCCAAGGGAAGTTTTCTTTAATAAGCCCCTATGCCAGTGAGACAAGGTCAAGTGCAAGGTACTGAAGGACCCACTCAGTTCAGTTAACTAGCAGTCAGCACGCACTGGGGTACACAGAGATGAAAAGACAGGTCCTGCCCTCAAGTGGCTCATGGCATAGTGGTGAAAATACCTCCTGTGGCTACGGTGGCATAAAATGGGAACTCTTTTACTGGGGTCTAGAGAGAGGAGTGCAGCTGGTCCCAGAGGCAAGCCAAACTAATGCAAAACGCATTATGGCTGAGTTAAATCAGAGAGTCCAAGGACACCCAATGTCATCTTTATCTACCCAGAAAAGCTGAGCGCTGACCTAACCCAAGGCTGCAGTTCCAGGGCTCGGTTCCAACAGCCAGCACAAAACACAGTCACAGGCTGCTTTGTGCTTTGTGCCTGCTGCTGTACTACATATAGGACAAAGCCAGTAATGCAGAGGTGACCCCTGCCCTCTAGGAGGAAAAACACTGATGAAGGCAAACCTCCAGAGCACATGAAAATAATCGAAAAGTTAGCACTGAGCAAACAGATAAATACCACATTCACTCACATCATTCTCTTCCAGATTCCTGTTCATTTTTCTCTAAGATAGAAAAGCTTACATGAGACCAGAATAAGCAGCCTTGGGTCCCCAGCCAACCCTACCTCTGCAAGCCGTCAAGAGAGTTAGAGATTCCTGCCATTATTATTTTTTAAAACATTGATTTCACCAGAATTGCATGACAATCAGTGGTCAGCCTAATTGGAATATGGTTTTCCTAACATGGCTTCCTCCTTTTAGCAATTCCTTGTGCTTTGTCTCTGAGAGAGAGGGGTGACATTCCCAGCGATGCCTGCACAGAATATCTCCTTTCCTGTCAATGCTCCTATCTGGGCCTTAAGCTTCTTTGGTCAGTGGGACAAACGACAGGCAGCTGCTGCAGGGCCCCTCACCACTTGCATCTCTTCGGATATCTGGCGGGGCTTTCAGGACTGACAAGGTTGACACCTCTCAGAGATGGGAGGAGGGGGGCAGTGATGGAGAGGCAGGACTCGAGGAGGAAGGGCAGACTGGACCAGCAGTCTCTTGCACCTTCCATTTAACCCCGTGCCAAGGCCTTCCCCCACCACGGAGGAGCCGGCATACTGTAATTAAAGAAGGCTCTATGAATGGCACAGGTGTTGTTTCTAAATAGGAAAAATAAGTGATAGGAGAAGGGATTATATTAAGCAAACATTTTCCCCTTGATTTTCTTCCAGAAATGTGTGTAGAAAGAGACTACACTGAAGAACCATATCTGAATAAATACTTAGACTAAACTGTGTAAACCATCTCAAAGGAAAGCATAAGTGAGGTTTAAGTCGCAGCTGGTCTGGTCTCAGCTGTTCAGCCTGGAATCCACTGGACAGCTGCGCTCCATTCCTAACATCTAGCTCCTCAAACAGCCTTTCAGCAGTGACTGTCTGATGCTGCTAAAGGGCAAAAGGTGCTGACAGGGACCATGGATGTTTCTGCAATGCCTTTTCCCCCACCCCAGCAGAACGAATAGTGTTCAGATCTTGCAAGGCCAACAAAACCGCAGCATAGGTCAGCTGCAGACTGCCCCACATCAGAGACCTCCCTGAGCCAGCAAAGTCAAGGCCGGGAGCTCAGGGCCCTCAGAAGGTCACTAGAGAGGACAGTGAGTCTGCAGGATGAGTCAGGAGAATTGCGAAAGCCCAGACAGTCCCCAGAGCCAGGCTTCTCGTAAGGCAGCCAAAGACAAAGCTCTGTGAGAACCGGGAACACCCTGATAATGAAGGAAAGGGTGGAGGAAAGAAGCAACAGAAAGACAAAACTACCTGTCCTCAGCATCAGGAAAAGAAGCAATCAGGCCAGCTTTATCCCTGGCATGTCCCTATCCCACTTTCAATATCCTCTCCCTCTCTAAAGCACCCATGCTGATGCCATCTGACCAGGCATTTCCTACTACCCTCAGGTCTCCCCCTCTCCAAACAGGCCCACCTTCCTCAGACCTTCCCCGATATCCCACTGTCTGTCAAAGCAGTGTCTTGTTCCCTCAGCGCTTCTGATTTGTCACTTCGTAACTGATCCAGACCAATGCACAAATGGATATTCACGAGTTCATGTGGTCCCCACCAGAGTCACATATTGGCAGTTAAACAGCTGTCTCTTAGCAACAGGAAACCTCCACTCCAAAGAATATATGCAGTGAAAGGATTTCCAATGAAGTGGGGGGGGGGCCTCAGGCAGAGAGACCCTGGAGGGTCCCACATTCAATTCCATATGAAGGAATCGTCACCTACCTCCTTATTTAAGTATAAGCCAGCCAGCCCAACAGATAGCTACCTGGTCAAAAACCTAAACCAAATTAGGACCCAGAACACCAGGATACCTCCTTATGTGAGCCCCAAGATATAAGAACTTCGTCTGAACTATCTCCCACAGATTGCAAGCTGCTAATCTGTGATATCATTACTTGGGGGAAAAAAGCAAATAAAGGAGTTAGAACTGGCCCTATTATCAAACCGTGAGGAGGAAAAAAATTTAAAGCAACCCACGGTATGATAAAAATTGCCACATAGAAGTTTTTGAAACCTTACATTTCTCCAAAGGTCTAAATAAGAGAGTGTGGAACCCGGCAGGTCTGCCTATGGCATCCATTTGTGTACCAGCGCTGGAAGTGAGGAGCAGGGGCTTTGCTGGAAGGAAGCAGGTGATGATTGGCCGTAGAGGCCTTTTCTAAGACGACTGAGCATGAAATAATGACGACTGGCATTTAGGTTACGCAGCTTATCAGAGGCCATAGACTACTGAGAACGCCATTTGACTTGTGACGGGTAGGTCTGACTTCCTAGCATACTGTGCTGAGTCACAACTGAGTTTTCAGAATAAAAGCATCTAGTGAAGAATTCGGAGTTCCAGAGTATCTAGCAAAGCACCAGGTGATGCTGATTCCAAATGAGCATTACTGTCGAATAATGAGACTTCTCTGGACAAAGAATGTTGTGATCTCAGATTGTTTATTACACGTGGACTTACCTGAGCAGTCCTAGCAAATGGACCAAGCTTGTGTCTGGTTTCCTTCTTCCTTTTCCATAGGTCGCTTTTCCCCTACCACTGGAAACCACTTCTCCCTGGCAGCTTAGGGCTCCCCGTGACTATACCCAGTCCAGGCTTCTCATGATGCCTCCACAGTCTCCAGTACTTCCTCTCCCTCCTGCCTCCCATCCCGAGGTCCTATCCCAAGTCCCTCCTATGAGAACCAAGTTGCCTACTTTCAAAAGAGACCTCTGGGGGCTAATGAACTATCATGTGTTAAAGTGGTCATAGCTGACAATGAGTTGCACTCTTGCCCCTTCTAATTACAGTGGGCTGGTTGACAAGGAATGAATTTCTGATGGTGGAGATGGTACTTGAGGATGGGGACACCATTTGCCACACTTCCCACCACACGATGGAAATGACTTCCTACTTTGCCTTAAACATAGGACAGAGGAGGTGCCTTGGCTGGTTTAGGGGATGGAATTAATCAGCTTAATTCACAAATAACCTATTAATGATGCCAAGAATCAATTCACAGGCAGGTGTCTGTCCCTATTAGGCTGTGTATTTTACCCATGATTTTTGCTTTGTCGTTTGGATTTCTGCCTTTTTAAAAAAACTGAGTCTTCCTGAAGCAAAGCAAGGATGCCAGATTGGTTTTGCATTTTTTCCTGGGTCATCTAAAAACTTGTTTTCCTTACTAATCCCCATTGCTCACCTTCTTTTAAGGCTCTAGAAGTCGATTTCACTTTATCCAACAACTGTGCTACTTAAAAGAGGTGTCTATAGGAAGGGCAATGCCGACAGGCACACCTCATTAAATCAATCTGTAATGTAAAGAATTCCAAATGAGCTGATCCATTCATTCAGTAAAAAAAAAAGCACAAGACTGATCTTTGGCCAGATTGACCAGCAAGGCACACCCGTTGTTAAAATAGTAAATACCCCCATACCGGTTGGTAAATAGCCACGACCCCTTGCCTTGACTGCTCAGACCCTACTCTGAGATCCCCAGACTTCCACAAAATCCAACAACTACTAGGTAATACCTGGCATAGCAAAGCGTCCTCAGATCCTTGCTCCAGGACTACAGCTGGAACCTATTCTGATTTGCTGTTTCCTGTGCCTTACCATGTGACTAGCATCCACAATATTGAAGCTACTGTGGACCACGTACTGGGGTTGACCCTGAAGGTAGACCACAATCACTTTGCTTAAAGCTCTAGTGGTGACACTGAGGTTTGTCTCCGTCTACTCTGCCACATGCATTCCCATAGGGCAGAACGTCCACGACCTTCAAAAGACGGACAATTTGAGCCGTTTCCAAAATAGCACTTGGCAGGCAGCCTAGACTCAGCTGGGGACAGCAGACACAGACTGTGGGCATTATGGGCCAGCCCCCTGTCACATCACCTCAAGGGATCCTCAGCCCCATGGGACTCACTAGAAAATCCTTTACATTTGAAAAGCAGAAATCATCTAGTCCACCTGAGCGCCCTGGGAGCGGGTCTGTATTCTTAGCCTCACGCTTCAAGTGCTGAGTTTAGAACAAAAGCCTCCGTTCAAGGTCATATGATGAGTCAGCTACTGAGTGGGGACTGGAAAGAAAGGGAGAATGAACAACCCATAACAGGGTTAACTTGAGCTGCCTCAACCTATGAGAAAGCCCTGGCCAAAGCTTTCATAAACTTTATTTATAGATAGCTTGAGGAATTGCCTTGGAAAGATGTTAATGCACGTAGGTGAGGAAGAAAGATGATAGTGCTAGGTCTCTCTTTAATCAGCTGGCCTGGAGACCCAGACTTGCGGTAGCCTTGTGATATAGGTGAACATACACGGGGCTTCTGCTTGCTGTCTTTATTTGTAACTCAAGGAGGATCTCATTCATTCTGCCTGAGATAAAAGCTCACTCTTTCTCCCAATGCACCTTGGCTACCGTTAACCTTACACTAATATAAATGATCAGCTCCCGATTAATTCTGATTGTTGTGCACTAACTAATGAGATTAGTGCTGTACGTCATTACCACTGCAGGGAGCTGACTTGTGAAAAAGGGAAGCAGAAAGAGCCCCATGTCTGAATTTGTACGGTCTGAGTTCTAGTGTTGACTCTGCTAACTGCCTTGGAAGGAGGCACATTCTCTCATTGTGTTTTCCTCATTTGTAAAATAGGGATGATGCTATTACCTGCCTCATGGGTTGGCATAGGAAGAAAACATTATAGATAAGAAAAACATTTGAACTTTCCAATATCCGCCAAACATGTAAGGAAATATGACTGTCTTCAGGAATGCTCAAGGGGTATGTGGAAACCAGCATTAATCAAACACCTACTATATGCCCAACACTTTCACATCCCTTAGTTTCATTTATCCTGACAACAGTCCTATGAAGTAGATATTAGTTGTTGCATGTAAAATGATGAGGGATAAAAATGACAATAAAATATATCAGTAGGTTCAAATGCTAATTCTCTTTCAGAAACAAGTAGCTTTGATCTTAAAAACAAGCTTTCACACATACACAAAAATAGAATCCAAAGTACAAATGACAATGATACAACGGGTCAGTTTAGTATCAACTTGCAACTCTAAGATAAAATTGAAAGTAAACACGTGACACTTTCCATAATTTATAACACAGAAGTACAATATGGTTTGCAGAAACTGGGAACACATTTAGAGTAAGTATTAGCACCCTGGAAGGAGTGCATAGGTGCTCAAAAGGTAGCCAATAAGTCCAAACAACTACCCACGTTAAAATAACATAGAATGTGGAAGTAGAAGTATTGTACAAATTTATACTGGGCTTACAGTAGCACCACTGTGTGGCCTCCCAGGGGAGCATACAGACATCCCTCCCTTGAGGGAGGTACTGTGGAAACCCAGGTAGAGATAAAGAGGGGCAGGGGACAAAGAAAGGAGAGTTGATCTATATAAATGTGAAAATGAAAGCACACATAAATGTGAGAATGTCCAGGACACTGCAGACCTGTAGTTTCTTCCCTGACCAGTGACAGGCTACTGCTATAGCTAAACTTTGTTCCTTACAGCAAGCAAAGGAGGGATGAGACGCCCGAGAGTAGGGAGCAGAAAGATGGAGATTGTCAACATGTTTTTTTTTTTTTTTTTTTTTGCGGCACGCAGGCCTCTCAGTGTGTGGCCTCTCCCGTTGCGGAGCACAGGCTCCGGACGCGCAGACCCAGCGGCCATGGCTCATGGGCCCAGCCGCTCCACGGCACGTGGGATCCTCCCGGACCGGGGCACGAACCCGTGCCCCCTGCATCGGCAGGCGGACTCTCAACCACTGCGCCACCAGGGAAGCCCGAGATTGTCAACATTTTTATCCTCATTTTAGACAAAGAAAATGGGGCTCAGAAAGTTGTTTTCCCAGGCATGCAGCTAGTAATCGGGAAAATTGGGATCCAGACCAAAGTATATATGACCTTCCCATACCCATGTCTTTTCCAAGAAAAGGCACCCCTTCCCCAAACCACACACCCTCTCTCAGAAATGGTGCCAAACTCTTGGGTGAGAGTGAGACACTATTCCTGGTCCTTTCTAACCTGAGCACACCTCACTATGACCACCCCACTGGTCATACATGACAAACTTCTGCAAGCATTCCTACAAGTACTAAACATCACTCTTTCCCTGTTCAACGGGAACAGAATGTGTGACCAAGAAACAGTGTTGTTCTCCATTAACAAAGCCAATGACTCTCCCACGGGATCAAACTCACCCATGGCTATATCTTGTTTCCCTCTTCTTTGCTCAGCCTCTCAAGTACAGAGATGCTTGAAGGCCAAGATCCTATCCGAAGCATTCTATCCAAATAGACCCCACAGCATCCAGCACAGGATGTGATACGTAGCAGACACTCCAAATACTTGATGGGTGAATATAAACCGTGCTCTCACCATATGCAATGCTAAGAGTATGTCCTAAATGTCTCAATTTTATTTTAGAATCCTTGGGAAATTTTATCAGAGATTATACACACAAAAAATATGAAACTAATGATTAGCTCTTGGACTTCCCTGGTGGCCCAGTGGTTAAGAATCTGCCTGCCAGTGCAGGGGACACGGGTTCGATCCCTGGTCCAGGAAGATCCCACATGCCGCAGAGCAACTAAGACCGTGCACCACAACTACTGAGCCTGAGCTCTAGAGCCCACGAGCCACAACTCCTGAGCCTGTATGCCACAACTACTGAAGCCCGCACGCCTAGAGCCCGTGCTCCACAACAAGAGAAGCCACCGCAATGAGAAGCCTGCGCACCGCAACTAAGAGCAGACCCCGCTCACCGCAGCTAGAGAAAGCCTGCGCGCAGCAACGAAGACCCAATGCAGCCAAAAATAAATTAAATAAATAAATTTATTTTTAAAAAAGACCCAAAGCAGCCAAAAATAAATACATTTATTAAAAAATAAAATAAAAAGTCTACAAATAATAAATGCTGGTGAGGGTGTGGAGAAAAGTGAATCCTCATACACTGTTGATGGGAATGTAAATTGATACAGCCACTATGGAGAACAGTATGGAGGTTCCTTAAAAAACTAAAAATAGGGGACTTCCCTGCTGGCACAGTGGTTAAGAATCTGCCTGCCAATGCAAGAGACACGGGTTCCATCCCTGGTCCAGGAAGATCCCACATGCCGCGGAGCAGCTAAGCCCGTGCGCCACAACTACTGAGCCTGCGCTCTAAAGCCCACGAGCCACAACTACTGAAGCCCGTGCGCCTAGAGCCCGTGCTCCGCAACAAGAGAAGCCACCGCAGTGAGAAGCCCGCGCACTGCAAGGAAGAGCAGCTCCGCTCGCCACAACTAGAGAAAGCCCGCGTGCAGAAACAAAGACCCAATGCAGCCAAAAATAAATAACTAATTAGCTCTTACTTAGAAACTCTCCTCTTCCTCAATCGCTAACCAAAAACACTTGTTCTAGTCTTAAATATATCACCACTATCCAGAGGAACTAGAAGAAACCATCTCCCCTCTTTAAGCCTCAGACTGCCCAGTTATAAATGAACGATGTTGGGCTAGATCAGTGGTTCTTATCCATGACTTCACACCGGAATCACCTGGGGAGGTTTATAATTACTGAGTCTAGATCCTCTCCCCAGGGTGTCTGATTTAATTGGTGTAGGGTGAGGCCTAAGTGTCAGTATTTTTAAAAAGCTCTCCACTGAGTCTGATATGTTTCCAGGGTTGAGACCTACTGCGCTAGATGACCCATAAAGTCTCTTCCTCCTCTAAACATCAATATGCTGACTACAGCTGGGTCTCTCTTGACATCAGGGCTGCCCTGCCTATTCTCCACTTTCCTAACACCGCAAGATCTATCCACTGAATTGCTCAACAGCCCACTGTCTTGCTTCACCCCATTTACCTGTTGACTTAAAACTTTGCGTGTACTCTTGAGACTCCTCAGCACTGCTATTGAGATCTGCTTTCCAATGTTAATAAGGGTTATTTTGCCATCAAAGGAGCTCCCCTGGTCCCAGGATGTATCCCTAAAGCACTAGCCAGCCTGCCCTGCTTCCAGGCTGGGAAAGCCCAAACAAGCAAGTATAAGCAGCAGCCTGGAGCACGCTTGCCCATCTGGAAGGAATCCAAAAGCACAGTGCACAACTTTCCGTTTCACTGGACTTTTTCATGGCACTGAGCCTACCCATTCCATTCGGCCCTTTGTCAAGAATGTCCTTGATACGTATGGAATTGATTTGTTCTTCCTTTGCTTTAAATAATAAGCCAACAGTTACGCAGGAGTTTTATAAGGTATCGATTTAACATACAAACCACATAATGGCCTTTGAATGCTACAGCAAGAACCATGCCTCCTCAGCCGGGAGGACCAATATAGTGAAATCCTAGCGTTTTCTTAACCTGTCAAAACATTTCTGAGCTCTGGGCTTGCCAACGAGCAGACATGCCAAGGATTCAGAAATGTCAAACTAAAATATTCTGGGTTATTTTCAAAAAGACATGAGCCTTTTTAACCACTAGCATTCTATCAACAATGCTTTTTCAGAGCATAGGGCTTCTAAAGGAAGGCTCTCTCTCAGATGAACAGAGTGAACACTATACAGGGAACAGAGAGTCCCTCAAGGTCACAAGATAGCTTTATTCTAGAAGCACTCCACTAGAAATGTTTGCCTGCTCTGTGTGTAGACGGAGGCTGGAAATGTGTCAGGATAAGGGTGGAAGGAAACATAGGGCAGGAATCTGAATAAAATATTTCCCAACTACTAAGATCGTAAAATACGGAATCTGGCATGGCCTTTTAGTGACATACAGCTTAGGTGCCCTTTAAGGGTGGGAAAGTGCAGAGGTGCTTTGTTGCAGACCCTTGGTCAGATTGCCAAAAGTACACGAGATCATTTTCCCTTCATTGCCAAATGCCTGGGAAGAGTAGTCATCTATTTACCTTGTGTCCGCTTCTTCAGCTTCCATTCATTCTTCAAGTTTGTTTCCTATATTCATCACTCTGCTAAAACTACTCTCATTCAGTTATCAGTGATCTCCTACTAGCCAAATCCTGTGGGCAGCTCTCAAGCTTCATTCGGATTGAGACCTCTACGTTATTTGACACTGTTGACCATTCTTCTCTTCTTTAACCTTTGTGACACAATCTCTCTCCAGATTCTCCTCCTATTTCTCCTCTTTTATTTTTACTTGCCTTCTTGGGCTATTCTTCCTGTTTCCACTCCTTAAATGATGGACAATTTTCCTGGTCCTTTTCTCTCTTCATTTTATAAATGTTCCTATCATATGACTTATATGACTCTCAAATCTTTATCTCTTGTACAAATCATTCTTCCAAACTCCAAACCCATATAGCCAACTCTCTTTTGGGCATCTTCACCAGGAAGTCCACTTGACGCGCATCCCCATTCCCAGTCTGCTCTTTCTCTTGTATTGTTTTAATAATACGATAATTTTCTAATTGGTCTCCTCTTCTCCAATCTCCTTCTTACCTCTAATCTATCCTCCTCATTGTCTCCAGACTTCTCTCTTGAAAACACACAGAAATATCTGATATTGTCACTCTGTTTAAAAGCTTTTAGGCTTCCCTCTGCTTGTAGAATAAATCTAATATCCCATCATATTCAAGGTATCCAATGATCTTGCTCTGTTTTACCTTTCTAGTTTTGCTCTGGCATTCCCACCACTCTCCAACACGTCAATCCCAGCTATCCTACGCTCTACTGCTATTTAAATATGCTTTGCTAGCTCACATCTATGTCTTGGTCCATACTACTTCCTCCAGCTGGAGGATCTCCTTACCATTTCCAACTCATATTTTTAAAATATCACTTTGTCCCACTGTAATGTCACCTACGTAAAATCTCCAGGCAGAATTAACTGTGGTCTTCTCTGAACTCTGAACTTTCTACAGACCGTAACTCTAGCACTCATGCACACTATTTTAAATTGGGCGTGTGAGGGTTCTTCAAGGGCTGGGATTCTACCTCAGCCTTCATGTTTGATACCTCAGACTCTGAAATCATACAGACCCGGATTTGAGTATCAGCTCTGCTCCTTACTGTATAATCTTGGACAAGCTAACTACTGTCTCTAAGCTTCAGTGTTCTCATCTGCAAAACTGAGGTAACAATAGTGTTTCAGGAAGAATAAATGAGATGATGCCTATAAAGCACTCACATATAATAAACCTCAATGAATATTAGCTATTACTATTCTTTGCTGTGCCTAGCACATGGTCTTGCAGAAAGCAAGTACTCAATAAATGGTTACTGAATAAATTCATCACATCATGGAAGACATAAGAACACTTGCTAAATGGATAGTTCCTTCCTTCGTTGGATCTTGGGATTCCTATCAGAGGCACAAAAATTGAATTCTATAATGAATTTCTTTCTCTGTAGTCAGATCATTACAGTAGCAATTGGGGAAACGAAAAGCTTTGTGTATGCATTTTGTCTTTTGAACCAGAACCTGTTACATCTTTTTTTTTAATTTATTTATTTTTGGCTGCATTGGGTCTTCTTCGTTGTGGTGCGTGGGCTTCTCCTTGCAGTGAATTCTCTTGTTGCGGAGCATGGGCTCTAGGCATGCAGGCTTCGGTAGTTGTGGTGCGTGGGCTCAGTAGTTATGGTTTGTGGGCCCTAGAGTGCAGGCTCAGTAGTTGTGGTGCACGGGGTTAGTTGCTCCACGGCATGTGAGATCTTCCCGGACCAGGGCTCAAACCTGTGTCCCCTGCATTGGCAGGCAGATTCTTAACCACTGCACCACCAGGGAAGTCCCAGAACCTATTACATCTTTATTCCCAACAAATACAAGTTTTGAAGTGTGCCTCTCAAATGTCTTTTCCCAGATAAATCCAAAGACTTCTTTTTCTACTTTAACATTTGACAAATAAGATGGTTCAATTAATGTGATAATTATTTAAACACAGCAAGCAATAACTTTTAAGATGTAATGGTAATTGAGCCCAGCATGCTTGAAAATACCATTCCCTGAGTCAGGTTCAGCAACATGTCTTGAAGTTGGGACCTTAGAGGTTTAATTCATCCCAAACTCCTCTACCAGTAAAAATTCAAATTAATGGCATTTCTGACTCTTGCCCCCTTTCACTTATAATCCATCTTAATCTCTTGACCTCCGTTTTAGTCATGAAATCCTAAAAGATTACCTTTCATTTTCAACCCAGAATAATCTGTTTAATATCCCTTGATAAAGAATATCCTTTAAAAATTCCAGATTCTGGCATGCTTTCAATAGAAGCCCTATTGTTTGGGGGAAAGACAAACACTATATATAGTTTTTCCCTTTACTTAGCCCTAGAAAAGGCCCAGAGGAAAACACTTGTGTCAAGTCTATTGTAAATGAGTGACATTTGAATGAGGCCATTATTATTATTATTTTAAAGACAATATAAGAACAGTACAGGGACTTTAGAAAATGAGGGTAAGGGTTCATCCAAAACTCCACTATCCACATACAACTAGAATTATTTTTGTATATATATATATATACACACACAAAATATGTATATATATCTTTTTCCATTCTTTTCCATTTTCCTGAATTTTTTTCAAAGCTTGCCTCCCAAGCAACCCAGGTACACTAAGGAGATTTTAAGAACTTCAGAAAATAATGTCCCAAACCTACAAAAAAACCCATTATCTCTGTGCACACAACCCATCCATTCCAAGACAAGGCGTTGGGGATCAGCTAATGAGCTGATATTCGGTGTCTCTGATGACTGACCATGCCTATTACTAACGTGGACAGATACTATGACTAGCACTTTTTATTTCAATTTGGACTCTGAGAGAGATGGGATGAGACGAGAAGGGGATTCCCTAATGATAAGGACTTCAATTTTCATGATATTAAAAAAAAATTAAAAGGCAGAGAAAAAATTTTAAATTCCATTCCAATCCAAAAAGAATAATAAAATATACAAATAGGCATTCTTGTATGCAGTTAATCATTGATTATCTATTAAAACAGAAAAGAGCTGATGCTTTGGGATGTGGTAAATGATATGTATCTGAAACTTTTAACTGCCTGCTCCTCCCCCCAACACACACACATATTTGTTTTAGATTACATTTTGTTCATGAAAACCTGATGTTGGAAATAATGAAAGCCTAGGTTTAGGGCCTTCTTACCTTTGTTTCTGAAATTGATCTTCCTTCAGTAAGTCTTCCACACCTCCTGAAACCCACCCAGCTTCCCCCTCTTCTGAACCCTTTTCCCCATTTAATTACCTAGGCTACACGTTTTAATGCTGGGTTTCATTTCTTATGTTGTTCTTGAATCATTTAATGTAAGTTTAAGGCTTACCTCCTTAACTAGATCATGAGTTATGTGACAGTTCATACCAGTACTTCCTTTCTATCTGCTGTGGTCCTTGTCATATAGATTGTAGCTACTTGAGGCAGGGAGCATGCCTTGTTCACCTTTGTCTTCCCAGCACTTATTACAATAACTGATAGTGGATATACTCAATGAAGTAAACATTGAATGAAGAAATAAATGAATGGATTAATGAATGGAGAGATGGGAAGACAGCACCCAAAAGAAATGTCACCTAGCTGATAAATGAATCTCAGAGCACCTGCCAACAAGAAGGATGGCCTGCAAGCGTTAAGTCAGTCAACGATTACTTACTGAGCACCTACGATCTGCCAGACACAGATATTCTGGGGGAACAAGAGAAAGTAGGCCTCTTGGAAATTGGAAATCAGTTGTGTATAAGTCACAAAGTGGAACACAATTGCCTGACTTGTTGTCACTGTTTTCTGTGTGTAGCATGGTAAAATTTTTTCTCTGCTACATCAGATAAACTAATTTGAGAGGCAGAATATTTCTGCCTTTTGCATGATTCTCTTAAGTTGAGTTGAATGGTTCAAGTATTGGGATGTGTAGTCGCTTCTATGATGGCTTCCTTGCTCTGTCATCATCCCTTTCAGCCAATGAGAACATAAGTTGGAGAGACATTCTAGGTTCCAGTGAAGTGACTGAAGCCAACTGGCCAATGACTAATAGGTAAAGATGTAGGGTCTGCAGAAGGAGTCACATTCAAGGCTTTTGTACTTTCCCTGTTAAGCCTTTGCTTCCATTTTAGAGACTGGAGGCTTTCGGCTTCTCCTGCTGTCCCTCTGGCACCTCTTAGGAAAAATTTGCTCTAATAACAATAACAAAGCACAACAAACAAAAATAGAAATTACAATAATAGCATGGGCTTCTTGCCCTAACATTGTCAGCCTTTCAGCAGTCAACCCCATGGAGCAGCCCTGTGCTTGTCAATGAGGGGATAAAAAGGATAAAAAGGAGACATTTCATGGGGCCATTTCAGCTGTTCATTTTAAACATACCCTCCATCAAATATAGTGAGCTGGGACTTGGAGATCACAGGCAGCTGGGTTACTTGAAAAGAGAAAGGACATTATAGTAAATTGTATTATTGTACATTGACTGAGTTCTAGGGTGTCTGGGAGGGCCTCAAAGGGCCAAGGGAGCATTTCTAACCAGTGGCTTGAAACACCACTGTGCTGGGATTGAGCCCAAGGCTAGCTAAAGTCGACTGATAATTTGGTTAGGGGCTAGTATGGACAATTTTTTAGAGTAGAAGCACTTGGCAGGTGAGCCAAAACTGAATATTTTTTATGGAGAGAGTTAATAACACCATTGAGTTTACTGCCTGGCCTCAGTGATGCCTTCTGGTATTAAGGATCCATTCAAAAGCAGATGTCTGGATCGGAGGTTTTACGACAATGCCTCACCATGTCCAACATCATTTACTTTCATTCCCACCCCGCAGGACTTAGGCAAGCACATGTAAAATATATCCAGTCCAAGGGCACAAATCACGCAATTGTTCTAGCAAGGCTGGGGAGGGAGGGAGGCTCCTTTGACTGGCCAGAGACCACATTGCTGATGGAGGGAAGTTAGGGTTGCCAGAGAAGGAGGACAGTTCAACACAGAGGTCAGCAAAGCAGTTGGTTTGATTACATAACACGTTATGAAATGAGGCACACACTTTATTGAAGGCTGATCACCACAGGCAACATACTTGCTTAATTCAAAAGGAGGAATGTCTCACTGAGGGCGAAATGTTGGAAACTCTATGTTCAGGCAGTCAACCCACTAGGACCTTGCCCATCTCCATGCTGTGCAGTAAAAATTAGCAGTGGAAAAAGCTGAAAGCTGAAAGATTCCTTAGAGATTCAACACCGACCTCTCCTCTTTGCAGATGGAAAAACTGAGGCCCAGGGGCGTACCCAAAGTTGCATTGCTAGGACTACAGCTCAGGTCCTCTGATCACCCAAATGGATGCACTTTGCACCATACCACCCTCCCTCTCACTCTTTATAATACATTCATAATGATGACCCTGAAACTGTAAAAGATTCTGAGGTACCTTCTGAATCACTAGAGAAAATCATAATCTGTTCCTTCAGTTGCCGGCATGCCATGAATGTCATTGCATTTACTTTTCTGCACTTTTGTACCTATAGGGACTCTCTATTAAACACAATTTTGAATTAATCTGAATAGCCTATTCCCTAACCCTGCCAGATTGCATATTGTGTCGGGAAATGGAATATGCACATTCCCTTGGCATCCATCTCCTGGCTTTTCTCAGGGATCCACATCTCTGTCCAAAAACTAGAGAAAGGAAACTGGGAGTAAAGGACAGAGGCCAGCTTTCAGAGTGAGGTGTTTGTCTGGGACTAAACTCTCTCCTCTGTTTCCTCCGTAGCACTTAGCACAGTATGTGGCACACAGTAATTTCCATAATTGCTGATTGGTTGATCACAGAGGTCCCCAGTCTGTGATGCTCTACTGAAGATGGGAGAGAGGTCCATGGGATTAGTGAGATGAGTCATTACAGCTTAACAGAAAGATCATACATTTTGTACTTAAATGGACCTGACAGTTGAGATAACATATGTAGGGGTCTAGCATGGTGTCTGGCAAATAGTGAGTACTCATCAAATGGTATTCATTATTACTATTATTATAAGCAAAAATGTGTGCCTTAAGGACTAAAGCTGCCCAGGGGGTCTAAATCAGTCATCAAATGCTGAGAGGGAAGTGGGGATACTAAAATGCACGAGTCTTTGCTAAATGCATGAAGTCGGCGGGGGTTAGGGAGAAACCAAAGAATCCCCAGTTCCTATACTCAAGGACAACTTGTCAGCATTTTTACCTGAGGTGCTCAAGCTCTCTCAAGACCAAATGCAAGGTCTCTCTCACCACTGTGGTGTAGCTTCAGATGGTTTTCAGCACCCACTGGACTTTTGGTGCCACTCCCAGCTGGGGGAGTCCAGTGCCCTCAAGCTGAACGTCAGCTACTCGAGGGATGCTTACTGTTATGCTCCTAACCTCCTGAAGAGTACTCCATGCTCTACAGTTTTCTTACTTCACCCCTCATGTCCTAATCAAAACGAACCCATCCTCGTCCTATGCCCCCAGCACCCTGGCATTAGCTAATACAAAAAACTAATTCGTTCCGAGGTATGAGTGATCACTAGTACCTCACTTATTCCAGCTGATCCAGATGTAATACTTGTATTTTAATGAACCCTCCATGCCAACCTAAAGCAACTTGATAGAAATTTCTGGCACCTATGTAAGCTGGTAAAGGAGCAATTCAAGGGCATGGAGGACCATTTTTTTAGTCCACAAACTCTACCATGTAGGCAGCTCTGCTTCAGATCATTCTGGAAAGTCGACTGGGTACAAATGATTAAAATAACAAAAATATGGGGAATTGCCTACTCAACCTATGTGTAGGGCCTCCCAGCTGTCACCGTATCTAATTCGGTAATCATTTTGAACACCTACTCTGAACCTGGCACTGTGCTGGCTGTCGTGGATACAGGGATGGCTGTGACACATCTTGAAGCTCCTAATTCTGTGGTCCAGCGGGGGCCCCTAACAAAACTTAGAGCTGCTTATTTGATTGACAGAAGAAAGAACGCAGCTGTTTGCTTATAACCATTTACCATCGGAGACTTCCCTCCCTAGTTTAAGTACTTCCTTTTGTTTCAAACACAAAGAAGATGAAGATCTCCAAGTGAAAGCACCTAATCTTAGAGGTAAAACTAAACAAAGAGCAGTTGAGCAGAGAAGTGAAGTCTGCAGTGGGCAAATTGCTAGTGTTTCCCCAAACAAACCAATGTTGTCTCCACTACAAGGCCTTTGAAGAGGAATCCACTAATTAAACCTGCTTTTACCATGCCAATTCAAGTCATTAGCATACTGGAGATCCCTGGAAATAAAAGGCAGCAAATCCTGGGTAGTTTAACTGGAATATTTCCCCCACTGGTAGGAATCAAAATCCTGACTTCAATGGATGACAAACTATTCAAGCTAGAAAGAACCTTAGAAATCGTTGAATCCTTACTTTTCAGGTGAGGAGTCTAAGGCTCAAAGCGGTGACATACCTAAGGCTGCACATTCAGAAAATGGCCGGGCTGGGCCCAGAATCCAGAGCTCTGGAATGCTACTTATTCCTTCATCTAGTCAGCCAGTCAGTGAATGAAGTTTCTTGAACACCTACTATGTCCCAAGCATTATGCTAAGTTTGAGGGGGTGGGGGCTACACAAGCAGCCTCTATACCCATCCTTATAAAGCTTGGGGAGACAGACATCGAACAAATGAGTCATCATTATTTATAAGTACGATCCATGCTGTGAAGGAGAAGTACAGGATGTGCTGAGAGTGATCTAGCCTTGTTGAGGAAGTAAGAGAAGTCTCCCTGAGGAAATCATGGTTTAGGCTAAGAAACAGAAGATGAGAGTAAGTCCACTAGTGAGGTCAAAATTATCCATGTGGTTGGGGGTGGAAATGTGAGGGAAGAGAACATTCCAGATAGCATATGGAAAAGTATAGTTGGCCTAAAGCTATCCCAGCTCCCCCATGCTGCCCCTCTCAAAGTCTAGACATCCTGCCCTTTAAAAAAAAAACCCAGCAGGATCTCCACTATATTTTATTTCTTCAGAAGTATGGGAGTAGTGGAGAGACAGGCACTGTAGCCATCTGGACCTATTAAAATAATTATTAAATCACTACTCTGAGGAAACAGTTATTTTTACTTACCAGTACCATACACCAAGGCAGATAATCAGTGTTTCAGTTTTCTGAAAAGGTCACATCCTCATCTCTTTGCACGACACCTGAAAAGAAAACAAACCTATATTCAAAGAGTAGGTTTTAAGTGATGCTCACTGAAAACAAGTCCACAGTTTGAAGTAGAAATAAGGAATGGTGGCATTTTCACATATGTATGTAGGAAAAGATATACACAGCAGTATGTCAGCAGGCAGAAACCAGACCTTAACCCCTTCCAGCTCTCACTGGAAGTGCCCTGTCCATAAGGGTAGGCGACTAAAACATGTAGTAGGTGTTCACCCCTCAAGGGGTTTGGAGCCCTACAGCCCAGATGTGGAAGGGCAACTGTGATGCTCTCAGAGGTCCCCGCTTCTGCCCCGTCACCTTAAGTGTGTCTACAACCCACCTCCCCACGCATCCCCCGCCAACAATTTCACCTCAGGTTACAATCAACTCTTTTTTTTTTGGAAAAGCTCTCACAAATTTTTATTTATTTATTTTTTACTTTCCAATGGTTTGATATTTCTATGCCTAGTATGCATTTTAATTTAAAAAATATTTTTTTAAAAAGCTATTTCCACGTTGGAAAAAAATGACATGCATAAGTCCATCATATAGAGACACTGCTGTTCGTATTTCTATTTGTTTTTATCCAATATTTTTTTAAAGTATCATTTTAACTTTATTTATTTTTAAATTTTATTTATTTATTTTTGGCTGCTTTTGGTCTTCGTTGCTGCACGTGGACCTTCTCTAGTTGCAGCAAGCAGGGGCTACTCTTTATTGCAGTGCATGGGCTTCTCACTGCAGTGGCTTCTCTTGTTGCGGAGCACGGGCTCTATGCATGCGGGCTTCAGTAGTTGTGGCACGTGGGCCCAGTAGTTGTGGCTCGCGGGCTTAGTTGCTCTGCGGCATGTGGGATCTTCCCGGACCAGGGATCGAACCCACGTCCCCTGCACTGGCAGGCAGATTCTTAACCACTGCGCCACCAGGGAAGTCCTATCCAATTAACTCTTAATATTAAACTATGATCAGTCACACACAGCACAATAATAAAAGCTACTGTTTCAGGCACTATATGTTTTATACGCATGATATAAGTTAATCCTCACAGCAGCCCTTTGACCTGGGCTCCATTCTTGCCATTTTGCAGGTGAGCACGCTGAGCCTCCGAGAAGCTGAACAATTTGGCCAAGGTCACACAGAGAATAAATCCCCCCCAACAAGAATATCAGCTCCACCGGGCGGGGATTTGTGTCTGCCCTGTTCACTGCCACATCCCCAGCAGCGAGAGCAGTGACTGGCACACAGCAAGTGCTCAGTAAATATCTGGTGGAGTTGGAGTCCAAACAAAGCAGTCTTCTAGATTCTTCTTACCCACTGGATGAGCTGCCTCCAAGGACTCTATCCTTCAGAGTCCACTTAAGTCCTTATAATCTCTTATCTGGACACCACAGTGTGCTCCTAACTGCTTGTCCTCACTGCCATTCCCAGGCTTCCCAAGTTTTGTAACTCTTCCTGCCATAACACTTAAGCTTAGGGACAGCCCTCACGAATAGTCTTCCAAATGTCATAGGCTCCGCTTAGTCACTGTGATGGCATTTCAGATAGTTCCATGTTCACATCCTAGCTTTGACATTTTCTACTGTGTGATGTTGGTCATATTATGTTACTTCTCTGAGCCTCAATTTCTTTATCTGTGAAATGGGGAATCACTTGGTAAATTGCTTGCCTACTCGGAGCCTCAGCGTCTTGCTTCTCTCCCAGATCTTTTCTAGCTCTCAATCCTTCATAACTAACACACTGGTACCCCAGATCTCCAGCTGTCCCACCCCTAATGCCTTCCCTTCTCTTGCCGAAGTCCTGCAAAATAGGTCTGGTGCCTTGAGAATTTGCTGGACCTTCTTCGATGACTGAGGAGTCTACCTGCATTTACCAAATATGCAGAATTCGATGATTTCTTGCCCCTTCTGAAGAGCCATTCCTACTATTTCTGTCTTTATCCCTACCTAAGTCTTTTTAATGCTTAAGATCTAGAAATGAAAGAATGAGCAGGATGTCTTCTGCCAGGGAATTTGATGATCAGAGGTTGAAGCCATGAATAGTAAGTATTAGAGGAGAAGTATTAGCTATATAAAGCTGTTAGCTTTTTGATAGGAGCTAGAAGCACTCCTATGAATAATTCCTACATACTTCTTTTTTTCATCTTTTCTTTTTCTGAAAGGAAAGACTACACTAAAATTAGGGAAATAACAGCCCCTGTTTTACAGCCAGAAATATTCCACTCATTTTCTCCTTGCTTCCTTTCATTTTCATGAGTAACACCATGGGGTCCTAGAAAAATAGTGCTATCCTCGTAAATGAAAATAATACTGTTTTCCCAGGCTGTCCTTCTTATGAGCAATCACCCTCATAGGTGCTATCACCCGGGGGCCAAGGGTCTGCCCGGTGGTAGAAGTCTAACTGGTCCCCTTAGAAACTGGCCTGTGACTTTGGCCTCAGCAGGGCAGGGAGTTTCCAGCCATTTCCCTCTCTGTCTCTGAGTCCATCAATTCCACAAACAGCAACAGAGTCACCCCCACGACAAATACCTTCCCAGTCCTCATGCTACTCCCCAATGCTTCTACACTGAAAGGATTTATACTTCCTCTCCTGGAATCCAATCCACAAATGTTTCTGACTCTGGAATACTGATGGTAGTGTTATAGCTGGAGTGGCAAAGTGATATGCAGAGGCAATAACTATCTGTGGGATGGGCCAGTTCAGGGTGAGCTTCTTAGAGGAAATTATAATACATTCCAAGCAGGCGGCAAGCAGTGCCACCCTGGCTATCTGCAGCTGATTCGGTGACAATCCAATTACAAAACGTATCTGATCATTTCATACATTGTGGCAACATATTGAGATCAGGAGACCCTTCAATTCAGGGGAGTGGAGTATTCCCCTCCATGCTTGGCCTGCTCCTCATGGGAGCTTAGAACATACATAAGGCGATGGCAGCTAATAAAATAATACCTCTGTTCATTAAGGGGTAAGGTATTCACTGGCAAATGTGTTAGGTCACAGCAACAATATACCAGGAAATAAGGCAAGAGGGTGCAAATGGGAAAATCTCTTCTAAAGACGCCTAACTGGATTGTAAGCTCAAATAGCAGATATGCATTGAGGCCCAGGATAATTGGTCCTTTATCTTCTCCTTATAAAAACAAAGGGTTATTTGCCCTTTAAATGGACCAATAAAATTAAATCGGCACCCTGTGGTGTGCGCTGAATACATAATCAGAAATTTGAAGCGATTAAAAAGAAAAGGAGGAAAAAGCAAAAGCAGAAAAATCTAAAATTCTGAACAGCGTAGAAAAACAACCTAGGAAAATAATGCAGTTCCAAGTAATCACTCCTCATGGTGCAGCAGATCCCAGAGCAGCCAATTCTGCTCCTGAAAGCTGAGGGTCACCAGCTGGCTCCACAGTTCGTCAAAAGCAGACGCAGCTTGGCTTCGGGGTTGCCCCAGAGGAGGAGAGGGAAGGGATGGGGCACGGCAGGGCCAGAAAGTAGGTGACTCTCCACCAAAGAGGAATTCACAACACTTTAAAAGCAAAAGCAGTACTCCTGAAAAGGAATGTTTCGTGGTATTCAAAATGTCTTTTAAAGTATATTCCCTGTAATCCTTCCAAAGCTGCTCATGTTGAGATCTTCAGAGAAAAAGCACAACAAAAACCTCATCATACATAAGCATAGCAACTCAGCCTTTAGAAAAGAAAGTCAGTGCCTGCTAACTGATGAACATGAAGCACGGTAAATTAAAAAACCCAAAAAACTATCTTCCCCCTGATTTCTAATTTTGATGGCCAGACAGACACATAAATATTTGTTCAATGAGTGATAGCAGATTGATAATACTTTTCTGTACTAGCTGGGTAGATGAAAGAGAAGGGAAATTGTGTTATCATTTAATTATTTTTGCATCAAATATATTCGTATGCTCTATTCAGAGAAAATATTAATTATGCACAAGAGAATTTTGACTGAGAAATCTCAGAACACTTTAGAGAACTGCATTGTGTAGAATGATGCAGGTGGTCAGATAAATAAGGAAAAAGATAGGCACACAGAATGAGTCCCAAAGAATACGTCCTTTTTTTTTTTTTTACTGTGTCATAACATTTATATAAAATACAAAATACAGGTAAAGTGATTTTTTTGTTAGATACCAGAACAATATTAAACCTTAAGGGGAGTCACTAGAATGGGACCAGAGAGCTTCTGAGTGTCTGGCAATTTTCTGTGTCTTTTTTTTTTTAAACATCTTTATTGCAGTATAATTGCTTTACAATGGTGTGTTAGTTTCTGCCTTATAACAAAGTGAATCAGCTATACATATACATATATCCCCATATCTCTTCCCTCTTGCGTCTCCCTCCCTCCCACCCTCCCTGTCTCACCCCTCTAGGTGGTCACAAAGCACTGAGTTGATCCCTGGGCTATGCGGCTGCTTCCCACTAGCTATCTATTTTACGTTTGGTGGTGTATCTATGTCCATGCCACTCTCTCACTTTGTCCCAGCTTACCCTTCCCCCTCCCCGTATCCTCAAGCCCGTTCTCTAGTAGGTCTGTGTCTTTATTTCCGTCTTGCCCCTAGGTTCTTCATGACCATTTTTTTTTCTTAGATTCCATATATATGTGCTAGCATAAGGTATTTGTTTTTCTCTTTCTGACTTACTTCACTCTGTATGACAGACTCTAGGTCCATCCACCTCGCTACAAATAACTCAATTTCGTTTCTTTTTATGGCTGAGTAATATTCCATTGTATATATGTGCCACATCTTCTTTATCCATTCATCTGTTGATGGACACTTAGGTTGCTTCCATGTCCTGGCTATTGTAAATAGAGCTGCAATGAACATTTTGGTACATGACTCTTTTTGAATTATGGTTTTCTCAGGGTATATGCCCAGTAGAAGAATACGTCCTTTAAAATGTCTTATAACTGGAGGTTCTTAGTGAAGGCAGAACCATCTAGAGGTCACCTCTCTGCCTCCAACCAAGAATACATGGAAGAACCAATTTTTTTTTCTTTAGATTCCATATATATGTGTTAGCATATGGTATTTGTCTTTCTCTTTCTGACTTACTTCACTCTGTATGACAGACTCTAGGTCCATCCACCTCACTACAAATAACTCAATTTCATTGCTTTTTATGGCTGAGTAATATTCCATTGTAGAACCTAGGGGCAGGACAGGAATAAAGACACAGACGTAGAGAATGGACTCGAGGACATGGGGAGGGGGAAGGGTAAGCTGGGACGAAGTGAGAGAGTGGCATGGACATATATACGCTACCAAATGTAAAATAGATAGCTAGTGGGAAGCAGCCGCATAGCACAGGAAGATCAACTCGGTGCTTTGTGACCACCTAGAGGGGTGGGATAGGGAGGGTGGGAGGAAGACGCAAGAGGGAGGGGATATGGGGACATATGTATATGTATAGCTGATTCACTTTGTTATACAGCAGAAACTAACAAACACACCATTGTAAGGCAATTATACTCCAATAAAGATGTTAAAAAAAAAGAATACATGGAAGCCTTCCTGAATAAATCAAGTGCATCTGCTTTCTAGAGAGTAAGATTCTTCGATTTTTCTAAGGGCCTCTCCTCGTTTTTCTAAGCCTCTTACAAAGCAAAAACCCTTTCACTGCTAAGGGAATACATGATTGTTCCCTCCATGTTTCTCCCAGGTACCTGTCAGAAGGCTCTGCACTTGGTATGCCCTCATATGCCACTGATGCCTGGCCAACACCAATGTTCAGTACCCCCCATACCACTCTGGAGCTGAGACTCCTTCTTAAGGACAGATGAAAACCAACATGGGAAGGAATGTTGGCCCCAGGGCGAGCTTCCGGGGTGAAGGATAGCAAAACATAGTCCTAGCGTCACTCACTGGGTCTGTAGCATTGGTTTGGGGAGCCTAGGCACCATAAAGATTGATCTTTAACCAACTTCATCAGAGGCTCCGTTTAAAAGGCAAAAGAGGCAACTAGGCCCCAACTGTGCACAGAAACAGAAATCACAAGCAATAAAATAAAATTAAATATTCATAATCAACTAATTGCTGGTACAGTTGGCTGCTTTGCCCCCCCCAGAGAAGGCATCTTCTATATGATTTCCGAAGTATTTAAACAAGTGCAGCTGTAATTATTATTATTCCTATAATAATGGGGTTTCTACAGATCTTCATATTTTTACATGTTATATACTCATTATAGCTAATCCACAAAACATCTCTTTAGGGTATATAAATACTGTCCTTGCCAGTATGCTGGAGGGGAGTG
The DNA here is from genome assembly GCF_011762595.2 of Tursiops truncatus. NCBI lineage: Eukaryota > Metazoa > Chordata > Mammalia > Artiodactyla > Delphinidae > Tursiops > Tursiops truncatus. Next base: position 25,484,328 of record NC_047055.1, on the reverse strand, counting down.
AGAGCTCAGAAAAAGGTAAAGTGAAGGTCACAGATTCAGTCAGCAGCGACTTAGGAAACAGAACTGGAAAATACTGCTTTTCAGCAATTATTCATAAATTCTTACCAATTTATGTCATCAGCTCACTAAATGCTTACAGTATAAACCACATATCCTGATCCTGATGCAAAACTAGCAGAACATGTGTTATATGTTTCCTGGCTCTCTAAAACCTCCTCAGCCATTGGTAGAAACTGATATTCACATATATGCGGCAAACGGGCCACAGCTTGGTTGAGGCACGCTATGATCAAGTGCCAAAATGGGGGCTTCGACCCAAGTGTTGCTGCCACTCAGAGAAGGACTAGGTCTCTTGGGGGATGAAATGGGCACTGCAAGCTCCATGGAAGAGGGAGCTTCAGCAGGTTTTGAAAGGTGGGCAAGAATTGGAACGGTAGAGATTTGGGAAATGGCATCCCAGGATGGGGACGCAGCATGAGCAAATGCTCAGCAGCAGGAATGAAAAAGAAGGATGTCGGCAATAGAAAGACCAACCAGGCTGGGGTAGAAAGTTCCTGCTGGAGAATTGTGGGGGACAATTTTGGGTGGATCATAAGCCCTAATGATGGAGGACCACAGGGTAGAAAACAAACATGCACTATTTACTGAGCACCTACCATGTACAGCTCCGTGTACCATGTTTTTCTAATGTGAATTCCAGGTTGAAGATTTTGGACTATCTCTGACAGGCAATAGAGAGCCAAGGGCCCAGCTGCTGGGTCCCAATACCTAAAATCAGACAGAGTGGGCTCAGTTATCTCACTCACATGTCCCTGGTCAACACCTGAGGACTTACTGGAGTGTTTTTATGACTAAATATGTAGCTTCTCTCAGGCAATGCCATTGTCATCCAAAAATATGAAGCCTTTAATTTTGCAAGGCATTGCACAAAGAGAATTACAGAGGCCTGATTCCTCTTCCTCTTGGAGCAAATGGACCATTCTGACATGGTCAGATGTACACACTGGCAGCACTAAAAGTCACAAATTTAACACATGACTGAGCAGCAAAGTACCAGAGGGGGCTACGTACTCTGTCTACAGCTGAAACTGCATTCTACAAGTTACATGTGTGTACTTAATTCTAGCTATTTCTAGCTATTTTTAGTCATATTCTTCCCCGTGGAGCAAGTTAGACACTTCGGGAGACACAGTCTTACTTTCAAACCACTGAAGGAGCAGCTGCAGGGTCTGTGAAGAGGACCCAGCTGTTCTGTGTTACTGCAAAAAGTTAGAGAAGATTCCATTTGAATGACACTCTGCACCAGTAGTTTCTCTTCTCAGCTGACACATGGATTGAGTTCCAAAAGAAGTCATGTAATGTGGCCGGCGCACACGTGGCCTGGGTACGAGAGCTGCCCGGTAAAGCATATAAGTTCCAGGCTGGAACCGAAGGACTGGCCAGCATTGCTAACCCCCAGGTGTGCTCATGCTTCTCACAGCCCCGGCTCCAAATTTCAGTGACACATGTTCCCTAATCACTCCCATCTGAGATACTGGCAACAGAGATTCCACCAGCTCCATCCCCAGATGGCAGTTCAATGGGACTCCAGCTGAATGGGGAGGAGGTGAGTTCAGATGGAGGCTCCTAGGGTCTAGGGAGGAGGGATGGATTGGGAAAACAGAAGAGGGAATAAGATGGGACTTCTGCAGGAGGCGATAAATAGTGAGGACATAAATGTAGATCAAACCAGTTCTAGACTTGGGACAGGGCACAGAGCTACAATGGTGTAAGGAGTTAAAGAAATACATTTGATTTAATGACTCACAACATGTATGCATATATTTGATAACCAAAACAAAAGTCTGATGAAACAATATTTACCCTGACTACCTGGATACACTTTGGCATTTTTCTGTTTTGTTTCACTTATATTTTTAAAGGCTAGGTCATGACTCACTACATTGATTTCATAACCCACTACATTGATTTCATAACCCACTAGTGGCTTGTGCCCTGCAATTTGCAAAACACTGCTGTAGGGAAAGGAAAGGAAGATTAGTTTTCCTTTATCTTTCCTTTCCCCCTTTTCAGTCATAGATTCTGGCCTGGAACAAGTCAGAAGTGAGGTTGAAAAAAAACGGGGACTGGGATAAGAGTGGTGAAGGTAATACACAGGGAGAAGACAAAAGTGGGGAAGAAAGGTGAGGTCTTGCCATCACTGGGCCAGCTCTGAAGGCCCGGGAAGGAGGTCATATGAAAGGGAACTTGAGAGTAGAACTCCACAGCTCTGGCATCCGGCACAGTACTTGGTGCTGTTCAGTATAATGACAAAATACCTGCTGAATTGATACACATAAGTTAGAGACTCTTTGAACATTAATGCCCTGTAGTGGTCCCACGTGGAGAGGCAGTCTCTTGGGAGATAACCGAAAGACTCAGATCCTTCCTGAGTCCTCCTGCCAGCCCTCACAATTTACCTGACCTGTGTCGTGTTGCCTCAGTGCCCCGTTCTCGGTTAGAATTAATCTGATAAACCGCTCCATAAACATTCCCCTTCCAGGCCACATGTGTCATTTAACAGGGAATTTCACCATCCTAGCCCAGAGAGGTGGGTGTGTTTCAAACCTGGCAGCAGGCCATGGACAAGACAATTGAAGGCAGGAAGACTTTCCAAGGACCCTCAAACCACACTACACGGCAACTACCTGCTCTGCCTACGCATTGGCAGTTTCCATGAACTGTTAGACAATGCCCCCCACCCCACCAAGATAAGTATGAAAGTTGCTAGTATGATGCCTAGAACAGAGTAAGTACTGAATAAATGCAGGTTATACTAGAATCTAAAACATTTAGTTGGGTAGGCACAGCAGGCAACTTTAATAGGACCTACTAGCCCAGCACTGCCTATGATGATGGAAACGTACCATGTTGCACTCACTGGCCAGTACCTGTAGCTGTGGAGCACTTGAAATGTGGATAGTGTAACTGAGAAACAGAATCTTTCATTTTACTTAATTTCAAATAATTTTCATTCAAATAGCCACATGTGGCTAGTGGCTACCAGATCAGACAACTCAGGTCGAAGACAATCACGAGACATAGGAAACACATTTTGAGCAAGTGGTGCCCTGGTTAAAAAGCTGGGTCTTTTTCTAAATTAGCCTCGAGACCTGAAATTCCTCACTGTTGTGGCCTCTTCCGTTGCGGAGCACAGGCTCCGGACGTGCAGGCCCAGTGGCCATGGCGCACGGGCCCAGCCGCTCCGCGGCGTGTGGGATCCTCCCAGACCGGGGCACGAACCCGCGTCCCCCGCATCAGCAGGCGGACTCTCAACCACTGCGCCACCAGGGAAGCCCGAGATGTTCTTTTTTTAAGGACAAAGGAGATTGGGGGGACTTATGGGTGCGGGTATCAGAGGGTTTTGTTCTCAGATTCTAGCTACAGTACCTGTAGTTCCCAATCAAAGTGCCCTTAAAATAGAGCGTAGCTAGATCCCGTAATGTCCTGCAAGGGCCACCGAGAGCTGCCTGCATGTCAGCCATACGCTTGACAGGACAGACACCTCTGACGGGACTTCTTTGGCACAACGTTCCACACAGATCCAGAATATCCTCCCAAACCAGGCGCGGAGAATTACTGTCAAAAATCCAACCAGTTGAATTCAAATTAGAAAACGTGCCTTAATTTAAACTTGCCCTTTTTTCCTAGAGGAAAAATGAGTTCTTTGCTCTTCAGGCTGTGAACATATTTGAGGGAACTAAGGCTGTATAGATTTTTAATGCAGCAATAAGATGAACTGTTTTGTATAACTACCAATTCTCGGTGTTGTGAAGATGGCTTTTCAAGAGTTGCTTCCCATCAGGGTTGCATTTGGGAAATTTTACAAGGCTGTTTACAGTTTGTTTAAAGTCAACTAGCAGGCAGGGAGGCTATGGACCACAGACCCCAGAAACTAATCAGATATCAATTATTCTACTGTAAAATGGGTAAGCCACTTGCTTTCTGACAACAAAAGGCGATGAATCAGCTTTTTGACCTTAGGCAATGACACATAACTTGATTTGGAGGGTAGAAAGGAGCAGTTTCCCAATTATTCTGGTGCTTCATTCTTTACCAGAAGGTATTTCTCTGTCTCCTCTTAGTGTCCTCTTCTTCTTTTACTCCCGCCCCATAAAACACAATAATAAACAGTAAAGATACATGGTCAGAGATGATGAGACCAGGAGAAAAGAAAATCATTCCAGTTATTTTTTTCCCTGAAACTCAGATCTGTGAAGGTGTCTGAAGAACAAAGGTCAGTTTTAAGAGTTATTTGTATCGCCTACACTGTAAGTGTATTAAAGATACACTTGGAGCAGACTGAAGAATTCTGCCCAGTGTACTTATTACCTAATTGTCATCATCCTGGAAAGCATAGGGGTGAAGAATGAAGTAGCGTGGCATTTGATTCTGTCCTTGACCCTGTCTTCTTCAGCACTTTTGTCAATAATTTGGATAATGCTACCCAAAGCAGGCTGATAAAATTTGTAGATGACACATAACTGGAAGTGATAGCTAATAAACTTGTTAACCAAATCAAGATTTAAAAGAGTGGCTTGGTGCTTTGTGACCACCTAGAGGGGTGGGATAGGGAGGGTGGGAGGGAGGGAGATGCAAGAGGGAGGGGATATGGGGATATACGTATAAGTATAGCTGATTCACTTTGTTATACAGCAGAAACTAACACACCATTGTAAAGCAATTACACTCCAATAAAGACGTTAAAAAAAAAGGATAGAGATTTAAAAAAAAGAGTGGGTCAAAACCATAAGGACATTTTAAATGGGAAAAAAATGCAAAAAAATTAACAGCACATATCCAAAGTTAGGGGAAGCCTGGCTTGGCAGAAGTCCCTTAACAAGATACCTGGGATATAAATTCAAGACTACAGTATAAGAGTAGGCTCCACAGAATTCTACAGTGGACTGGTTAAAAAAAAAAGTCAATGCCATCCGAGGCAGAGCTGATAAATACATGATGTCTAGTCCCAAATGGGCAGTGAGAAAGCATCAATTCACTGTCTTCTGGATGGGCTCAACCTCACTCACAGTGTGGTGCTCAATCCCAGACACCAGACTCTTAAGAGTGACATTTAACAAACTGAAAGGCGTCAAGAGGAAGATGGCCAGAGTGGTGAAGGCCTGGGATCTATGGCATAGATCTGAAGTGCTAAGAGTGATTAGCCTGAACAAGAGAAGGCACAGACAGTTGGGATATATATCTTCAGATATTTGAAGGCCTGCCATTAGATAACAGAGTAGATATTTCGGTAAGCCTCAGGCAAAAAGAAGGAACTATAGGTGGTGAAAGTTACAGAGGCAGATATGTGCTCAATATAATAAAGAAATTTCTAATAATTAGAGCTGTCTAAAAGTAGAATGCACTACTTTGGAAAGTGGTGAGTTCACCATCATCAGACGTGTTCAGGAGGCAATGGAATGCCCACCTGTCAATCAAACTATAGAGAGGATTTTTGCATTGCTTAGGAGGGGGTGACCTAGGCCATTACACTCAACATTAAGAATGTGATGCTGAGGAATTCAAACAGAATGGGAAATAAAAGCATGTCTTCCTGACTGATAATGAACCTAAACATTTTATTATGTTTATAGTGTTTTGGTTTTAATTATGAAATATTTCAAGCATACATAAAATAACAGATAACCATTAATTAGCTTTTAAGAATGATTTTTGTTTAGGGGCCCAGCTCACCCTCGCTTCTATCCCAGCATGGGCTGCAAAATGAAAGAAAATGGCTCTCAAGTTCTGTAAAACACAATATCAAACTTGAAGCTCTTATCTGTCAATGAAAAATCTTAGGGCTGATTCAAAGGCATCATAAGAGTTCATCACTTTCCTGCCCGGCTTTAGAAACTGTTTCATTTACTGTGACTGGATCACTGGATCAATTAGTTTTTCAGTTAAGAGTTGTAGGGCTTCCCTGGTGGTGCAGTGGTTGAGAGTCCCTCTGCTGATGCAGGGGACACAGGTTCATGCCCCGGTCTGGGAAGATCCCACATGCTGCGGAGCGGCTGGGCCCGTGAGCCATGGCCGCTGAGCCTGCGCGTCCGGAGCCTGTGCCCCGCAACGGGAGAGGCCACAACAGTGAGAGGCCCGAAAAAAAAAAAAAAAAAAAGAGTTGTACTAAAATCCTGTGTAAAATGAGTTGCAAGTCAAGACAGGCCCCTGACAATTTTAGATGATTGATGGAGATACGTGGGTGAATAGCAGAGATGGAGGCTGGGAAGGAAGAATGATGATTCTGTGGAGTTATTTGTTTATGAAGGTGATGAGTACTGAGAGTCAAGAACCAATAGCACTTACTCATTGACACTTAGATAGCAGCTCTTGTAAATTTTCAAAGGAGAGTTTCAGCTATTATTTCCATTTATTCTCAGTGCATCCCTGTGAAGTGGGCAGGACAGGTGTTAGTTCTGCTGGCTTACAAATGACAGACCTGAAGCCCAGTGAGGTAACTGGCCCAAGACCACACAGCAAATTAGGGACTGAATCATATAAAAACCCATTGCAGTGCAAAAGCACTGAGACATAATTTTTAAAATAATATCGAGAGCAGATAACATTTATCAATTGAGCACAGACTTCTATGAGAGTCACACACTTTGGACATATTTATTTAATCCACACAACAATGCTATGGGGTAGGTACTATCAACCTAATGGTTATAGATATGGAAATGAGGTTTGAGGAGTTTAAGTAACCAGCCCAAGGTCAGTAGCAATTTGACCTCAAAAATAAACTCCAATTTTTTTCCACATCCACTGCCACAACTCAAATCCAAACTACTATTGCCTATCACCTAGACTGCAGGAAAGTATCCCAAATATTGTCCCTGCTTTCATTGATGCCCCCTTAAATCTACTGTCCATACACCAGCCAGATAAATCTTTTAAAAATATAAATCAGCTCATGGAATATATATGATCAAAATCCTTCCATGATTTCCTCCCATGGTCCTTAGAATAAAATCTAAATCCCTTACCAGCATCCTACAAGGTCCTTCAGGATTGGGTCCCTGCCTCCTACCAGACTCATCTTGTACCCTCTTCCTTATTGTCCACACTCCAGCCAGGCTAGTCTTCTTTCAGTGCCTCAAGTACATCAAATGCTGTCCTCCATCTGGGCCGTAGCAAGTGCTATTCTCTCTGCATGGGATGCTCTTCTACTCTCAGGCATCAGCTCAAATGTCACATGGTCAGATAACTCTCTCCTGACCTAATCTAAAGTCACCTTGTCACATAGCCTCATAACACCCTAATACCTCCCCTTCGTAGTACTTAGAATATGGTAATCACGCACTGGTGTGATTCTTTTATTACTATTTGCTGCCAATACTAGACTGTAAGCACCATGAGGACAGAGATCGTATCTGTTTTGCTCACTGCTGTATCCCAGCACTTAGACAGTGTTTGTCACGCAACAGGAACTCAAAATTTTATTTGATGAATGAATAAGCAAAAATTTTAAACTCCTGAGCTCCAGTCCTTAACCATATGTCTTGATATAAAAGGGCCTAAAAAGCCCCTCCTGGGCTTCCCTGGTGGCGCAGTGGTTGAGAGTCCACCTGCCGATGCAGGGGACACGGGTTCGTGCCCCGGTCCGGGAGGATCCCACATGCCGCGGAGCGGCTGGGCCCTTGAGCCATGGTCGCTGAGCCTGCGCGTCCGGAGCCTGTGCTCCGCAACGGGAGAGGCCACAACACTGAGAGGCCCGCGTACCGCAAAAAAAAAAAAAAAAAAAAAAAAGCCCCTCCTTACCCCAACCCATCTCAGCACTTCTCCTGCCATTTCTGACATTGCTATGGAAGGGTAGTTTGCACTTAGAGTTGCAAAAACGAATTTTCCAAAATATGTGTGTTCATATGGTAATGCCTGCATTTGCAAGACGCTGTATTCAACTTGGATCAAATGTTAATAATGAGTGTTTTCTTTGCCAGCGTTCAGATACATGCCACGTAATTGCAAAAATAACTAGTTAGACTGTCGGAAGGCAGTATGCTCCTGTGAGAAGAACAAAATGTTCAAGGGAATTAACCCAAAGATGGTAATTCAACCATGGAATCATCAGCTGGAGATGGGGCTGACACCTTGTTCTGACTCTGGAACCTATAAGCACCCACTAGAACCCAAGGCCAAAGGATGTTCAAGCAGATGGGGGAGGCTGATCTGTATGAACCCAGGGGAGGTATGAACTGGCTTCTACCCCATGCCCACCCACCACCTCCATCCTTTATCTGATTTTTCCCCTCCTACATCCCCAGGTTAAACACAAATAGCCAATTTGAGAGCAAGCCCAGGGAAGAACCTGCCTTATGGAGGGCTTTGAAGAGTCCACTCTTCCTAACTCTTCATTACTAAAACAACTCCTTTGGGATTACCTAGATACGTGTGCTTTTTCACTAGGATAAGGCCTTGTTCTCTGTGGAGAGGAAGTCGTAAGCCAAACCTGTGGTTATCAAACCGGGTGGAGGAGGGAGATGGGAACAGGGAGTGACGATGCCCCCGGGGGATATTTGCCACTGTTTTCAGGCATTTGGGGTTGTCACAACTGGCGGGTGGTGGTGGTACTACTGGTATCTAATGCGTAGAGGCTAGGGGTGCTGCTAAACATCCTACAGTGCACAGGACAGTCCCTCACAACAAAGAATTATCCAGCCCCAAATGCCAATAGCCCCGAGGCTGAGAAACCCCGAACTGACTCATTTGCAAAGATTCATTTATTAGTCCATAAACAACTCATACACAGAGCAGGTTCTTGCAGAAATGGGAGCTGGGATGGGTGTATTTTGATCATACAGTTGGACAGAAAGGAGAGAGAGTAATCTGATAGCAGTGCCAATGATAGATTGGGGAAAGGACCAGAAGCAGGTGACCTACTGTCACAGTCTGAGAGGGAGGGCCTAGAACCTGACCTGAAGATGAACAGGAAATAGATAACCCCCCTCCCACTGTTCTGTAGAGGTAGAATTGATGAAGCACCACAAGAGAATGGTATAGGGGAATGAGACAAAGATAACCCTTAAGACTCTAGCTTGGGTGACTGAAAGAAGGGTGGTGAGCAGATCTGCAGGTGGAGGGTGGGAATGGAGAAATAATGCGCTGACTGTGTGACGCCATGAAGGCCTCTAGGTGAGGCTGTTTTATTAGCGGCCAGAAATGTGGATCTGGAGCTCAGGAATGTGTCTGAAGCTAGAGGCACCTATTTGGAATTCATCCACGTGGAGGTAGTGAGATGAGACCCCCGGCCTGGCACGTACCAGGAACTCCATAAATTTTAAACAGTAAGGCAGGTAGAGCCAGCAGAGTTTAGTGCTCTTGAAACAGGAGAGGGGAGTTTCAAGAGGGAGGATGTGGCCAACAATGTCTAACGCTGCCCAGCAGTCAAGTCGAATGACGGCTGTGAGTAGAGTTGGATTTGGCAGGGAGCAGGTCATCATCCAACTTGAGAGAGCAGGTTCAGTAAAGTGACGGGGGCAGAAATTAGGTTGCAGATGCAGACTGCTGCAAGGTTCTCATCATCCCATCATTAGCGATGATGGTAAAGAAGGAGTTAGAATGATAGCTTATGGAGGTGGCAGGGATTCAGGGGGAGATGGAATCTTTTAGCAGATTTTTAGCCTGACAGGAAGAAGGCAGCATAGTGAGGATAAAAGCACACACTTGAATAGCTAATAGCCATTATGTATCTCCTGAGTATGTCAGTTGCATTTTTGAGCTTCTATAAAAGTAAGTGGAGGGCATGTAGAATTGGGATTCGATGTATCATCTGGCATTCATGAGGCCCAAGAGGTAAACTTAGGTTCGATTTAAGGAAGAGCTCCCTTGTCATCAGAGCTGCCCTGCAAAGGAAGCGCTGCCTTTGAGTAATGAGCTCCCATATCGCTGGAAGTATTCAAAGAGAGGTAATATGACCTCACAGGATGTGGTTCCTGTACTGAATGGGAAATCAGATTAGATCTTTAGTTTCCAAACCTTTGGACTTCTCGGATCAGTAAATGTTTTAAGCAGGGAAAAAAAGTGAGTGAAGCATAGATCAATCTAGAGAGTTAGCAACTTTTAACTTTTGCTATGTTAAGTACCTTAGTTTTCTATCTACTACGGTAACATATTACCACAAATTTAGTGGCTTAAAATAGCACACGTTTATTATCTTCCAGTTCTGTAGGTCCAAAGTCTGGTAGCCATCTCACTGGGCTCAAATCAAAGGTGTTGGCAGGGCTGCACTCCTGTCTGGAGGCTCGCAGGGAGAATTCACTTTCTTGCCTTTCCCAGCGTCTAGAGACCACCTACTTTCCTTAGCTCATAGCCCACTCCACCTTCATTCATAGCAATGGCTGGTCAAGTCTTTCTCATATCACATCACTCTGATACTGACTCTTTTTTTTTAACTTCTGCCTTCCACATTTAAGGACCCTTGTGATTACATTGGACCACCCAAATAATCCAGGATAATCTCACTATTTTTATATATTTATTTATTTATTTATGGCTGTGTTGGGTCTTTGTTACTGCACGTGGGCTTTCTCTAGTTGCAGAGAGCAGGGGCTGCTCTTTCTTGCAGTGCGTGGGCTTCTCATTGCGGTGGCTTCTCTTGTGGAGCACAGGCTCTAGGCGCACGGGCTTCAGTAGTTGTGGCATGCAGGCTCAGTAGTTGTGGCTCGTGGGCTCTAGAGCGCAGGCTCAGTAGTTGTGCCGCACGGGCTTAGTTTCTCCGCGGCATGTGGGATCTTCCCAGACCAGGGCTTGAACTCATGTCCCTTGCATTGGCAGGTGGATTCTTAACCACTGCGCCACCAGGGAAGTCCAAATCTCACTATTTTATTTATTTATTTATTTATTTATTTATTTATTTTTTCCCGTATGTGGGCCTCTCACTGTTGTGGCCTCTCCCGTTGCGGAGCACAGGCTCCGGACGCGCAGGCTCAGCGGCCATGGCTCACGGGCCCAGCCACTCCGCGGCATGTGGGATCCTCCCGGACCGGGGCACGAACCCGTGTCCCCTGCATCGGCAGGCGGACTCTCAACCACTGCGCCACCAGGGAAGCCCAACTCTCACTATTTTAAAGTCAACTGACTAGCAACCTTAACTCTACCTGCGATCTTAATTCCCCTTTACCATGTAACCTAATTCACAGATTTGGGAGATTAAGACATGGACATCTTTTGGGAGGCCATTATTTGGCCTACCACAAAGGGGGCATATATAAATATTATATATATATATATATATATATATATATATATATATATGTATATATAATATATATATGTGAAGTCATATATATATATGAGTGGTATCATCAACATCATCATCATTTCAGAAGAGAAAGGACTCTACAGACAACACCCAGACAATAGAAATGATACAGAGAAAAGGACTGTTTTTCCTGAAAATGAGCAGTTGTCAACCTTACCCTAACACACACACACACACACACACACACACACACACACACACACACGGATATTTCACCAAACTGGAAACTTCACCTTGGGCCAACATCACAGCTTTAGAAAACATTGGACTGCATGATCTTCCATCTCTAAGCTTCCCTGAACCCCTGGAATTCACTGTACTATGGTATTACCTGGAGAACCTTCCTGTGATATATCTCTATTGGTTCCTCCATAGCTATGTTTTTCTCCTTCCTTCTTGTTTCAAGTGTGATCATTATGTCAGCAAGAGACTTCAGTTTCCTTTTTTCCCCCAATTCAAAAGGCTATGAAAAGTGTTCTGTAAATGATATGGATATCCTGGGTCTTTAGGGTAATCAAGGGTAACCATATTCTGATCTCTAGGGTAATCAAGTTGTGTGACATTTTTGTAATGATGCCTTTTGGAATGTGGGTGATATAATTAGCTGCCACACTGTACATTAACAATACCTGTCCTGACCCTACAGACTTGGGGACTATAAATATAAGTGTGACAGCTGGCTCCAGGCTTGCTTGTCACTCACCACCGAAGGCAACATAGCCGGGGAGCTACACCAGAATCCTCAGGAATCCAGAATGTGGTCAGAAATGACATCTTCAACTAGAAGAATTTGGTGTTTTGCTAGTAAGAAGAGATGGAGACAGGCACTCTTAGGAAGCAGACAACCGTGATATTTCATGCTGGGAAGGCACAGAGGCCCCGAGTGGAGACAGCATTTTACCAGCACAAAGGCATTATATAGGGAGGGGTAGAGTCAGAGGACAAAGTCAAATTAGCAGGGGTTCTTTCTTAACCCATTGCTACCCAGAAGTGACCCAGGAGTGAGAATAAGAAAGAGCACTGAAGAAATGTCTAGGGAAGGTGAAAGAGAAGAAAAGCTGTGCTACCTGGGTACTCAGTGTGAAGTCAAGGGCAATGGTTGCCATGGGGAGGGTGAACTGATGGGGTCAACAGAGGGCAAAGTAAAAAGAGTTGGCAAGAGGAAAGAAACAGAGAAAGAACTATTTAGTTGCCAAGTTATATGTTAGGCACCATGTATTTTGTATGTACCGTTTCATTTACTCCTCACTCCATGACAATAACCAAAAGCCACATTTATAACTAAGACATACTTTACATTTTACTTATCTCATTTATTATTGTCTTTTCCCCTCACTAGTACATAGGTTCCCAGAAGACAGGGTCCTTTTTCTCTCCTGTTTCTCCCACTACCTGTAACAGTGTCAGCACATGGTAGATGCTCAGTACCTATCTGTTGCATGAATAAACAGCTAGCATAAAGTGCCAGGCACTGTTATAGACAGATGCTTCCCATGAATGAACTCATTTTAACTTTCATGACCAATGCTGAGACAGGCACTATTATCCCAATTTTACAGATGAAGAAACTGAGTCAGAGACACAGAGATATTAAGTCACTTGCCTAATAAGTGATGGATTCAGGATTTCAACCTACACCGTCTAACTCTAGAACCTGCCTTCATAATCTCTATTTTATACTGAGGCTCAGAGAGGTTAAGTTGGGCAGCTTAAGACTGGCAGAGCCATGACTAGAAGCGAAGTCCGCCTGCCCCTTCCTTTACACTTCACGGCTTAATAGGATTGCCAAGACAACTATTTCTTCCATCATCATTTTACCAGAGGCTAGTCTCCTGAGATAAAGAAATGGGTGTGGTTCATTAAGGATTCAGATAAAGATAACACACATCGCCCCAAAGAATCATGAGTCCCAAAAGATCACCCAACAGTCTGCCACCTGTTCTCATTGATATATATTTTTTGCTTTTGAATTTTATTTATTTTTTATACAGCAGGTTCTTATTAGTTATCCATTTTATACATGAGTGTATATATGTCCATCCCAGTCTCCCGATTTGAGGCTGGAGGGAACTGAGAGCAGCAGCTAGTGGATGAGTCATGGGAACCCCCTGGTGGATCCGTCTATGCTGAGAGCTAGGCGTTGAGGTTAAGTCACTTTCAGGCCAGGCAAATCCCGACCCATGCTGCCCTACGTAGCTCTGGAGTAGGGATGGTGTAGAGATGCTGCGAAAGCATTTCTGGGAGACTGGTTCATAATTCATTGTATGACCTTGTGTCAGACGCTTCCTCTCCTTGTGTCAGTTTCTTTAGGTTAGGGAGGTGTCAGTGGAACTTTGTGTTGAATCATAAGAGCTCCACTTTCTCTCTTATATATTGGACTTTTCCACATAAAATTTCATTGGGAGAAAGGATTCTACACTAAAAACTATGCTTGAAAAATCCACTGAATGAAATAGTATTTAAATTCCTTCTAGCTCAAACATTCTAAGAACTTAAAAACATAGACACTGTCCTTTGGGTCAGGTCAGTGTTCCATTCAGCCCTACTTTCTGCAGCCAGGAAGAGGCCCAGGGATCTGCTGTGAGAGGCCATTCACAGGTCCCTTTTGCCCCAGCCTCCCGCAGACGCTATTACCCCTGTCTTCACGTGGCAGTTGTCTTCCCCATTGGGCCTTCTACTTATGTTACTTGCCTATGTTGAGACGGAGAAAGTGTAACTATGCACAACAGTACTTGCAGGACAGCCGCACCTCTGTTTTATTCGTAAGGAATAGAACACTTACTGATTTTCTCCTAACACTCTTTTTGTCAACATCCACCGCTGTGTGTCTGCCTGCTAGATCACAGTAGCCGAGGGTTCCTTGAGGGGTGCTGCTGATCTATAATCCTCCTAAGTCCCCTACCTGAGCTGTGACCGAAGCTGTAAGCTTAGTTTGGAATTTTTTAATTTTCATTGGGCTCCCTCACACCTGCTCACTCATGCATTTTTATAAGTTCTTCCTTAGTCTCATTCTGTTTGTCATCATACATAGGCTTAAAGATTTCACTGGGTGCTCCTGCCTGGAGTCTGGGTTTCACATATACAAAATGACTCCCTCCTTATAACGTTTTTTTTTGTTTGTTTTTTTGTTTTTTGTGGTACGCGGGCCTCTCACTGTTGTGGCCTCTCCCGCTGTGGAGCACAGGCTCCGGACGCGCAGGCTCAGCGGCCATGGCTCACGGGCCTAGCCGCTCCGTGGCACGTGGGATTTTCCCGGACCGGGGCACGAACCGGTGTCCCCCTGCATCGGCAGGCGGACTCTCAACCCCTGCGCCACCAGGGAAGCCCCTTATAACGTTTTAAAACAAGGAAAAATAGCATTAAGTTGTTTAGGTGTGTGTGTTTGTATATTTTTTAAAAAAAACAAGGTAATGATAAATAAAAATTTCAGGATAGTAGTTACCTCAGAGGGAGAGAGAGATCAAAACAAGGAGACAGAACAGAGGAAGAAGACATAAATCAGGTGACCGTATAAGTGTGAATTTCTTGCTGGATTGTTTATTGTATTCTATTTGTCTGTCTGTCTATCCTTGCACTAATACCACATGCCTTTTCATATCAACTTTAGAGTCACTTATCCGTTTTTCTTATGGTTAATAATTTTTGTATCCTGTTTAAGAATAACCCGAGATCATGAAGATATCCTCCTGTATTTTCTTCTAAAGCCTGCTTGATTTTGATTGGAATTGCACTGAATCTAAAAATAAATTTGGGGAGAATATTTAAAAAAAAAGAAGACATAAGTCAAACTAAATTATTAGGAATGTTATAGTTCTTGGGTTGGGTGATGGTTCTGTGAGTGTTCACTGTATTTTAAATAAATAAATAAATAAGAAATGTCCATATATAAACTAGTAATGATGAATTCTGCACCCCTGAAGTTCAAAAACAATGATTACAAGAGCAATGCGAGGTTTGTTTTTTTTTTAAAGTTAACCAGAATCTATGATATACTTTAATTTTCTGTTTCTTTCCAATACATCAAGGGCTTTTTGAAACTCTAAGGGGATCATAGCTATAGGTTTGCCTCTCTCCAAGTTTACTTCTCCCTCAATTATTGTCCATAATTTAGTCAGGTTGGAATTTCCTTGTTGAAAAATATGTTGCATTTCCCCACAGGCTATTTTTATATAGGATTCGTTGATCCTCATCTTTATCTTGGGCCTTGCATGCTAGTTTGTATAGATCTAAGAATTACTGGCTACGTCCTGAATCATTTTGGGCGAAAGGCCACGATTGCTTGTTCCAGTCTTCCAACCCCATGACCATTAATAAGATTGGGTTCTGTCTAGGGTTGCCAGATAAAATTCAGGATCTTCAGTTAAATTTTAATTTCAAATAAACAACAAATAATTTTTTAGTATATGTATGAATTTGAGGCATACTTATACTAAATAATAATTTTTATTTATCTGAAATTCAAATTTAATTGGACATTCTATTTATATATTTTCTATTTATGTAAATATATATTCAATATATTTTTATTTGCCAAATCTGGAAACCCTATCTCATTCGAGCCAATAAGTACTCTCCAATGTCACTGTTGGTTTTGGGTCCCAGGGAGTGTGAGTTTGGGAACTGGACAGACAGCCAGGTTCAAATCCTGGCTCCTCCACTCAAGAGACAGAACTTTTTTTTTGGCCTCAGAATTCTTATCTATTAAATAGAAATGATAGCACTACCTCATGAGGTTGCTGGGAATATTAAAAGAGATGATATTTGCATAGTATTTAGTACAGGGTCTGGTACCTACTAAGCACTCAATAGCTGTTATCATTATTATTGTCAATTTTATACAGAACATTATGTGCACTGGCCAAGATTTAACCTAGTACTGTAAAATTCTACATTTACAGGATTAATTTGGGAATGGGACTCAGTGTCTCCTTTGGTGATGACCAATGCAAAGTGGCATCTAGCCCCTTCCTTTTTGTTTTTGAATACTTCTTTTGGCCCCATGTCATGAAATGCCCCAGACTCATTCTCTAATTGCTTTTTCCTTTTAATATAAAGGCTTTTTTGTGCATGTGTTTGGAGGTCACTTAGAATTCCTCAAGTTGGAAGCAACTGTCTTCCCCTAAGGAGGTGCTTGAGTGATTGAGAATCGCCTTTGAAATGCCACCTCAAGCCAATGAGTAATGAGTTTGGCTGATAAAAGGGAGCAGACCCTTTACATTCTCTTCTCTGACCCACCCATTCCCATCAAAACTGACCCACCCACTTTCCCATCTGTCCTGGCATCTAATCAGACATGCTAATGGCTAAAAAAGATTCTATTTAATCCCCCTCC
This sequence comes from Tursiops truncatus, assembly GCF_011762595.2. Taxonomy (NCBI): domain Eukaryota; kingdom Metazoa; phylum Chordata; class Mammalia; order Artiodactyla; family Delphinidae; genus Tursiops; species Tursiops truncatus. The sequence continues at coordinate 25,467,697 of NC_047055.1, read as the reverse complement.
CAAGATAGGCTTTTTTTCAAAACCCTAAACCTGAAAAAGTAAGCCTAACACTGGCTTCCTAGCAGATAAGGGTGACCATGTGGGACCCCTTAAATCACACCCAATTATCAGCGGCTTGTTCTGCCTGCTTTGCATGAATGGAAGGGAGCAGTAGCGCAAATAATCTAAAGATCATTTCCACTTGGTTTGGGAATGCACCACATGGTGTTGTTGTAGCTGATTTGCTTTGCTAATTTTGTTCTACTTAAGCTAATATTGAGATTGGTTCACATTTGTGTGTGTGTGTGTGTGTGTGTGTGTGTGTGGTACGCGGGCCTCTCACTGTTGTGGCCTCTCCCGTTGCGGAGCACAGGCTCCAGACGTGCAGGCCCAGTGGCCATGGCTCACGGGCCCAGCCGCTCCGTGGCACGTGGGATCTTCCCGGACCGGGGCACGAACCCATGTCCCCTGCATCGGCAGGCGGACTCCCAACCACTGCGCCACCAGGGAAGGCCCTGGTTCACATTTTTTAAGCTCATCTGGGCCAGAAGAGGGAAGAGATAGTGGTGTGGCCCACTCTGAGATGAAGGAAAACTGACCACGATCATGAAGGGGACATGAACATTCTATGTGAGGGCTAACAGATCAAGAAGATCAGTGCAAAAGGATCAAGATAGAACTTTGCGAATTACACATGGGCAGAATAGGCCCACCTACCCCGTGGGCACTGAAAAGCTAGTCTTCCCAATGGCCTTCCCAGAATCTGAAATTCTCTTCATTAATAGCCTACGTAAAGGGTGGTAATCATGCAATAACTATAGTTAAAGCGTTATGTAACCTAAGAGGAGTAACATTTCCTAGAAGACACATTAGCAGTTCATCTGACTAAATCATCAGTCACTATTGTCACCTCGTAGAAAAAGCACTGAAGGGGTGAGACACAAGACAGTTCTACCTTGATGGGGCCTGGGTATACTAAGAAGCCCCTGGGCAGCTATGGTGGAAGTACAGGAGCACTTGGGTGATTTGGGGGGTGGGCTGGAAGGGTTGCTGAAGGAGAGTTAGACAACTTTCACCTCTTTCCTTCCCACGTTTTTCTTAGTTTCCTGCTCATGATAGACATAGAGAATATGCAGATGTCTCAAATAAATTCTTCCCTTTCTTATTCTCTTCCTTCTGGGCAACTGGACTTTCAAGGGCTTCTAGAGATTTCAGAGATCATTGGTTTTCTTTTTGTCCTTTAGAGCCTAACTATACATTGCATTTCCAACCCTACAAGCTGCAGCAAGGGACCATGGGGCTATTGAAATTTCTTTCTCTTTTTCTCATTGCAGTCTGCTCCCAGTTCTCGAGAGGGGTGTATGCCATCTTTGGATTCTATGACCAGATGTCAATGAACACTCTGACCTCCTTCTGTGGAGCTCTGCACACATCCTTTGTCACACCCAGCTTCCCCACTGATGCAGATGTGCAGTTTGTCATCCAGATGCGCCCAGCCTTGAAGGGCGCTATTCTGAGTCTTTTGGGTCACTACAAGTGGGAGAAGTTTGTGTACCTTTACGACACAGAAAGAGGTAAGAAGAGGCATGTGCTCTCCTCTTTGAATATTCATGTAACAGTGGTGTTCAACCTTCCTCAACTCATGCTTGTCCCCTTCTCTTCCAATAAATCTCATATTCTTTTAAAATTGTAATTAATATTCAAAATGAATTTAAGAGTGAGGCCAAAAAAGAATCAAAACAATAGCCACTTTAGAATCTAGTTTTTCAAATTGTACATGTCCTCCCACCCCCAACTTTGAAAAGGGGTTTCGGATTATCCTCCTGGTTGAACCACTGTTGTTGAAAAAGAACCCTTCCCCCTCCCCCAAATAACTTATGTGGTTTACGTACACAAATTAAAAGCAGCTTAGTCTAAAATAGAGAGAGGCCTAAGCTGGAAAGGTTTTGGAGAATTAATCCTGCCAGAGACTATAATTATCCTCATCTCATAGATGAGAAAACTGAAGCCCAAAGAGGAAAAGTGCTTTTTCACACAGTAGTTTAACCACAGAGCTGGGACTGGTGGCAATGTCTCTGGCTTCCAGATCACATTAGGTGTCCAGATTATGGGGCTTCAACAATTATCTGATGGAAATAATGAATGGAGACTGGCTAACCCGGGTTTTGGGGGTGGATAGTTTTTCTAATAGTAAGACATATTATATTGAATCTATTGAGGACAATTATATTGAAACAGTCTCAAAAATTAGGGGTCTGATCTTAAATAGTATAGAGTTAGGTATACACATCATAATGCAGCTAAACAGACTCCTCTAAAACCCAGTTATCTTTGAGGGCTTCCTCAGTAGAACCAAGGGATCCTATCACCGTGAGATTCCAAAAGATGACGTTACTTTATCACTTGTTTGCGTGTAATCCAGGTTATACACAGGGAATGGCTCTCTCTGACTCAGGACTTCCTGACTCAGAGAAAGAAGGAGCAAATGGAAGTCCTATCTGCCTGAGGGGTCCCTGGAAATGACATGCTTATAGGTAACTTAACTTGAAGGGCCATTTTGTTTTTAGGAATCCAGAGAACTCTTCACTTCGCTCTCATTTTGATTCATCATCAAACCCTGTCAGGAAACACTAAGGCCTGTATTTGCTTATGGTACCTACCTCCAGAATATTATCAAATTTCATGAACCTGCAGCAGGAGAGCAGAGTTCTAGTCCATGCTCTGCCACTAACTAGCTCTCTGACCTTGACCAACTCATTCAATCTCTCTTGGCCTTGATCTCCTCACCAAAGCTATGTCCCTTCTTAATGTAATATCTATGATTTTTTTAATATTATACTAGACATAGGACACTTTGTATCTTATTACTAATCCTAACTTACATCTTATCAGTTAATTAGTCAACCAATCTACAAGCTGTTATCAATCCTCAATGGTTTATTCAAATCTCGTGATACATGCTTATATAATACTGTTCCAGTAGGGGTAGACAGAAAAGGACATTCATGAAACAATTCATGAACAACTTTTAGAGCAAAGTATCAAACTCAGTACCAAATTGAGTGCTACACTACAGATTCTGATTGCTATGAGAATTGTGAAAAGGTAGCACTAGAGTTTTTGAAGGCTGGCTAGAGGAGCCAGGCCTTAAAGGATGTATAAGCTGTGGATTGGAAGAGAAGAAGGAAATGGACTTTGGGGAAGAGGAAAGGAACATGAACAAAGGGCAGGATCGGGAAGGAGTGCTGTGTGTTCCCACAGATCTTTGCCTGACTAGAGTACCAAAATAGTTTGAATGTTCTAATTCACAGTTTGCTAAATTTTAATGCATTTCATTTCTTTCAAACACTGAGGATGAATTAGCCTATTTCCATGTACTATATACAGTGTAGTCTGGTGCATAAAAATCTAATTTTCAGAACTGAAGTTTGTAAATTAGACAGCTTCTCTCCTGTAACTTTTTAAAACTAAATATCAGTTCTGCTAATGCTATAGCCTCTCATTTATTGAAAAGCAGGAGACACAAGTTAATGTATTCTCTTCTCATCTCCCATGACCCTCCTTTGCCCATTAGCTCTCTATTAGAGGAAAGGAAGCAAAAGTCCATCTCTGTCTGTTTCTTAATCTGCATTTTTTTCTCAAATCATCTCACTAAATAGTTTGTTCAATTCTACGGTCTTAGAGCCAAAAGAAACCTTTCTGACTTGTGTGTGTTCATATTTTTTCCTCTATAGCCATTTAGCTGGTGGGATTAATCTGCTCTGCTTAAGAAGTACTTTCCATAAAGTTTTATACTAATTTCCTCCTTGGAAAGCCTTCTTAAAACACTGCATATTATGACCCTCTTCCAAAAGTTTCAGTGGTTTCTATTGCCCACATTGAAAAGTAAAAGTAGTCTATTTCTTAAGACTCGACATAATTATCCATCAACCAACCAACGAACCTGTTGTCTTAACATTATGTTACTAATGAGAACTTTCCACTGCAGGCAGCTCCCATTTTCCACTGTTGCCCAAATGTGCCAGAACCATACTTGCCTCAGCAACTGCACTTCTACTACCTGGAATTCTTTCCATCTTGATTATGAAAATCCTTCCTGCCTATCCTTCCATTTTTCAAAACCCACTTCAACCTCTACCTCTCCAAGGTAGCTTTCCCTGACCACTCCAGTGCACAATGATTCATTCATTCATTCAACCCATGGCAGGGTTAAAATGAGGAACAAGATAGACATGTCTCCTGCAGTTATAGAGCTTACATTCTAATAAGGGAGATAGAAAAAAAATAAGTAAGCCAACAAATAAAATAATTATGTATTTAGGTAAGGTGCTATGAAAGAAACGAAGAGACAGATACTAATGGATAGGACCTAATTTTAAAAGGATTCTCAGTGACAACCTCAATGAGAAGGGGCATTTAAGCTGAGAACTAAAGAAGCAGAAGGAGACAGCCATTCGAAGAATATAGAGAAAGAGTTTTCAAGCAGTGGAAATAGCAAGTGCAAAGGCCCTGTGGCAGGGAAGAGCTTGGTATGTTTGAGGAACTGAAAGAAGACAAGTGTGGCTAAAGGGTAGTGAGGAGGTTGAGAGTGGCCTAAGATGAGACTATAACGGTAAACAGAAGCCAGATCATAGCCATGGAGTACAGACAAGAGCCAACATAAGGAATATGAATTTTATTCTAACTGCAATGTGAAGTCATGGGAGGATTCTGAGCAGGGGAGTCACATGATCTCGTTTAAGTTTCCGTAGAGAATGGAGTGTGGTGCAAGAGTGAAGGAAAGGAAATGAATTAAAAGGCCATTGTGGTCATCCAGGCGAGAAATGATGGCAGCTTAGACTAGACTGAAGATGGAGAAAAGTAGACAGAGTTGAAGTGTATTTTGGACACAGAATCAACAGAACTTGGTGACAGATTGACTGTGGCACGTGAGGGAAAGAAAGGATTCGTGGGTGACTACTAAGCTTTTGGCTTGAGAGACTGGGTAAGGTGGCGACGCTATTTACTGCGGTGACTGAGGGCAGGAGGTGAAGCAGTCTTAAGGAGCAGAGACCTTGCCCACCTCTGAATGCCCACAGAACGCTTTTGTCCATATCATTCACTTGGCACTTACCTGCTTTCTGTTGTTATCTCACTGGGTCTGCTATCTACCTTCCCAGGAGCTTCTCTCCATTATGATAGTCAACAACTGCTTAGCCCCTAGGTTTAGACTTTGTGCCTCCTCTGGTTTCTAGCACAGGCCTGAGTCCATACTTAGTGTTTTCCCAATTCCATTAGTGACTCATCCAGAATAAGCCCACGTCTTTCTTTTTAAATGTTGGACTGAAAGAAAGAGACAGAAAAACCAAGAAGGGAGGGAGGGAGGATTAGATGGAAGGAAGGAAGGAGGGAGGGAGGGAGGGAGGGAAGGAAGGAAGGAGGGAGGGAGGGAGGGAAGGAAGAAGGGAGGGAGGGAGGGAGGGAAGGAAGAAGGGAGGGAGGGAGGGAGGGAAGGAAGGAGGGAGAGAGGGAGGGAGGGAGGGAAGAAGGAAGGAAGGAAGGAAACAAAGGAAAGGAAAGGAAAGGAAGGGAAAGGGAAAAAAGGAGGGAGGGAGGGAGGAAGGGAGGGAAGAAGGAAAGAAGAAAGAAAGAAAGAAAGAAAGAAAGAGAGAGGGAGGGAGGGAGGGAGGAAAGAAGGAAAGAGAAAACCCAATTTATAACTCAAACTATGTGGTATGGTTCTTTAAAATATTCAATAATGTATCTATTCTGCATTTTCTCTTTTTCTACAATGATCATCTCTTGCTTCAGTAATAAACATTATGGGGAGAAATTACAACTGCAAAGTGTAATTTTAGAAGTTTTTAGATTACATAAGAGAGAAATGAAAGACAGAGACAGAAGGGAGCACCTATAATTACATTCAAATAAGCTAAATATACAAATGATGTGACTCCACCGCATAAGGGCAGGGATGAGTGAGGAGCTGAGAAATGGGTTAAACACTTGAGGTCATTTAAAAGATTTACAGCACAATCAGGGTAATTTTATCTCTGAAATTATGAAACACTGAGTGGATTTCAAGGCTTTGTTAGTTACGCTTTGATTTCTGTCTGCTGAGCAAGGTCTGATTCTGTGTTTGCAGGTCATCACTTTGCTTAGTTACTAAAATCACCACCCTGGTTTGTTAATACAAAGCTGAAATTTATGCTCTTGGTGCGATATACATCAAAAGTGAGCTCTTGGGAAAGTCATGAGGTTTACTAAGTGTGATATCTGCCCCCTTTGTACCCTCTTCTCTTTATCGACCCCCTTTTTTTACTTGTCTATGCCTGCCCTCCCTGGCTTGGCATCTCTGTCCTAACCTGCCTCTACACCTCCATAAAAACTCTTCCACTTTGCTATTAGACCTATCTTTTGGGTGCAAGTGACCTAGCTCTCTGTGGTGCTAACATTTCCCCCAGAGCAGCAGCTTGCTTGAGAACTGCAGCCAGACTCTCTCGTGCACCTGACAACTCTCCTCGGCTTCAATGGGCACAGCCCACAGAGATGAAAGAATCCGGCCCAGCCTGTGGCTCTCAGCTTAGATAATGAGATAATAGCTCTAAGTGCCCTTTGAGGCAACTAGTCCCTACCTTCTTGTCAGTGTTCAATAAACTCCTGCTGTTTCCTATTCTCAACCTGAAACTCCCTACTCAGTTCCCAGGTAACTCTCAGGAAGTCACCTGCCTTCTAACAGACCTTTCTGTTTGCTCTAGAAGGGTGTGTCAGGAACGTGGGCAGTGACAACAAGTAGTCGGTCAGTCAACAAGCAATTATTGGGCGTTTCCTAGGGCTGGCTTGTGCTAGGCCACTGGCAGTGTTCAAACAGAATTTGGGTCCTGCCTTTGAGGAGCTGACAATCCTGTTGCTGAAGCAGTGATTTATCTCAGGGGCCTGGAAAAATTAATTTTTAACGCAACTGTTGCCCCATCCACCAACGAAACTTGCATTCATTAGAGCAGGCACCTCGTGAAATGATTCAAGTGTTGCCAGAGAGCCGGGAAGACGGGAAAATGTTAAAATATCCTGAAGGTCTTAAGAGGTAAAGAAATTCTCCAAGACAAGGAGAAAGGGCCTTTCCTCAGAGGACCGGGAATGTTTTCAGATTGGCTGGATTTAAACTCTACTGAGAGGCAAGCAGGGCTTCAGTCCCTCGCACCTTCCTGCATGCTGTCGTTTACCACCTACTTACATAACCTGGCTTCATCCCTTCCATCCAGTTCTACTTTCCCAAATAAGGCACAGATTCGCTCTCTGCATCTCTCTCTCTCTCTCTGCCTGTCTCTCTCCCTTCCTCCGTGCTTCACCCTCTCTCTCCCTTTCTACACACGCACAGACACAGGCACGCATGCGCACATGCATGGACAGGCACACATCCCAGTACCAATCGGTGGTACAAACCAACAAACCCCTATTATTGTCATTTTATTATCTTAGTTTGATAAGAGCAGCTGCATTTTAAAGCATTTATTATGTACTAGACCCTGAGTTTATGAATTACCACATTTAATCGTCACGGCATCCCCGTATCTTTACAACAGAAGGAAACCAAGGCACAAAAAGATTCAATGATGGCTCCTAGGGACCACAGAGCTTAGTGTGCCAAAGCAATGAAAGCCAGGAGTTCAACCAAGGCCTGCCACACTCCGCAGTCTGTGTGTGCTGTTCACTGGGCTGCCATATTGCCTCCCACACTTTTAACATTGAAACTGCGATTAGCTCTTCCCTTCAACCATTCTTCAAAGGACCTGTTACCTAGACCCTGCCTGTCCTAGTTACCTTCCTGTGGATGCACTCCAGTTGTCCATTTCTTTCTGAAAGCCTGGTGTCCACAAAAGAACACAACAGCCTTTGGTCCCAGAGTCCCAGGGATCCAGATAGGCAGCAGGTAAAAAAAATCGAGGTTAAGGGGTAGATGGGGAGCAAAAGGAGTAAATGCAGCCAGACAGGTGGGTTTGCCCATAGTGCGCACTCGTGGAATGCTGTGCTGTGGACCTGACTCTAAGGTGAATCTGAACTCGTAGATTCCTCTCTGGGGCAAAGCCACTTCCAGAGCCCAGAAAAATCTAAACCTGCAGGTCGTCATCACTACGGGACTGTTTTTGGTTGGAGAAGAAGAAAGCAAGGAGAGACTGATGATAGGTTCTACCATAGCTACTTGGCAGGAAGTTTAAAGAAAGTAGCAGGTAATGGTTAAAAAAAAAAAAAGACGGATTATCACGGATTTTTTTTTCTCCTCCACTTTAAGAACTGATTAAAGGATTGAGAAGGTAACAGATGGCTACTATTCTAGTCATGTCCAGTTGCCTTTTGGGAAAAACGAAGCCAAAAGAATTTTTATTGAAATTCAAGCTACTTTTTACATCTGAATGAATTAGGAAGACCCAGAGAGTACATTCTCTGGTGAGAGACAGATACTAAATTCCCCTGTTTGAGCAGCAATAATCAGGGTTGACAGTACCTGAGACATCTGGTAGTTTCTGCGGCCTGTCTAATCTACTGATGATGCTTCAACTATGAGAGCATCTCGAGAGCCTGCACAATAATAATATGACAATAGTCATATGAATGACTATTTGGACCGCATTATGCATAAAAGACTGTACATCTGTCTGTAATGAGAATTTCATTGAAAATGAAAATACTAAATCTGTCATATTTTTTAATATTTCGATTTGCACATCCTTGACTGTTTTGGGGCATAACAAGAGAAACTGCCGAGAAACTTGTTGTCAGCTCTTGAAATAAATTATCATTTAAACACTTCCTCTCCACAAAGGTTATTAGCTTAGTAGCTTGTTCCTGGGGTTGGACCATCAGTTGGGGAAAAAAATCACTAGACATTAAACTACCCTTTCAAAAGCTGAATATTAGTTACTGTGGAAATTGTTCTCTCAACTTAACATATTCCATTGTATCTCCCCAATGCTGCAGATTAGACTGAAGCGACTATTAATAAATACTGTCATATTTTACAGCTGTCATGCAAAGCTGAAAAAAGGCTTTGCTGTGATTAGATCCTGTTTACTGTAATATTTCTAGCTCAGACTCGGAAAGGCAGCTGTCCTATAAAGGTATTTTCCATAAGTAGAATATTTCTCCATCAAATGACATGACTAATTTTAATGTATCGTTAACTCCTTGGTGGCAGTGAATTTGAGGTTGAATTGACTTTACAGCCAGAGATACATCCCTCTCCAGAGACACACTAAGCTAAAATGTCAATTTCTTTCTCTTGGGTTGTCCTTCATATTCAGAGCTGTTGCTTTAAGTAGTCCCCTCCTCCGTAGAAGGACAAATTTGCATGGGTTTATCCGCCTTCTTTTGCCCTGTCCCTCTTGTGACTGATTGCATTGTTTGCAAGGCAGCTGGTCAGGATTTAGGCTAGGAATGACACTTCAGTGGGCTAGCTAGTAATTCTGCTTCGTGAGCTAAAATGCCACTGTATGAGTGAAAGAAATAGATCTCTAGCCCCCCTACCATGCAGTAGCTGTTTGTAATGGTATTCACATCTCTGCAAAAAGGAGGTGACAGCTGGCAGGGTTGCTTTTGCCCGGACCTTCCGTTGCTTTTCATCAAGCTCTTTGAGGAATTAACCCTCACTCACTAAAGCTGAATATCTAGTTTTCAATGAATGGGTGATTGTTACACCATCAAGGAGTAACTGACGTGTCCCATAAATCCACGGTGGAGCCTGAGCTCGGTCTTTGAGAAGGCTCTTCTAAATGTTCCCTGGGGAAGAGACAGACTGTGATGTAGATCTACAACTGTGACTTTGAGGTTTGTCTCCTGGAGGCCCCTGAGACAACAATTAAAGCCAGGGCAGGTTTGCTGTGGAAGTGAAACAAAAGAATGCATGTAATGTCTTTTGCACCAAGCTGAACACGGTAACATGCTCAATAAATGTTACCTCTTATTATTTTAACAGTGGTCCTCCATGCGGAGGGAGGGTGATTTCCCCCCTGCAGGGGACATTTGGCAATGTCTAGAGACATTTTTCGTAGTGGGTAGAGGACAGGAATGCTGCTAAACATCCTACAGTGCACAGGATAGCACCCCACCCCCAAAGAATTATTCAGACCAAAATATCAATAGTGCCAAGGTGGCAGCAGGGTCAAAGGACAAACCGTTGCAAGAATTCCTCAAGGGGTTGTAATGAACCAATGTAGCATTTATTGAGTGTCTCTTACTGTGCCTAAATTGGTGTTAAGAGTTATGTTAAGTAGAAGGTGGAGTCTTTAGCCTTGAAGAACTTACATTATGGTCAGAGAGACGGGATAAGATTTATGTACAGATTTGAAGTACTGTGAGAGTCCAAATAAGAAAGAGTTCACAATAAGCAAGATGGACCCATCAGGGAAGGCTCCATGGAAGCAGTTAAACATTTTTCTGAGCCCACCACCCAACTGCCTTCCCTAGCAATGACCTTGCTTTGGTGGCTAAGGCCAAGTGGTTATCTAGAACCAAAACAACATGGCATTCCCATCAATGTTCCCAAAAGTCAGAGCTTAGGGCAAGAAACACAATTAAAAGAAAAACCAAAAAGGGAACAACGTTCCTTTTACTAAATGGAAAGCAATTACAGAGCTGTTGAAAATAGGCAGTAAACAAAAGGAGGGAGGGAAATACTGGCAAAATTCCATTTTCCCAACTAATCCTGTAGCAAAAGTGCAATTTGCAACAAAATCAACAGTGCCCTCGCCCTCTCTCTTGCAGTCAAACACATTGTTTGGCATCAGCACGGCTACATGTGATGCCTTAGCAGTAAAGTTTACAGAAGCTAGGAAGACAGAATATGATTGGCCGGGGCGGGGGTGGGGGGTGGGGCAGCGGTTAAGGTGGAGCACAGCTCACTCCTTCCCCCCTCCCCCCTCCTCCCCCCAACAGTCTCTGTGGAACACCCTCATTCAGGGGGAAAAGAGGGGCACAAATAAAGACTACAGCACTCCCAGTCTCCCTGAATCCTTTCCAATCAATAAGTTGCCAGTGTCAACTGCTGTCCTGCTTTGTCGACTCCACAAACGATCTGATTAATTCTCTGTGCTAACTGCCTCAGCGGGCTCTCTCGGCAGTAGAACAGAGGCTAATTAAGATCACGTCAGGCGAGGAGGCTGACAGGTTGTGTTCCTGGGCCACACTGAACTTTTAGAGGGTGCTTCAACTTCACCGCAGGCAGGCAGTGCTTGGCCAGGCACCGATTCCATAGCAGGCTTCTCATTTATTTCCCTGATTCCTGAATCAACGGGCCTCCGTTTTGTCAAGGATTTACGTCCTTCTCCTTGGGGTAATTAGCTGCCACTGTGTTCACTTTGAATTGCATTATTTCAGCTTCCTTTCATTTGAATTTTTAATATGTTTGTAAACAGAGATAACAATTAATAGTGGGGTCATTTTCCCTCCTAAATCACGTGTCTGTGTGTGTGTGTGTGTGTGTGTGTGTGTGTGTGTGTGTGTGTGTGTGTGTGTGTGTGTGTCTTAGCAGCATATAGCCCATAGAGGTGAGTTTAGGACAGATAAAGGAAGCCTTACTTCTCACAGCAGGTAGAAAATGGAGGAAACATATGGAACTCATTACACCAAGTGGTGGATTAGACTGAAAATATAAATAGCTTCCCTCTCCCCCTAAATAAAGGCTTAGATGAATTCATGGATGACAGACCCATAATGAGTTATTAAGGGAAAGAGATGTTCGGAGATTTCTCTAAACTGAGGTTGACACACTTTGCAAAGTAGACTTAATGGGCCACATTTGCCTTCCCATAGGCACATGGTCACACAGAGTACGGGCATTTATGTCCAGAGTTTTTAAAGGTAATTTCAAGAGTCTGTTATGTATCTAAGAAGTGAGGAGGAATGCTGAGAAACAGAACGCTCTCCAGAAACATTCTGTCTCTTCTCATATGATCAGAGCCTCCAACCACACATCAAGAACACCCGGTTGTGAGAGGTGATTGGCTCAGTTAAGGATGTTGAAGAAAAGCATCATCAAACCATATCCTCAGTTCCATGCCCAGCACTTCTACTCAGTAGCCTTGTGATCCTGGGCAAGTCATATAGCCTTTCTGGTCCTCAGATCCCACATCTGTAAAATGAGGGCGCGGACTCAATCGTTCTTCAACTAACAGCTCCTGAGTGCAGGGATTCTGTGTCAGAGACGTTACTGGGATTATGGAAGTGAATGAAACAGAGTGCCTGCTCTTAATAAGATCCCAGTTTAGAAGGGGAGCAGAGACAGGTTAATAAGTAAGTAGAATCTAGAGTGATTCTTTTAGGTTCTAAAATTTTGTGAGCTATCATAGCACTTCCATTTATAATGACGCCAGAACTCTTTTTCAAATGACCACTCTTAGGGAGGGTTATGGAGACACAAATAATCACCCACATTGGCTTTGGAAATTAGCCAGATACCCTCTCAGCACACTCTTGCTTTTTATTGCTCATCCCTTAGTGCTCAGCCCTTAACCTTTCTAGGACCCTGCTAGGTAGAGGAGAAAAGGAGACAATGCTTCATTGGTAGATTAGCATATCCCAGTAGATCTTAAAACCCTTCCTGGCAGATCTCCAAGTTAGGGACTGCCATGACTCACCTCTAACAAGGTTTGCTGGGATTCTCAACAGTGCCTCCCCTCCATTCAACATCTTGAAGCCAATACCCTTCACGTTCTTAAAATGACAATCTCATCCGTGATCTCAAGGCTTCTGTAAAATGTGTGCATTGTTTCCTACCAAAAATGATATGAATTTCTAGCATAATAGATAATGCAGTTTTGTTTGTTGAATATATCCAGTTTCTCTAAAGATTCAAAATGCTTCACTAGGCAGGACAGTTACAGTTTTACATGGGCTTTCCAGAGGTTCTCCCCAAGTCTAGATCCATATGTCTAGTTTTTCCCTAAAACCTTTTCCTTGATGCTCCACCAGTACCTCAAACTCAACCTGACGAACTCTGAACTTTCATCTTCCCAGAAAACCCTCTGCTCCACCTATGTTCCCAGGCTCAATGAATGGCACTGCCCAGCTGCCTGAAGCAGAAACCTTATCCTTGAATCTTCATCATCTCTCACATCTCATCATCAAAGACCCTCTTCTACATTCCCACTACTACTGACTCAACTTCAGTCTACCATCACCTGCTCCATCCTCCTAATTGATCTCCTTGATTTTATGCCCTCCACCACTGCCAGAGAGCAATCTTCCCATCACAGCACTCCCCTGCCTAAAAGCTTTCAGCAGTGCCCTGTTACTCCTAGGACCATGTCCTAGTTTCTTAGCATGGCACAGAAGGGATCTCACAATCCAATTAAACTCTGACCCATTTTCCTAGCCTCATGTCCTCCCAGCCCTTACCCACTAGTTCTCTATGCTCTAGCCATATGGAAGTATGCCACTTTCAATAAGCAACATGTACTATGCCTTTGTTGGGTTTTTGCGGGGAGGGGTTGCCTCCATGCCTTTGCACATACTGTTCCAACTTTCCAGCACTCAGCCCCCTCACTCCACTCTCCCACCCCCCCCCAACACACACACAAACGTGCTCCCGCTCTATCTGGTAAATGACATATCCTTCAAAACTGTTCAGATATTCTCTTCCCTAGATCTAGGTGTCCACCACTGCCTGCCCTGTGTCCTTATAGTATTCTGTATATGCCTCTAGTATAGCACTGATTATACTAGAGTATTTTTATGTGTTTATGTCTTTCTCTTCCTCACAAGACTATGAACTTCTTAAAGACAAGATTGTCATCTTATTCATCTCTGCCAGCACTCTGAGTATAATACAGTACCTGGATTCTTATCATTTTTAAACTGAACAAATGAATGAGTGAATGTCAGACCTTAACTAAAAACAAAATGGGAGATTTCAGGGAGCTTGATGAACTGAAGGAGATGGGTTTGGGTAGATTATGTCCTCAGATCCTATATTAGATGCTCAACCACCTCCTATATACTGTGCTAACCTTGATTTTGAGTTCTTCTGTGACCCAGCCTCCTTACCAAAAATATCACCTTCCTGATCCAACCAACTTGGAAGCAGAACAAACATTTTAGTGCTGGGAACTTTAGTTATGGGTTTCTAGCTAAAGAACAAATCTGCAGTGAACTAGATGCTCCCTGAATCTCAGCCAATACAGAGCCATTAACATTTGAGGAGTCTCAAATGCTAGGGTGTAGATATTGCACTATCTCATACCAACCAATGGTATTTAGAGATCCACACGCGTTCTCTAAAGACTAGAGCAGCGTGATATTAATTTCCACAGCTCCCAGTGAAAAAGTAAATAAGGCAAATTATTTCAAATTGTTTGCATAGGCAATGTGACAAGGGTGAAAAGTGATGCGAGAGCAGGTGCAGTCAGTTCTCAGTTATCTGTACCAGACGAAGCTAGCCACTCACCTATAATCCAAAGGGCATTTCCGTAGGCTTTCCATAAACAGACTTTTCCTTCTTGCTTCTATCCTACTTAGGTTTGGCTGGACATGGGCATAAAAGGAGGTACCTCCAGGGAAAGGGATCTTTAAAGATGTCCCTCAATTACAAATTCCCGAAAGACAGGAGGAACTAGCAGGAATATGATACAAAATGGTTGTGTAGAGAAATAGAAGTGGGCACGGGAGGACACAGAAGAGTGGGACCCTGAATTCAGGGAGAAAAAGGGTGGTGTCAAGGCCCCCAAAACAAACTTTGCTAATCTTACAATGACCAGCCCTGTTCCTGAAACCATAATTACTGACAGACACAAATCAGGAACAAAGATAATCAACAATAAACATCGTAAACCTGGTAATTTTTGCAAAAGAGATTTGACATGAGGCTTTACATTGCTTAAAATTTTTGTTGCTTGAAATTAAAAAGAATTGCATCAGCTATGAAATTTCCAAGGTCCAACAAGCAAACTATAGAATTATTACACAGAAGCATTTTATACCCCTGAGAGGCTGAGAAAAGGCTTCTAAAGATTAGTCAGGTCTCTTTCTCTCTTGGGAAGCTCTTGGCGGTGGTGTATTCCTCCTGAAAATACTGAAGAAAGAATAACTGGTTTCTATTTGGTACAGTGTGGCAGGAAGCAGTGCAATATTATTTATCAAAACTACCCCGTCTTCCATCTTTTGACTTTTTCCCGTAATATAAATGTGTTATGTTTCATCAATAAGGTGGTAACTTTCAAGAGGAGGGACTAAGGCTTACCTAAGTGTTGCTTTTGTTGTTTGTTTGTTTTTGTTTTGTTTTGTTTTGGTTTTGTTTTTGTTTTTTTTGCGGTACTCGGGCCTCTCACTGTTGTGGCCTCTCCCGTTGCGGAGCACAGGCTCCGGACGCGCAGGCTCAGCGGCCATGGCTCACGGGCCCAGCCACTCTGCGGCATGTGGGATCTTCCCGGACCAGGGCACGAACCTGTGTCCCCTGCATCGGCAGGCGGACTCTCAACCACTGCGCCACCAGGGAAGCCCTAAGTGATGCTTTTATCCCACCACTTTGATCCACCTAGAACAGTGCTGGATAGTAGCATAAAAAAAAATCTTAGATATGTCAAGCTGGAAAGGTCTTTAAAGTTCTTAAGTCTGAGGTTTCAGCTTCCAAAAAAATGGATTGGCCCCATATTTTCTTGAGTTGGTGAGTTTTCTAATCTGTAATTCTACTTAAAATGTGGGATTCCAGAACCCTAAAGGCTAGCCACAGATTTATCGTATTAAGTCTTTTCTACTCTGTCTCAATTCTTTTATCAACATAATGGTAGTAATATACTTTGCATCCTGTCTCACAGGAATAAAGAGGAATGGCATAATGACGTAAGCTAAAATCAAATGCTGAATATGACTGAGCAATTGCCTATGGCTAAAAGAGCTGCTCTGCAGATAAGTGGTTAAGATGTAAGAAGACAGGCTCGTCCTACTGTGCCCACAGAGTCACAGTGCTTTCTTTAAGGCTTTACCCAACAGAACCGAAAGCGTTTATGTACCTTTCTACATTCCTCGGGTATTCACCCACCCAGACGATCCAGCCAGCTCTGTCTGTTCCTTCTATTTATTAGCAAGTCACTGCATTAAATGGGAATAGTCCACAAATGCTAATCAGACCAGTGACTCCTATGGTATACTCCCTGGGCCATACCATGGCTAGCAAGAATGGGTTCTGGGTTCCCTGCCTGTTTCTTCACCCTTAAAGTGAGATAATTATTGTACTTAACTCATAAGATTGTTGTGTAGACTACATCCATGAAAGGCACCTAGAACAGTTCCTGGCACCTACTTAGCATTCTGTAAGTGTTAGCCATTATTATTATGCGCTTATGAGGGTCACAGGACAGGAGTGACCACTGAGACGTAGAATGAAGATACTTAGCTGCCCTGTCATGTCTTGTCTGTGCCTTGGGGCCAACCCACTCACTTCTCCAGTGTGCTAATTTTGGTCCTCCTCTATCAGAATCAGAACCTGTTCCCAGGAAAGGAGCTGGGAAACATATTTACATTATACAGAGGTAGAAATGGCTGATGCACAACCTCACTCAAGATATCTCTGTGTTTTAGTCAAGTACAGAAACCCTCGGGCCAAAAGAAGGAAGCCTTGCTTTTGGAATTGCAGTACTGGTGATGGGGGATGGTCATTAGTTTCCTACAATCCTAACTTCATAGCCAGCCCTCTGTCTGTCCCATATATTGCTAAGGCTAGACCCATGGCTGAAGAGAAGGAGATGATTGGAAAAGCTAGAGCAGTGCATTTTTGTGGTTTTACTGGGCACAATTTCTGGAGAATAATAAAACAGAAAATGGCATTCTCTCCATTCACAAGCAAATACAAATGCCTAAAGCCAACTTAAGCTGAACAGACAAGCTCTTTGGAAAATCTTGAAGCCAGTGGCTCCACCAAAAATACATCTATATTTTCATTTTTTAATAAGCTGACAGAAAGCAGAGCATATGTCTTTTCTGACACATTTTAGGCTCCCTTGGATTCATAGTATATATATTGAATCCTAGAATTGTGAAGCAAAGCTCAGTTTATCGTCTTACATTTGTTTGGCTTAAGTTGGCAAATATTGGAAAAGGGGACGAAGGACCGTGTCTCTAGTTGCAAGTTCCCTTCCACCTGCAGGCCCATCCCCTGCAGCCATTGCCATAGGACTGGGTGGACCATCATTTGAGTGGATCACCCACTAGGAGGGCTATGAAAAGAAAGCAGAGGACAACAGTTGGAGGGCATGGGGAGATTGCTGGTAATTTTGTGGGAAATCATGGGAAGAATCCTTTTGTGGTCTTATAGATGAACAGATAAGATATAACAAGTACCCTCACTGACAGTCTTCAGAAGTCCAAAGTCAGCATTCCCCAAACTCCAGCTTCCTCATCACTTTATCTTAGGGGCTATATCCACCAAGCAGATGTTCAAGATTCTCTGGTACAGTGGCCTGTCTTCTGAACATAGACAGGCCTGAAGATTTCAGTCCCAACTCTGACATCAATCTGCTGTGTGACCTTGGGCCAAAATCTGAGTATCTGTAAAATGGAAATGGTTATAGTATCTACGTAACTAGACTGTTATGAAAACTAAATGAGATATGGTACAAGTGCTTAGCACAGTGTCTGATAAACAGAAATGTACTCAGTACATATCATTGAATCTTTTTTTGTTGAAGTATAGTTGATTTACAATGTTGTCAGTTTCAGGTGTACAGCAAATATCATTAAATCTTGCTTTTTCTTAGCTAGATTGATCATTTCTATGTTTGAAGTCTTTAGTGCATTCATACTTAATATAATTATTGATATTGTTGGATTTACATCTGTCATTTTGCTATCTGTTTTCTGCTTGTCTCATGTATTTTTTCCTCCTATACCACTTTTTTTTTTTTTAATTAAATATTTTTTTTTTTTTTTTTTTTTTTTTTTTTTGCGGTACGCAGGCCTCTCACTTCTGTGGCCTCTCCCGTTGCGGAGCACAGGCTCCGGACGTGCAGGCTCAGCAGCCATGGCTCACGGGCTCAGCCGCTCCGCGGCATGTGGGATCCTCCCAGACCGGGGCACGAACCCGCGTCCCCTGCATCAGCAGGCGGACTCTCAACCACTGCGCCACCAGGGAAGGCCCAAGCCAATATTTTTTTAAGTAAACCATTTTAATTACCCTCTTGAAAAAAAAAAGAGAAAGAAATGTACTCAATACGTGGTAGCTATTATTACTTATAATGATTAAAATTTTAGAAAAGCATCAACATGAAACCACGTTTAGTTGGTAACTTCAGGAATCACCTTTTTAGAAAAGAAGGAAGAATACATGAAATTTAGACTGCTCCAGAAAATCCTGGATGTCTTATCACTGTACCTAAAGGCACTTCTTCCCCTTCAGTTTAATAAGGCATCTTAGAAGAAGAGATGGAAAGAAGACAAAAATAGGAGGCAAAAGCAACCTTCTCACTGACCCCATAATTCCTTATAGCTGCTGCTAAGCTATTTAGAGCTCTGGGATCTGACTTCTGCTTCTAGCCCTCATCCTTTCTACTACTCTCTGAATGTTCCAACTTGAAATTAGAGAAATATTTCCATCAACTATTTGCCTTCATGATCTTACTTAATACGTCATTGAGATCTCAAAATTATTGCTTAACTCAAAGCCTCTAAAATGGAAGGGCAGTCAATTATTCTAATTAATATCGTTCAAAAGAAAACCTACCACTTTATACTTCCAAACACTTTTTCCCTGTCTTTTATCGTCATTCATACCCAGTGAGGAGGGCAGAGTACGTGTATCATTGCTGGCTTACAAAGGAAAAGGGGGAGGTGACTTGTCCAAGGTCACCTAGCTAATGAGTAGTGAAAGCAGGACTAAAGCCTGAGCTTCCTAACACCGAGTCCAACAGTCTTTCCACTCCACCAGACTATCACACAATTTTAGGTCAAGGGATTATCTCCTTACTGACTATGAAAGGCTCAGGCTTTTGGGGAAGTTTGGAGACTAATGAGTAATCAGTTCCTCAGACTAATACCCTCCCTTGACTAAGCACCCGCTAAGTGCCAGGCTCTGCGCTGAGCCTTTTAATGCATCATCTCCTTTAATCTTCACAACAATTTTACGAAGGAGGTACTGTCATGATCCTCATTTTACAGATGAGGAAGTAGAGGCAACGTTAAGTGAGTTGCTCAAAGTCACACTCCTAGTAAGTGGTGGAGCTAGTCCTAGACACCCTGTTTCCTAACTCCCAGTAAAGTGTTCTTTCTACTACTCCACACAGACAGGAACTTTCAGCTCGATTATTAACAAGGAAGGGATGCTACCTTTAAAGATGCTTTAGGACAAAAAGATAAGCCAGTTCTCTCTCAATTCCTCAGACTGATAGAGGAGAAAAGTATAGAAAGCAGGCAAATCATGCTTAATCCACAAAGCCATGACTGTGCAGCTGTGGAAGGACAGTTAGGGACACGGAATCCAGCAGAGAGAACTCAGGGGTAGCAGTACATCTTCTCTCACCGGCTCACACCCTGAGCTCCAGTCACAGCTGCTTCTCGCCAAATAGCAGGGTGAAGTAGGAACCGTCTGTAGCTCCCTTCCTGCCATGGTGGGGATAGCCAGTGAAGAAGGGCATGGGGTATGGGTTGCTACGGCTAACTCACTCACTGATCATTGAAACTTGACCATTCTCATTTTCTTGCCTCCCAAATCCTCCCCTGAGGATACAAACGAATGCAAATCACCCTGAAGACAGGAAAGGTGAAGCTCCATGTGCACAGTTAGACTGGGAAGGCGAAAAATCAGTTCATTATTTCAAGACCTCTTGTGATGCTTTAAATACACAGTCAACACAGAACAAAGATCCCTTTTTCCCCCCTTACATTATTTATGTGCCATCTAAAAATTACATGCCGGTTCTCTTTCCAGCGCTGAGAGGGAGAAACATGCATATTCATGATCTGATAAATATTTAAGTGGGATTTATTTAAATGAGAGAGTCCATTTACAAACATTCCCTGGCTCTGAGATCTTATCCTGGGCACACAGAGGGAGGATAATTTCCTCTGGTAGACTCAAAACCTCCGCTGGCCACCTGCCCCCCTAACTTGGAGCTCTTCCTTGAGGGCTGGTGAATGCCGCCCGCAGTATTTCAAGGCAGTCTTCCGTACCTCCTCCCTCCAGGCCTGCCTTCCTGCTCTGAGCTCATGCCATAGGATCAGTTGTTGGCAAAATGCTAGAGCCGGCAGTTGATTTGGGAGCAGGGGAGGCAGTCACAGCTTCCTTTGCCTGGGCCCTTCCTCTTCACGACACTAGCCCACAGCAGCCAACACCCCTGCTATCCGTGTCCTTCCTATGGTCCACCTCTCCCCCTCAGGGAGGACAGTTTTGTGATACAGCAGATAACCAGGACTGTGCTACCCCTTCCAGGAGGATGTGCATTTCAATACTGCTAAAGCGTCTTGTCAGTGCTTCTTTCCAAAGCATGTATGCCCACAGTGTTTCATCGGCTCCTCCAACAATCCTACGAGACGTCAGAGGCAAGAATCACTTTTTAAAGTCTTAGAGATGAAGAAATAAAAGAGAGGACACCCTGCTTGTCCAACCTAAGTCACACAGCTAGTACTGGCAGAGCTAAGACTCAAAATCAGGTCTGCCTCTTCAATTGGGGATCTTTTCATTATGCAAGGCTGCCTCTCCCCTGGGAGGATGCCTGGAGAGAAAGCATTGGTAACCCAAGGGGAAGGCTAACGGTGAGCTACCAGGCATTGTGCCTGTAGGTGGGGGAAGTATTTGGGGATGCCTGTGGCTGTACCCATCACCTCTTCAATCCTATCGTACAGGTGACTATCATATAGTATAAGGTTAACTTTGGGCTCTCCATTCTGCTGCCATTCTTGGGCACCACCGTGGCTCTAGCCCTAGCTCATCGGCCTCTCTCCCAAATTAAATTCACCTGTTTGTGTCTCATTTTTATGGAAGCTTCACTGGATGATCAGTGAATTCACCTGTAGAACTGATCTGGGCTAGGGCACTAATACTGGTTACCGGCTCAATGTACAACGTCTTCTGGGTCAAATACACGTTTTGACAGAAGCTTCTAATGCCTTAACTCCAAGACACTGTGTATGCAAGGATTTCAAGCAATGAGCCAGGCCAGTGAGGGCGATGTCACTGAGCAAATGGACGACTTAGGTCTCTAACCTGTGCTACCTAAGTGACCATCTAGTCTACCTAATTTAGGGTTAGCAGGTATAATACAGGATGTCCAGTTAAATTTGATTTTCAGATAAATAAATTTTTTTTTAGAATAAGTGTGTCCCAAATATTGCATGGGACCTACTTACTCTAACAATTATTCATTGTTTATTTGACATTCAAATTTACTGGGCTTCCTGATTTTTCATTTGCTAAATCTGGCAACCCTGGCTTAATTACAAGACCCGGCCCGGTGAGAAGTACCATCAAAAAGTGCCTGTTGGGCATCTGCTTGCTTGAGACACTTGGTTGTGATTGAGCCCATAGCATGTAACACTGTACGGGAAGGGCTGGAGGTGGCGAGGGAGAAAGAGAGAAGGCAGCTGTGAGAGAGAGAGAGACGTATCATCCAGCCCATCATGAGACTGGTCTTAGTTATTTGTACGTGACATAAAAGGAATGTTACTAGGCCTTTCTAGAAAATATAACTAGTCCTATTTGCCCCTCATCAGCAACTCCTCCCCCTGCACCCATCTGCTATGCTATTCTGCTCTATTCTATTCTGTTCTTTGATAAATGAAAAAGGAACACGCTATGGCCTTGTGTTCTCTGAGAGTGATCCGGGCCCCAGAAGGCATACTGCAAGCAAAGAGCAAGGCGGGCTGGAGGGGCGTGGCTGGGCCACTGCACAGACAGCAGGGATGCCCAAATGTAATTAAGCACGAGGCGCAGACCCCAGGAGTAACTGTGGGAAGAGTTCCATGACCAAAAATTATTAGCGGGGCTTCCCTCGTGGCGCAGTGGTTGAGAGTCCGCCTGCCGATGCAGGGGACACGGGTTCGTGCCCCGGTCCGGGAAGATCCCACGTGCCGCGGAGCTGCTGGGCCCGTGAGCCATGGCCGCTGAGCCTGCGCGTCCGGAGCCTGTGCTCCGCAACACGGGAGAGGCCACAACAGTGAGAGGCCCGCGTACCGCAAACAAACAAACAAACAAAAATTAGCGAAGTGAAGTGGAGAATGTTTACAAGCCTAATTAACAATTTGCACAACTCCAGAGTTAAAATTTTTGCTAGTGCCAAGCAGCTTTGTGGACTGACACCATGGAAGCAGAGTTGGACCCAAGGGAGGGGGTGGTACTAGGCTCTAGCTAGTTGGTGAAGTCCGGTAGCTAAGGCACCTACTAAGACGTTCGAATTGAGGAAATGACCAAATGAGAGCAGGAACAGTGGGCTGACTCATTTCCAAGACAATAATGGAGGCTAAGGAATGCAAACTCCAGATAGGAATAATAATGATGATGATAATAAGAATAGCAAATCTTTAAAGCATGCATTTCCCCAAACACACATTATTGAGTGTTTTAAACAAAGAAAGCTAGTCTAAGCCATCATTTTACAGATGAGACAGCAAAGGTCCAGAGAGGGGAAGTGATTTACCTAATGTCACACAGCAGGTCAGTGGCTGCATCTTGACTCCCAATCCAGTGTTCCATTTACTGTCCAAGGATGCTTTTCTGGAGATTCTAAAGACGTTGAGTTTTTCTCCTTCATATTCTTTTTTTTTCTGATGCTTTTAGTTTTGTTTTACTTTGTTTTTATTGAGGTAAGAACACTTAACATCTACCCTCTTAAAATATTTTAAGTGCACAATACCATGTTGTTAACTATAGGCACAGTGTTGTACAGCAGATCTCTAGAACTTATTTGTTTTGTAAAACTGAAATTTTATACTCTTAAA
Source organism: Tursiops truncatus (assembly GCF_011762595.2). Classification (NCBI taxonomy): domain Eukaryota; kingdom Metazoa; phylum Chordata; class Mammalia; order Artiodactyla; family Delphinidae; genus Tursiops; species Tursiops truncatus. Next base: position 25,444,828 of record NC_047055.1, on the reverse strand, counting down.
CAACAACTCCCCTCTCTCCAGCCCGTGGCAACTACCATTCTACTCTCTGTTTCTATGATTTTGACCCTTTTGGCTACCTCATTATAAGTGGGATCATGCACTATTTGTCCTTCTGAGACTGGCCTATTTCACTTAGTGTAACATCCTCCATGTTCATCCATGGTGTCACATATGGTAGAATTTCCTTCTCTTTTACGGTCGAATAATATTCCGTTGTAAATGCATACCACATTTCGTTTACCCATTCATCTGTCAATGGACATTTAGCTATATCTTGGCTGTTGTAAATACTGCTGCAGTGAACATGGGATATCTCTGCACAAACCTGCTTTCAATTCTTTTGGATATATACCCACGAGTAGGATTGCCAGACCATACGGTAGTTCTATTTTTAATTTTTTGAGGAACCTCCATACTGTTTTCCATAACATCTGCGCCATTTGAAGTCCCACCAACAGTGTACAAGGGTCCCAATTTCTGTACATCCTTACCAGCACTTGTTGTCTTTTGTTTTTTGTTCTTGTTTTTGCTTTGATAATAGCCATCCAAAGGGTGTGAAGTGACAATCTCACTATGGTACGGATTTGCATTTCCCTGAGGGTTAGTGATACTGAACACCTTCTCATATACCTGTCGGGCATTTGTATATCTATTCAAGTCCTTTGTCCATTTTATAATCAGGTTATTGGCTTTTTGCTATTGAGCTGTAGGAGTTCCTTATATATTTTGGAGATTAACCTCCTATCAGAAAAATGGTTTGCAAATATTTTCTCTCATTCTGTAGGTTGTCTTTTCACTCTGTTGTTTCCTTTGCTGTACAGAATTGTTTTTTTTAGTTTGATATAGTCCCACTTGTCTATTTTTGCTTTTGTTGTTTGTGCTTTTCATGTCATATCCAAGAAATCATTGCCTAGGATTTACAGATTCAGTGCAATCCATATCGATCCCTATTTTTTACAGAAATATTTAAAAATTCTAAAATTCATATGGAACTACAAAAGACTCCAAATAGCCAAAGCAATCTTGAGAAAGAAGAACAAAGCTGAAGGCATCACACTTCCTGATTTGAAAATATATTAATTATAAAGCTGTAGTAATTAAAAGCAATATGGTACTGGCGTAAAAACAGACATATAGAACAATGGAACAGAATAAAGAGCCCAGAAATAAACCCAAGCATATACAGTCAACTGATCTTCAACAAGGGTGCCAAGAATACACAATGGAGAAAGTTTCTCCATCCATAGTTTCTTCAACAAATGGTGCTGGGAAAACTGGATATCCACATGCAAAAGAATGAAATTGGACCTTTGTCTTACACCATACATGAAAATCAACTCAAAGTGGATTAAAGACGTATATGTAAGATCTGAAACTGTAAAACTCCTTGCAGAAAATATAGAGGAAAGGCTTCATGACATTGATCTACGCAGTGACTTCTCCTCTACGTTCTTGCTCTTCAGTACATTTTCTTTTACTTCCAGAACCTGCTGGTTCCATGCTTTTGAAGTTCTTTCGGAAAACAGTCAGTCTGTTTCCTCTCCCACCACCTACTCCTTTCCCTTGGGATCACTTTTCCATCCTCTCCATAAACTCCCATATCTGGATGAGGATTTTCTGAATATTATATTTTTAATTGACAGAAATGCAGCTGGGTCCCGTACAATGAAGAACAACACAGGACCCCTCTCCCTTTCCTCCTTCACTCAGCCATGAGCCAATGAAAATTCTAAAATTCTACTCAGGTGCACCTACTGTGTGCCAGGCACTCTACTAAAACAATGCATGAATTTTATTTTATCCTCACAATAACTCTATCATGTAGGCACTATTATTGGTCCCATTTTACAGGTGAGAATCCTGCAGTTAAGAGCTCAAGTGAAGATCCCAAGGTTACACAGCTAGTAAGTGACACAACTGGAATTTGAATCCAGGCAGTCTAACTTTAGTGTCCATGCTCTTAGTCTTTTCAAGATCCCCCTTGGAACATCTGACCTACTGCTGCCAGAGTGCTTTTCTTAAACTATGTCATTATTATGTCCTTGCCTACCGCCTCTAGATATTTGCTGTCCACTATGGAAGATACTAGACACATGTGGCTGTTTAAACATAACTTTAAATTAATTAAAATGAAATAAAATTTAAAACACAGTTCCTCAGTCCCATTAACCACATTTCAAGTGCTCAAAAGCCACATGCAGAAAGTGGCTGCCATATTGGCCAGCACAAATAGAGAACATTTCCATCATCGCAGAAAGTTCTATTGGACAGCACTGCTCTAGAGACTAAAATTTGAACACCTCTTCCTGGTGTTTCACATGTTCCGCACTCTGATCTCTACCAACTTTTCAGCAGAAAGGCAGTAAATGAGGAGTACAAACTGAGACTGGAGGAAGGGGCAGGAGCCTTCTATGCCACGCGAAGGAAGTCAGGCCCCAGCCAGCGGGGCACAATGGACTTCCTTCCTAAGAACAGATAGAACCAGTGCATGTTGAGACCTGACTCAAACGCGTCTCTTTCAGGAAGTCTGATTAAATAACCAGAGAGGTCAGAAAAGTGTGTCACCCTGTTGACTGGGTGTTCCCCAGCACTTACAGGAAGGGTTCCAATGCTTACAGGAAAAAGAAAGATCTCACATTCGGAATGGAGTCAAGGACCTATGCTCAAATCACAGCACTGCCACTTATTAGTGTATAATATTGGGCACGGCCACTTAACA